>NW_022196891.1:7817374-7903567 GCF_008632895.1 Mastomys coucha
TTCTCTTATTTATTTTAAAGTCCAGATTTTATTCCCCCGAACTGTCCACCCTCTAACTGTTCCACATCCAATACCTTCGCCTCAACCTCTGTCTGTATGAGAATGTCCCAATCCCCAATCCTGACCCCACCAGACTTATAAACTCCCTGGGGCCTCCAGTTTCTTGAGGGTTAGGTGCATCATCTCCGACTAAATCCAGACCCATCAATCCCCTGCTGTATATGTCTTGGGGGTCTCATATAAGCTGGTGTATGCTGCCTGGTTGGTGGTCCAGTGTTTGAGAGATCTCGGGAATGCAGGATAATTGAGACTGCTGGTCTAACTACAGGGTCGCCCTCCTCCTCGGTTTCTTCCAGCTTTCCCCTAATTCAATTACAAGGGTCAGCAGCTTCTGTCCATTTATTAGGTGCAAATATCTGCCTTTGACTCTTTCAGCTGCTTGTTGGGTCTTTCAGAGGACAGTCATAATAAGTCCCATTTTGTGAGTACTCCATAGCCTCTGTAATAGTGTCAGGTCTCAGGACCTGCCCTGGAGCTGGATTCCATTTTGGGACTTCCTGTCACTGGACTTAATTTTCTTCAGGTTCCTCTCCAATTCCATCCCATCAGTTAAGGCAGGAACAATTATTGGTCAGAGTTTGACTGTGGGATAGCAACTCATAACTCACTTGGTACCCTGTCTTTCTGCTCAATGTGGGCTCTACAAGTCCCCTCTCCCCGTTGTAGGGCATTTTATTTAAGGCTGTTCTCTTTGAATCCTGAGAGTCTCTCACTTCCCAGGTCTCTGGTACTTTCTAGCAGGTTCCCCCAAAAACCTAACTCTGGAGGTTGCATGTTTACATTCTTTATGCTGGCTCTCAGGGATTTCAGTCCTTTTCCCCCACCCAATACCTGATCATGTTCCCCTCTCCATGTCCCGCCCCCATCTCCTTTCCCTCCCAGGTTTCTCCTTCCTCACTTGTGGTTGATTTCTTCTCCCTCCCAGGTGGGACTGAGTCATCCTCACTTGCACCCTTCACCTTGTTGACCTTTTTGAGTTCTGTGAGCTGTATCTTGGGTATTTGGCATTCTCTCTCTCTCTCTCTCTCTCTTTCTCTCTCTCTCTCTCTCTCTCTCTCTCTCTCTCTCTCTCTCTCTCTCTCTCTCTCTCTCTCTCTCTCTCTCTCTCTCTCTCTCTTAATATCCACTTATTTAGTGAGTACATACCATGCATGTCCTATTGGGTCTGAGTTACCTCACTCAGGATCCTATTTTCTATTTCCACCCATTTACTTGCAAAACTCAATATGTCCTCATTCTTAATAGCTGAGTATTATTACATTGTGCAATTTAACAACATCTTCTTTGTCTATTTTAGTATTCCATTGTGTAATTGAACAACATCTTCAATATCTATTCTTCTGATTTAAGTTTTAGCCATGTGTTTTTGTTTTGTTTTGCTTTGGTTTGCTGTTTGTTTGTTTGTTTGTTTGTTTTTGAGACAGGGTTTCTCTGTGTAGCCTAGCTGTCCTGGAACTCACTCTGTAGACCAGGCTGGCCTTGAACTCAGAAATCTGCCTTCCTCTGCATCCCAAGTGCTGGGATTAAAAGCAGACACCACCACTGCCTGGCTTGTTTTTTTGTTTGTTTGTTTTGTTTGTTTGTTTAAACAAATGTAGATGCCCTTATGTTTGGAAAATAGATGTTCAGAATTGAGCTATCACCTTGGTAGCTTTTTCTTCCTTTGATGAGTATGAACTGTCCTTCACTTTCTCTTTTGATTAATTTTGGATGAAAGTCTATCTTATTAAATACTAGAATTGCTACTTCACCTTGCTCCTTGGGTCCATTTGCTTGGAAAACTTTTCTCCAGCCCTTTACTCTGAGGTGACGTCTTTATTGCTGAGTTTTGTTTCTTGCATGCAACAGAATGATGGATCTTGTTTTTATGTTCATTCTGTTAGCCTGTGTCTTTTTACTGCAGAATTGAGCTCATTGATGTTAAGAGATATTAATGACCAGTGATTGCTAATTGCTATAATTTGATGTTTGTAGTTTTATTGTGTGTGTGTGTGTGTGTGTGTTTGTGGGTATGCTTCCCTTGTTTTTTCTGCTATAAAAGTACTTTTCATGTATTTTCCTAGATGTAGTTATTCTCCTTGGATTGGAGTTTTTCTTCTAGTATTTTCTGAAGGGTTTCAATTTTTGGATAGATGTTGTTTAAATTGGATTTGTCTTGAAATATCTTGTTTTGTCCATCTATCATGATTGACAGGTTTTCTGAATATAGTAGTCGAGGTTGACATTTTTTTTTAAGAAGTTGCAAGATATCTGTTCAGGCCCTTCTAGATTTAAAATTGCGATTGAGAACTCAGGTGTAATTCTGATAGGTCTGCATTTATATGTTGCCTGCCCCTTTTCCTTGCCACTTTAAATATTCTTTCTTCTGTAAATATTGTGTTTTGATTATTATGTGACAGGAGGATTTCCACCCCTGACCTGGTCCAGTCTAATTGGTGTTCTATAAGCTTCTCGAATGCCTGTAGGTAGTTCTTTCATTAGATTGGGATAGTTTTATTCTATACATTTGTTGAAAACGTTTTCTGGGCCTTCGAGGTTTGACCTTTTTGTTTTGTTTTTTGTCTTTGTTTTTGGTTTTTTGTTTTGTTTTGTTTTGTTTTGTTTTGTTTTTCAAGACAGGGTTTCTCTGTGTAGCCTTGGCTGTCCTGGAACTCACTCTGTAGACCAGGCTGGCCTCGAACTCAGAAATCCACCTGCCTCTGCCTCCCAAGTGCTGGGATTAAAGGTGTGTGCCACCACCGTCCGGTGAGGTCTGACATTTTTATTAGATATTTTCTTTATTTACATTAAAATATTCACCCCTTTACTGGTTTCCACTCCAAAAAAAAAAAAACCCTATTCTCTCCCACCTCCCCCTACCCACCTATCTTGCCCTCTCCCACTTCCTGGTCCTGGCATTCCCCACACTGGGGCATAGAGTTTTCATAGGACCAAGGGTCTCTCCTCCAATTGATGACCAACTAGCCCATCTTCTGCTACATAAGCAGCTGGAGCCATGAGTCCCACTTTGCGTATTCTTTGGTTGGTGGTTTAGTCCCTGAGAGCTCTGAGGGTACTGGTTAGTTCATACTGTTGTTCCTCCTATGGGGCTGCAAACCTCTTCAGCTACTTGGGTCCTTTCTCTAGTTCTTTCATGGGGGACCCTGTGCTCAGTTCAATGGATGGCTATGAGCATCCACTTCTGTATTTGTCATGCCCTGGCAGAGCCTCTCAGGAGACAGTCATAGCAGACTCGAAAACCAGATGCAGAGAACAGCATTTCATGGTACTCTATCCTATCCTCTGGCTTTTAAAGTCTTTCTATCCCCTCTTCTGTGATGTTCTCATCTACAGCCAAGGACTCATTGCCAATTATTTTCAGCACAATCATTATTATTGAAGTCATGCTTTATTTCTTAATTGCTTGTTTCTTTGTTTATACTGTTTTGGGTACCAGGAATTGGTTCCAACAGAAACAGAATATTCCAATACTAGGAAAGCTTAGCAGCAGAGGAATTTACTACCTATTTCAAGATTGGTTGCTATGGTCTACAATCAAAGTGTGTGGTGGCTTAAGTAATAATGCCATTTCTCATAGTTATCATGGGTACCAAGGTCATCAATAATAACCTGCATTGTGGTTGGATGCTGTATCTCTCTCACCAGTATCTCATAGGGAGGTATCCTATGACTGGCACTGAGACCTTCATTTAATTACCCACATTTTATGGGAATAGCATTGTTTTCTAATGTGACTATTTCTGTATGAAGTGCAGGAAGCCATATATTTAGAGCTGGAGAGAGGGCTCAGCAGTTAAGAGTACATGCTGCTTTTTTCTAAGGTCTTGATTTTAAATTCCCACAATCCATGTCAGGCACCTTACAATTGACTTTAACTCCAGCCTCAGGTGGACCTGACACTTCAACCTTCTGTTGACACTTGCATTTATGTGCACATAATCTCTCATACACATACTTAAAAAAATAAAATAAATATTGAAAATATGTTCTAATTAGCTGACAAACTAGTAAGTTTTATAAGGCTTTTTTCAAAATCTTCAGATTTGACAATGCCTCCTTTTTCTTTTCTTCAATCTCTTATTACCATCCTCATTTAAGCTTCATAACAAGTCTGATATCTACATTCTTCTTTTTAAATCCCTTTTATCTTTATCTTTCATTAAATTATTTTATTTATTTACATTTCAAATGCTGTCTCCTTTGGGTCTCCCTTCCCAGAGCTCTTTTCTTCATGTCCCTTCCCCTTGTATCTGACAGAGTGCTCCCCTTTCCACCCACCCCCTCCTCAGCCACTCACCTGCACCTGATACCTCCAGGATCCCCCTTCCCTAGGCAATGACAGCCACTGGAAAACATATTTTTCCCAAATCTCAATGTTTGGTATTTTTTTCTGATACCACTTCCAGGATATTGGCTCAGCAAGGTTTTGTTGCTGTTGTTGTAGAGGAGAATATTTGATGCTCCTTAGGGGAGGTATCATTAACTTGCAAATGTTAAGTTATGATTATTCTAAAGTGTCCATCAGCTCATCATCTAGTTACTACTATGAAATATAAATGACACCAGGGGATAGAGAGATAGATCATCAGATACAATCATGAGTTTTCCTTCCAGAGAATTTAAGATTGAGCTCCTGTGCCCAAACTGTAGCTAATGACCATCGCAAAATCCAGACCCAGAGAATACAATCACATCTCTGAGTACTACACACACACACATTGTGTAAAGATATATACATAGACAAAACACCAATATATATTAGATAAATTAACTAATTAAAATGTATATCAGTGACATCATTCCTGATTGAATACATGTAGCTAGTTCATAGTTAAAATGATGGAATATCAGAGTGTTAAGACTACATAGATATATTAGATATGTTTTCTTTTTAAACTATGAGATTCAATGGTGTTTCACAAATTGAATAACATTAGGTTTAATATTCATATCTTTTTCTTTTCCAGAGTCTTAGTAGTAATAAGAAAAATAATGTTTTTAAGTAAGTAGTAGGTCCTAACATAATTCATGAACAATGGTCTCAGTAAAGTACATTTCTTGTTACTTGGGAGATTAGCTATAATGACCCTCTGGGAAATACAAATCTGTGTTGTAAACTTTGGAAAAGTTGCTGCTTTCTATATAGATAAAGTTCAGAATATAAAGTACTATAAGAGCATCTTTGACATTATAGAAGAGTAAAATTATGTAAATATGGAATATATGAAAATGAGAGTTTAGATTTACCAAATTAAAGGACATATACAAGTGAGTGGCAATATATGGAAGAAAAAAAAACCTAAGAAGTTGTGATTGTCCTAAAAATATGAATTCACTAAGAATAATAAAAACAAATTCAAAACTGTTGTCCTTTCTGAACTTCAGATACTTAAAGTACAGATATTTTGACTGCATTAATTGAAGAACATAATTTTTCCTGGGAAAGATAGCTAAACTTAGATTACTCATGAGGGGACCAAGAGAGCATTTGATGTGTGTCCAAAGTTAATTCTACATGAGTAAATATAAAAATGTATATGACTATTTGTATTGTTACAGATTTTCCTCTATTTATTGTATGTTTAATTTATTATTCCCTTCCAACTGGGAGTTGGCATTGTGATGTTTTTAATCCTTAGAACAATCTTAGTCTGATAATATGTACATAAATTTAAGGCAGTTCTAAAAGTTTATCTGGGAGTCCTATTATAAGAGATAATCACATGGCCCAATATAAATTTCTCTTAGTCTAGTGATTCTGGAAAAATTTAAAGAAAATAGAAGCAAGATTTCTTTTAATTCTTTACAACTCACAACACCTATGATTATCCTTAACTAATTTTTTCTACTTTCTGGTACAACAAGATGTTTTACTCTAAAACTAAATCATAATCGCCCCTCTATGTTTAGTGCTACCTTTCTACATTCTTAGGTTTCCTAATAATTTTAAAGTATTTAATTCTCTTAATAATGACATTCTATAAATAAGAACCTACTTGTGGTTAGGACAGTACCAGTTATCTTGCTGCCATCTTTCTCTTACTGATGGTGTTCTGTAAGAATTAAATAGAACAGAAATCACTGAAGTGGAAATTTTCCTCCCAACATGACACAGTAGACTCAGGTTTGTTAGTCCCATGCTTCCTAATAATGTAGTAAGCTCGGCCTTCTGAAAGACATTTTGATTGTAAAAAATGTAGCCCTGTCCTCATCTGTTTCCTTTCACTTCTTATACATTTGATGATGATGATGATGATGATGATGATGACGATGATGATGGTGATGATGGTGATGATGATGATAATGTGTGTATGTGAGTATGTGTGAGTGTGTGTGTATATGTGTGTGCATGTATGCAAATGCTCACAAAACAAATCCCAGCAATCAATTCTCTTACCATTTGGCTTCCAGATGTCAAAGTCAGGACATCATGGGTGGTGGGGAGAGTCTCTTCCTGCTGAGTCATTACCACAGTCCTGCATTTCCTTCTCAAAGAGTGGAAGTAATTGGGTTTCATATATCTTTCATGGATGAGTTGTTTTGACAAGGGTCAAAATCCAGATGTTTATTGATGAGAGGGCTAAGATTTTATTAGAGATAGAAGTTTTATCCTTTAACTTGTGTTTTACTGTATTTCTTCAAGGCATAGTGTTTTTCCCATTTTTATTGGTTATTTTATTTATTGACATTTCAAATGTTATCACTCTTCCCAGGTTCCCCTTTACAAACCCCCTATGTCCTCCTCCTAACCCCCTGCCTTTATGAGGGTACTCCCAATCTGACCACCTACTCATGCCTCAGCACCCTAGCATTACCAACTCTGGGTCATGTAGCATCCACAGGACCTAGGGGTTCTTCTCCCAGTGATTCCTAATAGGACAACCCTCTGCTACATATCCAGCTGGAGTCATGGTTTCCTCCATGTATACTCTTTGATTGGTGATTTATTCCCTGGGGGTTTTGGGGTGTCTGATTTGTTGATATTTTGTTCTTTCTATGGAGTTGCAAACCCCTTAAGATCCTTCAGTCCTTGCCCTAACTTCTCCATTGGGGTCTCTACAATCTGTTTGATATTTGGCTGCATGCATCTGCATCTATACTGGTCAGGATCTCAGGGGACAGCTATACCATACTCTTGTCAGCAAGTACTTCTTGGCATCAGCAATAGTGTCTTGAGTTTGGAGTCTACAGATGGGATGGATCCTTAGGTGGAGCTGTCTCTGGATGGCCTTTCATTCAGTCTCTGCTCTACTCTGTCCCTGTATTTCCTTTTGACAAGAGAAATTCAGATTTAATAGTTTTGAAGTGGGTGAAGTGGGTGGCACCATCCCTCAACTGGGGGTCATGCCTATCAACTGGATATTGTCTCTACAGATTGTCTCTCCCCATTGTTGAGTATTTTGGCTAATAGCCTCCCTGTTGGATCCTGGAATACTCTTGGGTTCCTGGTATCTGAGACTTTCTAGTAACTACCCCCAGGTCCCACTCCCTCCTGCTATACTCCTTTCAGTTTCCTGACCTTCTGTATTTCTCCCCCATCTCCTCCTACATCTGAAATGCCCCCATTTTCCATCTCCCTCATCTCTCCCTCCCAGATCCCTCTCTCTATTTACTACCTGAGATTATTTTTCCCCATTCTGAGTAGGACTGTAGCATCCACACTTTGGTGTAGTCTTCTTTCTTCTTGGGTTTCATACAATCTGTGAGTTGTATCATGGTTATTCTGAGCTTCTCTATGACTAAGACCCACTTATCAGTGAGTACACACCATGTATGGTATTTTTTTGTGACTGGGTTATCACACTCAGGATGATATTTTCAAGTTCCATCCATTTGCCTGCAAATTTCATGAAGTCATTGTTTTTAATAGCTGAGTAGCACTCCATTGTGTAAATGTACCACATTTTCTGTATCCATTCCTCTGTTGAGGGACATCTGGGTTGTTTCCAGCTTATGGCTATTATAAATAAAGCTGCTATGAACAGTGGAGCATGTGTCCTTGTTATATGTTGGAGCATCTTTTGGGTATACGCCCAGTAATAGTATACCTGCCTCCTCAGGTAGAATTATTTCCAATTTTCTGAGGAACAAACAGACAGATTTCCAAAGTAGTTGTATCAGCATGCAATCTCACCAGTAATGGAGTTTTCCTCTTTCTCTACATCCTTGCCAGTACCTGATGTCACCTGAGTTTTTTTATCCTAGTCATTCTGACTGGTGTGAGGTGGAATCTCAGGGATGTTTTTATTTGCATTTCCCTGATGACTAAGGATGTTGAACATTTATTTAAATGCTTCTCAGGTATTTGAGATTCCTCAATTGAGAATTCCCTGGTTACCTCTGTTCCCATTTTTAAATAGGGTTGTTTGGTTCTCTGGAATCTATCTTCTTGAGTTCTTTGTATATTCTGGATACTAGCTCTCTATCACATGTAGAGTTGGTAAAGATCTTTTTCCAATCTGTGGGTTGCTGTTTTGTCCTATTGACAGTGTCCTTTGCCGTCTAGAAGCTTTTGAATTTTATGAGGTACCATTTGTCAATACTTGATCTTAGGACATAAGCTATTGGTATCCTGTTCAAAAAAAATTTTTCCTGTCCCAGGTTCTTTCACACATTCTCTTCTATTAGATTCATCATATCTGGTTTTATGTGGAGGTCCTTAAAGTACTTTGACTAGAGATTTGTACAAGGAGATAGGAAGGGGTTAATTGTCATTTTTCTCCATGCTGGCCTCCAGGTCAACCAGCACCATTAGTTGGGAATGCTGTCTTTTTTCGACCTGATGGTTTTGGATCCTTTGTAAAAGATCAAAGGACCAAAGGTGTGTGGGTTCATTTCTGGGTCTTCAATCCTATTCAATTGATCTACCTGCCTGTCTCTTTACTAATAATATGCAGTTTTTAACCACTATTACTCTGTAGTAGAATTTGAGATTAGCAATGGTGATTCCCCCAGAAGTTCTTTTATTATTGAGAATGTTTTTGTTATCCTGTTTTTTTTTGTTTGTTTGTTCTTCCAAATAAATTTGAGAATTGCTCTTTCTATCTCTGCTAAGAATTGAGTTGGTAAGGAAGGTCATGTAAAATAGAAATGCCTTACTATTATGAGTTTTCATATTCTCATTAAAATTTTTCTTAAATCTGAGAAAAAAATAAAGAATTGAGTTGGTACGTTCTAAGGCGGGACCAGCCAGGAGGCACTGGACTCACATGTAGCAGGGGAGACTCAGGGTGGCAGGGACAGGATCATCTCAGCCTCCAATTGACAGCTGTGGATCAGCAACCCTCTCTGCCCCTTCCCTATGAGTGGAGAGCCAGGCTCTAGGAAGTGTTTTAACCCAGGGACTCTGGTGAGATCCGCCATTTTCTCTCCAGTGACATTCTAAGGCAGGACCAGCCAGGAGGCACAGGCCTCAGGAGTTGCAGGGGAGTGGCAGAGCAGCAGGGACAGGATCCTCTCAGCCTCTGAGTGACAGCAGTGGATCTGCAATCCTCTCTGCCTCTTCCCTGCAAGTGCAGAGCCTGCCTCCAGGGAGTGTTTTGACCCAGGAACTAACCCATCTGTGCCCCGGATTTACCAGAGGAGAGCTGATCTCCCAGAAGTACTGACACAGGCTTACAGACCCACAGGAGGAACAAGCTCTAGTAAGAGACATCAAGAACATCTAACACCAGAGATCAACAGATGGCAAAAAGCAAATGCAAGAATCCTACCAAGAGAAACCAAGACTACTTGGTTTCATCAGAACCTAGTACTCCCACCACAGCAAGTCCTGGATATCCCAAAACACCGAAAAGGAAAGATTTGGATCTAAAATCATATCTCACGATGGTGCTAGAGGAATTTAAGAAGGACATGAATAACTCACTTAAAGAAATACAGGAGAACATAGGTAAAGATGTACAAGCCCTTAAAGAAGAAACAAACAAACAAAAAATCCCATAAAGAATTACAGGAAAACACAAACAAACAGGTGAAGAAATTGAGCAAAACCATCCAGGACCTAAAAATGGAAGTAGAAACAACTAAGAAATCACAAAGAGAGACAACTCTGGAGTTAGAAATCTTAGGAAAGAAGTCAGGAAACATAGATGCAAGCATCACCAACAGAATACAAGAGATAGAAGAGAGAATCTCCAGGGTAGAAGATACCATAGAAAACATTGACAGAACAGTCAAAGAAAATGTAAAATGCAAAAAGATCCTAACCCAAAACATCCAGGAAATCCAGGACACAATGAGAAGACCAAACCTAAGGATAATAGGTATAGAAGAGAGTGAAGACCTGCAACTTAAAGGGCCAGTAAATATGTTCAACAAAATTATAGAAGGAAACTCCCCTAACCTAAAGAAAGAGATGACCATGAACATATAAGAGATTATTTTTGAAAGCTCAGTTCAGTTGCAGTGGAAGACAGCAGCATTTTGGAGATGCCAGTACAATGAGATGACCACCAATAACAGCAGGAGCTGCAGAGAGGAACCAGATGGAACTTAGAAGACTAGCTGTGTGTGCAGAAGAGGGTGGAGCCAGAGAGGAGACCAAAGCCCTTTGTAGGATCCCAGCAGATTGAGTGGGATCCCTGACATTGGAAAATGAATCCTTTACAAAGTTTGGGGTTTGGCTTTGCTCTGATATGGTTGTGACTACACTCTGGTTCTTTCTTCTTGGAGTAAGAAAGTATTTAGTTTTGATTTTATAGGAGCCCACAGTTGAGAGACTAAATTTCAAAAGAGATTTTAGGTTTTAAAGGAGACTTTGTATTTTTAAATAGACTTAATTAAAATGTTTGAATTTTAAAAGAAGAAGAAGAAGAAGAAGAAGAAGAAGAAGAAGAAGGAGAAGGAGAAGGAGAAGGAGAAGGAGAAGGAGAAGGAGAAGGAGAAGGAGAAGGAGAAGGAGAAGGAGAAGAAGAAGAAGAAGAAGAAGAAGAAGAAGAAGAAGAAGAAGAAGAAGAAGAAGAAGAAGAAGAAGAAGAAGCATATAGAACTCCAAATAGACTGGACCAGAAAAGAAATTCCTCCCTTCATATAATAGTCAAAACAACAAATGCACAAAACAAAGAAAGAATACTAAAAGCAGTAAGGGAAACAGGTCAAGTAA
Organism: Mastomys coucha; assembly: GCF_008632895.1. Classification (NCBI taxonomy): domain Eukaryota; kingdom Metazoa; phylum Chordata; class Mammalia; order Rodentia; family Muridae; genus Mastomys; species Mastomys coucha. The sequence continues at coordinate 7,828,539 of NW_022196891.1, forward strand.
CATATAAAGGAAGGCTTATCAGAATTACACCAGACTTCTCAATAGAGACTATGAAAGCTAGAAGATCCTGGACAGATGTCATACAGACACTAAGAGAACACAAATGTCAGCACATACTACTATACCCAGCAAAACTCTCAATTACCATAGATGGAGAAACCAAAGTATTCCATGACAAAACCAAATTCACACAGTATATTTCCACAAATCCAGCCCTTCAAAGGCTAATAAATGGAAAACTCCAACACAAGGAGGAGAACTACATCTCTGAAAAAACAAAAATGTAATCTTCCAACAAAACTAAAAGAAGATAGCCACATGAACGGAATTCCTGCTCTAACAACAAAAATAACAGGAAGCAACAATTACTTTTCCTTAATATCTATTAATATCAATGGACTCAATTCCCCAATAAAAAGACATAGACTATCAGATTGGATACGTAAACAGGACACAACATTTTGTTGCATACAGGAAACCCAATGCAGTGGCAAAGACAGACATTACCACAGAATAAAAGGCTGGAAAACTATTCTCCAAGCCAATGGTCCCAAGAAAAAAAGTTGGAGTAGCCATTCTAATATCAAATAAAATTGACTTTCACCCTAAAGTGATCAAAAAAGATAAGGAGGGACACTTCATATTCATCAAAGGTATGATCTACCAAGATGAACTTTCAATTCTGAACATCTACACTCCAAATCAAAGGGCATCTACATTCATAAAAGAAACTTTACTAAAGTTCAAATCACATATTACACCGCACACAATAGTAGTGGAAGATTTCAACACTCTGCGATGGACAGATCATGGAAACAGAAAGTAAACAAGGACACAGTAAGACTAACAAAAGTTATGAAACACATGGATTCAACACATATCTATAGAACTTTTTATCCTAAAACAAAAGGATATACCATTTTCTCAGCACCTCATGGTACCTTCTCCAAAATTGACCATATAATTGGTCACAAATCAGGCCTCAACAGATACACGAAGATTGAAATAATTCCTTGTATCCTATCAAATCACAATGGACTAAGGCTGCTCCTCAGTAACAACATAAACAATAGAACGCCCACATACACGTGGAAGCTTAACAACACTCTACTCAATGATAATCTGGTCAAGGAAGGAATAAAGAAAGAAATTAAAGACTTTCTAGAGTTTAATGAAAATGAAGCCACAACATACCCAAACTTATGGGACACAATGAAAGCAGTTCTAAAGCTCATAGCTTTAAGTGCCTACAAAAAGAAACTGGAGAGAGCATATACCAGCAATTTGACAGCACACCTGAAAGCACTAGAACAAAAAGAAGCAAATTCACCCAAGAGGAGTCAAAGGCAGGAAATAATCAAACTCAGGGCTGAAATCAACCATATAGAAACAAAAAGAACTATACAAAGAATGAACCAAACCAGGAGCTGGTTCTTTGAGAAAATCAACCAAATAGATAAACCATTAGCCAGACTAACTAGAGGGCACAAAGACAGTATCCTAATTAACAAGATCAGAAATGAAAAGGGAGACATAACAACAGACACTGAGGAAATCCAAAAAATCATGAGATCCTACTACAAAAGCTTATACTCAACAAAACTGGAAAACCTGGATGAAATGGGCAATTTTCTAGACAGATACCAGGTACCAAAGTTAAATCAAGATCAAATCAATGATCTAAACAGTCCCATATCTCTGCTCGTGAAATAAAAACAGTGATTAATAGTCTCCCAACAAAAAAAACCCAGGACCAGATGGGTTTAGTGCAGAGTTTTATCAAACCTTCGAAGAAGACCTAATTCCAGTACTCCTCAAACTATTCAACAAAATAAATACTGAAGGCACTCTACCCAGTTTGTTTTATGAAGCCACAATTACTCTTACACCTAAACCACACAAAGACCTAACAAAGAAAGAAACTTCAGACCAATTTCCCTTAAGTATATCGATGCAAAAATAGTAAAATTCTTGCAAACTGAATCAAAGAACACATCAAGATGATCATCCAACATGATCAAGTAGGCTTCATCCCAGGGATGAAGGGATGGTTCAATATACAGAAATCCTTCAACATAATTCATTACATAAACAAACTCAAAGGAAAAAACCATATGATCATCCCATTAGATGCTGAGAAAGCATTTGACAAAATTCAACATCCCTTCATGATAAAAGTCTTGGAAATATCCATGTGGTACGAGAAAAATTTTTCTTGTGCTAGTACCATATTGTTATTACTGAGGGTGTGTAATGTATCTTAAGATTTGGTAACTCCAGGAGCATTAAGCTTTACTCTTAGCATGTCTTTGCTTTTTATTTTGGCTAATAGAGTAGCTTTATGGCTTTATGTTTTTTAATGAAGGACTTCATAAACATTTTATGTTAGTTTTTCTATTTATGTAAACAATTAGAAGATTTTTTTCTTTAGATTTTTTTTTTTATGGCAGAACCAAATTCTTTTCTTTTTCTTTTTCCTTTAAAATTATTTTATCTTTTTACATTCCAATTGTTGGTCCAACTCCCGGTCCCCCCTCCCAAAGTTCTTCACCTCATCCCCTCATTTTGCCTCTGAGAGGGTGATTCCCCCACCTACTCAACCATCTCTACTGTACCCCATCTCACCCTGTGGGTATTCCCCTTCTGTGGGGCATCAAGTCGCTACAGAATTTGGTCAATCATCTTCCACTGAAGCAAGACAAGGCATTCCTATGGTACATTTGTGACTTGGGTCATGGGCCAGGCCATATATGCTCTTTAGCTGTTGGCTTGGTCTCTCAGAGCTCCCAGGGGTCCAGGTCAATTGAACACTGTTGACCATCCTATGGGTCTGCCATCCCCTACAGCACCTTCAATCCTTCCCCTAACTATTCCAAAAGGTACCCAACCTCTTTCCAATGGTTGGCTGTAAGTACCTGCATCTGTCTCAGTCAGCTGCTGGTAGAGCCTCTGAGAGGACAGCCATGCTAGGCTCTTCTCTGTAAGCAGAACACAGCATCAGTAATAGTGTCAGGGTTTGCTACCCTTCCATGGGATGCATCCCGATTTGAGCTGGTCACTGGGTGACCTTTCCTTCAGTCTCTGCTCCATTTTTGTCCCTGAATTTCTTTTAGACAGAAATAATTCTGGGTCTAAAATATTGAAGATGGGTTAGTGACTCCATCCCTCCACCGGGGTACCTGGAGGTTGTATGTGCAGGTTCTATCTCCCCCACTGTTGGGCATTTTATTTACGGTCATCCCTATTGAGTCTTGGTAAACTCTTACATCTCAGGTCTCTGGTAATTTCTAGAGGTTCACTTCCCAGCTGAGTATGTGCACTCATTCTTCTGGCCCCCTGTGTTTCTCTCCTGCCCACCCCACTCCAACTGCCCCAAAATTTTAAACAATTAGGAAATCTTTATTTTCCTGTTCTATATAATGCTGTTTTAAAATTTATTTTTTCCAGTCAGTGTCATTAATTAGATTTACTACTATTTACCCAGTTCGCAGTAATAAATTTCTCTTAAAATCATAAAATTTCCTAGTAAATGTTATATTTCTTCCTTAATTACTGCTTTAAATTTGACTGAATGTCTTGAGTGCTGGCAGCCAATATAAATCAGGAAGCCACTTTAGATATCCAAGTAACATAAAAATGAACTGGGGATGGGGAGAGAAAACAAAATCCTATTAATTCTGGCATCATTGATCATGTTTATTTTGTCAGTTTGGATTTATTGTCCTAGATATCATAAAAGTCACTTTTTTTTTTAAGAGTATGGTACTATGGAAATACTAATTTTGGTGAAGACCTATTTGCTAGGTCTTGAAGACCTAGGTTGCTCAGGTATAGTTTTTGTGATGAGACATCAGAATCTGGTAGTGTGTTATGATAAGGAAATCCTGTCTCCTATTTGTTCAAAGGATGTTTGGATCTCTTTTTATTGAAATACTGATGTGTCAGGTTGTAGTGCAGATGAATGCATTCTGGGATTCAGTCTTGGGAAGTTCAGTGCTGATATTCAAATAGAATATCCAAAGTGCTTTGGGCTCATCTTTCACTAAGCAAAATTCCTTAGCCTAAGGCAGACCTTTTTTTTTTCTTTTACCATCAATAATTATTTCTTAATAAATCAAAAATCTCACAAAGTGAAATAAAGTTACTTTCCTCTGAGTCTTTACTTGGAGGAAATAGCTGTGAAAGGAATAAAGTGGTCTGAGACAGTCGACTCTATGACAGGCTGCATACTAGCAGGTCAGGAGACCAGACCTCAGTTTCTACTTCCCATAACTGGGCAGTTCAGTTACTGGAACAACCCCAGGCTTATGTCAAAGGGATTCTTCCCCCCGCCTGCATAAGGACAGTTAGCAAAGCTTGGTGTCAAGAGTTTGCAAGCAAAATTAATCAAGTATACTTGACCCTAACCACCATAGCATGACTCAGACCCCCAGAGATAGAATGCACCTATCGAGACATAGTAGATATAGGTTCCCCCAACCCTCCCCAACTACCCCCCCCCAACCACTTTGCCTTACAGAAGCATTTCAGTTTCAAAAGGTTCTTATTTACAATTATTGATCTTAGAGCTTGAGCCATTGGTTTTTGTTCAGGTAATTTTCCACTGTGCCAGTCCTTGCAAGGTTATTTCCTAATTTCTTTTCAATTAAATTTAGTGTGAATGGTTTTATATTGAGGTCTTTGATCCATTTGGACTTGAACTTTGTGCAAGGTGATAAATATTGATCTTTTTTCATTCTTCTACATGCAGACTACCACTTAGACCAGAACCATTTTTTGAAGATGATTTCTATATAGTTTTGGCTTCTTTGGCAAAAATCAAGTGTACTGATGTGTGTGGCTCATTTTGAGGTCTTTGATTGGTGCTATTCCATTGATCAAGCTTTAATTTAATTTAATTTAATTTAATCACCATTGATGTGCAGTATAGCTTGAACTCAGGGATGGCGATTACTTCAGAAGTCCTGGATTTTTTTTGTTTTTTCCACATGAAGTTGAGAATTGCTTTTTCCATGTATGTGATAAATTGTGTTGGAATTTTGATGGAAATTGCACTAAATCTATAGATTGCTTTTAGGAAGATGGCCCTTTTTACTATCTTAATCTTACCAACTCATCACCATGAGAGATATTCCCATATGATGAGGTTTTTGATTTCTTTCTTTAGGAATTTGAAGTTCTTATAAAGGTCTTTCATTTGCCTGATTCGAGTTATAACAAGATGTTTTATATTATTTGTGGCTATTGTGAAAGGTTTTGTTTCCCTAATTTCTCTCTCAGCTTGTTTATCATTTCTATAGAGGAAAGATACTTATTTATTTGGCTTAATTTTATATCCAGCCACTTTGCTGAAGTTCTTCATAAGCTGTAGAGGTTATCTGGTAGAATTTTTGTGGTCACTTATTTATAATATAATCTCCAAACAGTGATATCTTGAATTCTTCCTTTCCAAGTCATATCCCCTTGATTTCCTTTTATTGTCTTAGTTCTCTAGCTAGAACTTCAACTACTATATTGAATAAATATGGAGGGAGTAGACAGCCTTGTCTTGTCCCTGATTTACTGGGATTGCTTGAAGATTCTCTCCATTTAATTTGATGTTGGCTCTTGATTTTTTTCTATATTGCCTTTATTATGTTTAGGTATGTGCCATTAAATGCTAATCTCTCCAATACATTAAACATTAAAGAGTGTTGGACTTGTCAAGAGCTTTTTCAATATCTAATGAGATTATTATGCAATTTTTTATTTGAATTCATTTATATAGTTTTATATATTTGTTTATATAGTATATATATTGATTGCATTGCTGTATTTTCATATACTGAACCATCACTGGGATGAAGTCTACTAGATCTTGTTAAATGATGTTTTTGATGAGCTATTTGGTTCAGTTTTCAAGAATTCCATTAAAAATTTTTTGCATAGATATTCATAAGCAAACTTGGTCTAAAGTTTTATGTTGGGTCTTTGTTTGGTTTAGGTATCAGAGTAACTATAGATTCATAGAATGAGTTCAGCAGTTTTCCTTCTGTTTCTATTTTGTACAATAGTTTGAGGAGTGTTGATATTAGGCTTTGAAAGTCTGGTAGAATTCTGTACTAAAACCATCTGGATTTGGAACTTTTTTTGGATGGGACATTTTTAATGACTTATTTTTAGGGGTTATTGAACTGTTTAGTTTATCAGATCTTGATTTAATTTTGATACATATTATCAGTATAGAAATTAACCATTTCATCTAGATTTTCCAGTTTGTCATATATATGCTTTTGTCATAAGAACTGATGATTCTTTTTTTTAAAAAAAATTCTTTAGTTTCTGTTGTTAGGTCTCTCATTTCATTTCTGATTTTGTTAATTTCGATACTGTCTCTGTTCTTTTTAGTTTAGCTAAGGGTTGATCTATCTTCTTGATTTTGTCAAAGAAACAGTTCGTTGTTTTGTTGATTCTTTGTATTGTTCTCTTTCTGTCTAATTGGTTGATATCAGCCTGTTTGACTATTTCCTGCCCTCTTGGACATGTTTTCTTTTTGTGTTCTGGAGTTCTCAGTTGTACTGTTAAGTTGCTAGCATAGGATTTTTAAATTTTTCTTTTATAAAGACACTTAGTGCTATTAATTTTCCTCTTAATCATGCTTTCATTGTGTCTCATGGGTTTGAGAATGCTGCCCATTCATTTTCATTGAATTCTAGAGTGTCTTTCATTTCTTTCATTATTTCTTCCCTGAGCAAGTTATCATTGAGTAGAGAGTTGTTCTGTTTCAATGTGGTTTTCCTTTTGTTTCATTGTTTTTGAAGTACAGACTTTGTCCATGGTGGTGTAATAGAATGCATTGGATCATTAAAGACTTCTTGTATATGTTGAGACTTGCTTTGTGTCAGATTATATGATCAATTTTGAAGATGGTCCTATGAGGTGTTGAGAAGAAGGTATATTCTTTTGTTTGAGGGTAGATATCTGTAGATATCTGTTAAATCAATTTGATTCATACTTTCTGTTAGTTTCACTGTGTGTCTGTTTAGTTTCTATTTCAACGTCCTTTCCATTGTTGAGAGTGGAGTGTGAAAATTTCACACTATTATTATTGTATAAGGTCCAATGTGTGTTTTGAGCTTTAGTGAAGTTTCTTTTATGAATTTGAGGGCCCTTGCATTTGAGACATAGATGTTCAGAATTGAGATTCCATCTTGTTGGATTTTTCATTTGCTGAGTACAAAGTGTCCTTCCCTGTCTGTTTACATGTTCAGTCTATTAGCTAGTGTCTCTTTATTGGGGATTTTAGTGCATTGATGTTGAGAGATATTAATGACAAATGATGTTTATTTCCTGTTATTGTCTTTCTGGAGTTGGTATTATGTTAGTGTCATTTTATATAGTGGCTATGAATCCCAGAGGATTAAGATAGGAAGATCTATGAGTTCAAGATCATCTGGGATTAAAGGTGTGGTGGCATAGTGGCTATGAATCCTAGAAGATTAAGATTGGAAGATCTACGAGTTCAAGCAAGGTCATCTGGGCCACACCTTTTGCTGGAGACCTATATAAGGACATTGGAAGAAGAAAGACTCTCTCTGCTTTGCCTGCTTGCCTTGTGGGACTGAGCAACTGCTGGATCCTTGGACTTCTATTCACAGCATCTGCAGACCATTGTTGGGAGTTGATTGTTGAGAGTTGGACTACAGACTGTAAGTCATCAATAAATTCCTTTACTACATAGAGACTACCATAAGTTCTGTGACTCTAGAGAACCCCGACTAATACAAGGTATAAGAGTAAAACTAAAAGAAGGGGAAAAAAGAATACCATTGTAACCATGTCTTAAATTGTTTACTTGAGACTGAGTTGATTGTCATCTGAATGTTTTTTTTTTTTCCAAAATTGTGCTCTACTTAAGTATGGCTAAAGTAAAATGATGTGGACCAGGACTCTATAAATCCTGGTCCAGCACCAGTTACAATGAAAGCAGCTTGAGTATCATTTCTTACCTCAGCCTGATTGCTTTTTCACCCTGCTTAGTCTAAAGCCTACAGGGAAATCACCAGAAAGAATCTATTTAAAATTTCAATATATCAACACTCCCTTTATACTGGGTTTTCTCATTTCTTAGCCCTTGCAATACTTACATTCATTCAAATTCTAGAGAGCAGTGTATAGGAGACAGATTATGAAAGATGGTATCAGCAACAAGACAATCACGGACCAAATTCTCAGTACAAAGGAGATTTATTTGCCTCAGAGGGAAGGAAAAAGAGGCAAGGAATAAAAGAGGACATAGGGGGCTTCCAGAGGGGAAACCAGGAAAGGGGATAACATTTGAAATGTAAGTAAAGAAAATATACAATAAAAGAAAAGAACAAAAATGAGGGCATTAAATAAAAGACAAAGATAGTAGACAGAAGAAAAGAAAGAAAAGAAAAAATAACAGGAAAAAGGGGAACCAGATATTTGTCCCTGAGAGGAAAATGACTGCCTCTGGATAGAGAGGAGACAGATGATGCCCATATGCAAATGGAAGTTTATAAAGCTTACAGGAGAAACTCATATTTGGAAGAGGTCTTTAATTTGATTGGGCATGTTCTTAGGGCAGCTAAAAGCAGGCTTTTGACTTCTGGAGCTTGGTAGTCAGCCTTATGTGGAGGAAGTGACCGAATGACATGACACATTAGACTTGATGGGTCTATTAGCTACATGAATGTATTCTAATGGTTTTTAGCAAGGGAGAGGGAATAGGGAAGAACAAGTCCTGCCAGAGGCATGTTTGTCATGCTCATGTCTAATAGAGGCTCCTCAAAGATTACTATGACCCAATGGACTACTATATACACCTAGATAAGAAGAAAATGCCAGTCACATTCAAGGGTACTTAAGCTATATGTAATTATGAAAATCACACGTAAATGGGTAAAGGAATTGAATAAGGTGAGCCAAGACCTAAAAGTGGAAATAAAAACAATAAAGAAAACACAAATGGAGGCAAACCTAGAAATGGAAAACTTAGGAAAGAGGTCAGGAATTACCTAATATAAGTATTACCAACATATTACAAGAGATAAAAGAGAAAATATCAGGTATAGAAGATATGGTAGAAGAGATTGACAGAACTGGCAAAGAAAATTCAAAACATAAAAAATGTGTAACCTCACTTTCACCAATAGACAGGTAATTGAATCAGAAAATAAACAGAGACACAGTGGCACGAAGAAAGGTCATGAACCAAATGGATTTAACAGATATCTATAGAACATTTCACCCTAAAACAAAAGAATGCAACTTCTTCTCAGCAACTCATGGTACCTTCTCCAAAATCTACCATATAATTGGTCAAAAAAAAAAAAAAGAAAGAAAGAAAGAAAGAGGGAAAGAAAGAAAGAAACCCACAATAGTTCTGCTGCTCCAAATGAATTGTAGGTAGGATTTTTAGATACAGATTTCCTGCTATGGTCAAAGCTATTTGACTTGAGTGATTGTTTTCATTCTCAGACTACAGAGAACAGGTTACATTCATTTAAGAAATGGTGTGTGAATTAAGATGGTCTATCCATTAAGTCATTCACCAACTGTTTCAGTGAACAATGATTTTGCTTGGAGGGTGGCACAGACATTAGGTGAGGGTAAGAATCTGGTTCATTGGCTGTGATGATTTTGAAAAGCATTCATCTCAGAGAAAGAGTAAGTTATAAAGTCCTCTTCTTCAAACTTGATACAATAGCTACAAAAGGCAGGCAAAACATTCAGCCTCACTCTTTGTTGTTGTCTTACCAGCCTCCTCCCTAGTTAATTCTCCATGTTTCTTTTGGATGTAGAAACTTTTGAAATATGTAAGCTGTTCTGAAAACCATAGTATAGTGTAAAAACATCAAATAAACAATCCTACTATTAGAGAGACTGAGATAGGAGAAGCCTAATTTCAAGACCCTTATGTTGTACACTGTCATGTACAAGCAAGCAGAGTGTGTATATGGATTGTACAATATTGGAACTAATTCTCCAACTACCAAATTAGAGAGACTTCTGGATGCCTGTCAATTCTCAGCTTAGCTACGATGGAGGTAAAATCCTTTGGTGATGTGAGGAGCATTGAAGTACAGCCTTATTACAATGAACTCCAATGTCTAAAAATTGTTCTTACTCTGGGATTGTACCACAGTAAGAGCCAATATTTTTAAACTCTACTAAAAACAAAACAAAGAAACAAAAAGACTTTATCTACTTATGTTCATTTAAAAAATACTAGTAGTAATGTATTATTTTAAAATATATAGTTAATATGTTTGTAGTTATTTCAAATTTATATTGAGAAAAATGTATGTATTTTCAGTATTGCTGTAGACAAGCATCTATACAAGACTATTCAATTGATTGTTATTTTATATCAAACAATTTTTATAATGCTCATTTTTATTATTACAATATTTTATAAATTTTAAAGAATACAAAAAAATTTAAAAAAAAGGAAGGCATTGCAGGTATTGAAGGGGGGTCTCTGGGAGGATTTGGGGTAAAAAAGGAAAACAAGAATGGGATGTAATTCTATTTATTTAAAGTATGTTTTTTGTTTTGTTTTAATCAAAATGTTTTTAAATGATAACAAATTCAGATAAATTAAAGTCATGTATCTTATCTCATCACAATCCAATAAAGCTTAAAACAAACATAAAATAAATAAATAAACCAAAAAAAAACCCAAAGAAATCAAAAAATTCCCCATAACAGATACAAGAAGACTGAAATAATACCATGCATCCAGTCAGATCACCATAACTGGTCTTCAGTAACAGCAAAACTACAGAAGGCCCACAAACATGTGGAAACTGAACAATTCTCTACTCCATGTCAACTTGGTCAGGGAAGAAATAAAGAAAGAAATTAAAGACTTCCTGGAATTTAATGAAAATGTTTACATATCATACCTAAACTTATGGGATACAAAGAAAGCAGTGCCAAGAGAAAAGTTAATAGTGCTAAGTGCCCTGGTAAAGAAACTCGAGAGATCTTACACTAATGACTTAACAGCATCCTTGAGAGATCTAGAACAAAAAGAAGCAAACTGATGCATGAGAAGTAAAGGCAAGAAATAGTCAAACTCAGGGCAGAAATGAACCAAATAGAAACAAAGAAAACAATATGAAGAATCAACAAAATCAAAAGCTGCTTCTTTGAGACAATCAGCAAGATAGATAAACCCCTAGCTATATTAACTAAAGGGTCCAGAGGTAGTATCTAAATCAACAAAATCATTAATGAAAAGGGAAACATAACAGCAGAAATGGAAGAAATTTTAAAAAAATCATTAGATCATGCTATAAAAGTATATACTCAACAAAACTGGAAAATCCAGATGAAATGAATGGTTTTCTAGACAGATGCCACATACCAAAGTTAAATTAAGAGCAGAAAAACTATCTAAACAGGGTAATATTCCATAAGGAAATAGAAGAATTCATTAAAAACCTCATAGCCAATAAAAGCCCAGGGCTAGATGGATTTAGTGCAGAATTCTACCAGACCTTCAAAGAAGACCTGATACCAATTTTCTTAAAACTATTCCATGAATAGAAACAGAAGGAACACTACCTAATTTGTTCTATGAAGACATAATTACTCCAATACCTAAACCACACATGGACACAACCAAAAAGAGAACTTCAGACCAATCTCATTTATGAATATCGATGCAAAAATAGTCAATAAAATTCTTGCAAACCAAATCCAAGAACACATTAAATCCATCATTCACCACAATCAAGTAGGCTTCATCCCAGGGATGCAAGGTTGGTTGAATATATGAAAATCCATTAATGCAATACAGTATATAAATAAACTCAAAGGAAAAAAAATCTCATGATCATCTCCTTAGATGTAAAAACAGCATGTAACAAAATACAACAACTCTTCATGTTAAAAGTATTGGAGAGATCAGTAATTCAAGGCCCATACCTAAAGATAATAAAACCAATTTACTGCAATCCAACAGCCAATATCAAATTAAATGAAGACATACTTGAAGCAATCTCACTGAAATTGGGGCAAGACAAGGATGCCCACTATCACTATTCAATACAGTATTTGAAGTGTTATCTAGAACAATGAGACAATAAAAACACATCAAGGAGATAAAAATTGATAAAGAATAAAGAAAGGTATCACTATTTGCAGATGATATGATAGTATACATAAGCAACCCCCAAAATTCTACCAGAGAACTTTCCCAGCTGATAAAGAACTTCGGCAAAGTGACCGAATATAAAATTAACTCAAATAAATCAGTAGCCTTACTTTATACAAAGGATAAACAGGCTAAGAAAGAAATTAGGGAAGTAACTCTCTTGACAATAGCCACAAATAATATAAAATATCTTGGGGTAACTTTAACAAGTTAAATATCTGTATGACAATAACTTCAAGTCTCTCAAGAAAGAAATAGAAGATCTAAGAAAATGGAGAGATCTCCCATGCTCATGGATTAGCAGAATTAACATAGTAAAAATGTCTATCCTACCAAATGCAATCTATAAATCCAATGCAATCCCTATCAATATCCCAATACAATTCTTCAAAGACATGGAGAAAGTAATTCTCAAATTCATCTAGAAAGGCAAAAAACCCAGAATAGCAGAAACAATTCTTAACAATAAAAGAACAGCTGGAGGAATCACCATCCCTGACCTCAAGCTTTACTACAGAGCAATAGTGATAAAAACTGCATGGTACTGGTACAAAGATAGACAGGTTGACCAATGTAATAGAATTGAAGACCCAGAAATTGAAGATCCACACACTAATGGTCACTTGATCTTTGACAAAGACACCAAAAATATACAGTGAGAAAAAGAAAGCATCTTCAACAAATGGTGCTGGGATAACTGGCTGTCTTATGTAGAAGACTGAAACTACACCCATATTTGTCACCATGTACAAAGCTCAAGTCTAAGCGGATCAAGGACATCAACATAAAACTAGATACACTCAATCTAATAGAAGAGAAAGTAGGAAAGATCCTTGAACTCATTGGTACAGAGGAAAATTTCCTAAACAGAACTCCAATGGATCATACTCTAAGATCAACAATTGATATATAGGACTTCATGAAACTGGAACGCTTCTGTAAGGCAAAGGACACAGTCAATAAGACAAATCAGCAACCTACAGATTGGGAAAAATTCTTCACTAACTCCACATCTGATAGAGGACTAATATCCAAAATATATAAATAACTGAAGAAGTTAACCACAAAAAAACCCAAACAACCCAATCAAACAAATGGGGTATAGAACTAAACAGAGAATTCACAACTGAAGAATCTCAAATGGCTGAGAAGAACCTAAAGAAATGTTCAAAGTCCTTAGTGATCAGAGAATTACAAATATAAATGACCCTGAGATTCCACCTTACACCAATCATAATGGCTAAGATCAAAACCTCAGGTGTCAACACATGTTGGAGAGGATGTGGAGAAAGGAACACCCTCCATTGCTGGTGGGATTGCAAACTGGTACAACCACTCTAGAAATCAGTCTGGACCTTCCTCAGAAAATTGGAAATAGATCTACTTGAACACCCAGCTATACACAGTGGTAACTCTTGGGAATATACTCAAAAGATGCCCCATCATGCAACAGGGGCCATCTTCCACTATGTTTATAGTAGCCTTATTTGTGATAGCCAGAAGCTGCACACAACCTAGATGTCTCAGGACAGTAGAATGGATACTGAAAATGTTGTTCATTTACACAATGGAATACTACTCAGCTATTAAAAGCAAGGACATCTTGAGTTTTGCAGACAAATGGATAGAACCAGAAAATATCATCCTGACTGAGGTAACTCAGACCCAAAAGGACATGCATCATTTGTACTTACTAGTAAGTGGATATTAGGAAAAAAAAGTATAGAATACCCAAGATAAAGTCCACAGAACTCAAAAAGTTCAACAAGCTAAGTGCCCAAGTGAGGACACCTCAGTCCCACTTTGGAGAGAAAAGAAAGCAATCACAATTGGGGAGGGAGGAAGGGGCCTGGGAGGAAAAATGGATGGGGGGATGTGGGGAAAAAGGGAACCTGATCTGGTATTGAGGGAGGGAAAAGGACTAAAGCCATGAGGGCCAACAGAAAGACTGGAAACAGGCATCCTCAGGAAATAGGAGGTTGGGGGGACCATCCAGAATGCACCAGAGACCTGGGAGTTAAGAGACTCTTAGGAATCAAAGGGAGGGTGCTTAGATGAAATGGCCAACAGTAGGGAAAGGGAATTTATAGAGCCCAGTTCTAGCGGGAAGACAGGACATCAAGTGAGGGATGGGGTTGCCATTCCACAATTCCATCTCTCACTTATAATTGTTCCAGTCTGAAAGAATTACAGGGATGGAAATGGAGAGGAGCTTTAGTAAAAGAAGGTCCTGCAATTGGCCCAAAGCAGGATCCAGCTCAAGGGGAGGTCCCAAGACCTGACACTATTTCTGAGGCTATACAGCTCTCACAAAAAGGGACCTATCATGACTGCCTTCTGAAAGACCCAACAAGCAGCTGAAAGAGACAGATGGAGATATTGCACCCATCCAATGAACAGAAGCAGCTGACCCCTGTTATTGAATTACAAAAAGCTAAAAGAAGCTGAGAAGAAGGGTAATCCTGTAGGAGGACAAGCAGTCTCAATCTGGACCCCCGAGATCTCTCAAACACTGAACCATCAAGCAGAAAGCATACATCAGCTGATATGAGGCCCCCAACACACATACAGCAGAGGACTTTTGGGTCTGTGTTCATTGAGAGATGATGTACCTAACTCTCAAGAGACTGGAGGCTCCAGGGAGTTTAGAGGTCAGGTGCTGTGGGGTGTGGGGACTTCCACATGGAGACAGAGGGGTGGGGAGGAGGTGTGTGGTGTAGAGCAGTCAGAGGTTGGATTCAGGAGCAGGGAATGAAATATGGAGTGTAAAAAATAAATTAATCTATAAAAAATGAAAATAAAAATAAAAATAATAAAAAATAATGTATTTTAATGGTTTTTAGCAAGGAAGAGGGAATAGGGAAGAAAAAAGCTTGCCACAGGCATGTTTGTCATGCTCAGACCTAGTAGATGCTCCTCAAACATTCCTATGACCCAATGGAGTACTACATATTCCTATATGAGAAGAAAATATCAGTCAGATGCCAGGATGCTTAAGCTATGTGTAAGTATGGCAGTTCAAAGCATATTACATTACTAAATAGTATTCTCCAGGTGCAATGCCTGTATTTTCAGTATTTAACGAAAGTCTTTTTCTTGGTATAAAGAGGAAGTATTCATCCTGTGACTTGCTGGAGAAAATGAATTCTATCATTTTGGGGCAAATTTAAAGCAATTTTATTAATTATTAAACACTGACCAAAAGATGGACTTCAATCAGAATCTTTCTCTGGAATTGCCCTGCTAAGAATGGATGGAGTCATATGTTACACTGGCTTCTAAGGACATATCTATAGGTCACCATACTTTCCAATGAGGCTTTGTTATTTTTCAAGAACTACACATCACAGCATTCCATGAAGTTATCTGGTTACTGGTTAGGTGGGGCTTACAGGTTAATCCTGGAATTGTTTATTGGTTCAAATTTTTGAGCCTATGATGGATATCTGATTATTTTTGAACCTAATAATCATCAGAGTTAGTATCTAGAAGGACCTAGAAGTGGATGGGGAATCAGTCATTTATTTTATCCCAGATTCTCCTTTCTAATTTTTTGAGTAAAGTCAGATTATAATTCTGAATAGTTTGTATAGAAATAATTTCTTAAAAGAGATATAATGCTTTTTTTTTGTTCTGAATAAGGCAGGTTAAGTATTTTATCATATTGTAGAACTATTTTAGTTAATGAATCTACCACTTGACAAATCGAGGCTCATCTTTTTGGTATGTTAGAAGATTAGGAATAGTTCTACCTCAAGACCCAGGTATAACACTCCTGGAATATATCTAAAAGTTGTTACACCATCTGACTAGGACACTTGCTCAACTATGTTCCTAGGAGCTTTATTTATAATAGCCAGAAACTGAAAACAACCTAGTTGTTTGTCAACTGAAGAATGGATACAGAAAATGTGATATATCTCCACAATAAAATAACATTCACCCTTTAAAAACAAGGACATTTTGAATTTTGCAGGCAAATGGATAGAACTAGAAAATATCATCTTGAGTGAGGTAACCCAGACCGAAATGTCCATGCCTTGTATATACTCACTGGTAAATATATATTAGCCATATAGTACGGGAAAAATATGCTATAGTCAACAGATCCAAAAATAAAAAATAAAATAAAATAACAAGGAGGGCCCAAGAAAGATGGCTGAATCTTTCTTATAAGTGAAAACAAAATAGAACTCAAAGGATGATGGAAGGAGGTAAGTTGGTGGAAAAGAGGAGGAGAAGGGGGGTGGGCATGGGTGAGATCATATGGTGTGAGGGTAGAGGAGAAAGAAGGGAGATTTTCTGGGAGTCACTTGCAATCTCTAGGATGTGCCAGAAACCTGGGATGGGAAAAACCCCAGAGAGTCTCTGGGGATGACTATAGCTGAGATTCCAACAGTGGGAGATATGGATCCCGAAGTGGCCACTTCCTCTAGGCAGGCAGGATGCCCATTGGAAAGATAAGGACAGTAATCATCTCAAAAATCTGTTGACCCAAAATGTGTCCTGCCTACAAGATGTGTAGGGACAAGGATGGAGCAGAGACTGAGGGAATGGCCAAACAATGACTTTCCCAAATTGAAACCAATTCCATGGTCAAGAACCAAGCCCTGGTGCTATTAATGATACTCTGTCATGCTTACAAACAGGAACTTTAGCATAACTGTTCTCTGAGAGGCTCCACCAAGCACCCAGTGCCAAGAAATATAGAGACTCACAACCAAACACTACATGGAGCTCTCGTGGGGTCTTAAGGAAGATTTGGGAGAAAAGAATGAGGGACCCAAGAAGAGAAAAGGGACTCCACAGGAAGACCAATGGGGTCAATTTCTCAGGAACCTTGTGGGCACCCACACACTGAATCACCTACCAAAGATTTACCTAGACTCTCTGTAAATATGTAGCAAATGAGTTCCTTGGTCTTCCTGTGGGTCCCCCAAGAACTGGAGCAAGGGCTGCTGCCCCTGAGCCTGTTGGCTGCTTGCCTGTGGATCATGTATTCCTAAATGGACAGCTTTGTCTAGCCTCAGTGGGAGAGGATGGACCTAGTCCTTCAGCAACTTGATTTGTGTATGGGGGGGTTATTTCGTATCCAGAGAGGGGATACCCCTTTTTAAAAGAGAAGGGGAAGGTGGAATGGGGGAAAGACGTGCATGAGAGAGAGAGTACTAGGAAGAGAGGAAGGGCTGATATGTATATAGATATGCCAATATATATGTATATACATATATATATATATATACATATATATATATATATACATGTGTGTGTGTGCAAACTATAATGTTACAATTTAAGATAACAGAAAATACCCTCAAATCTCTATACTTCCAAATTGTGCTATGCATTAGAGAAAATTTCAGATATAAACTCCACCATTAACAGTCAAAAATTTATCATAAGTAGTAATAATCTTATCATGGAATTACACACAAGATTCACCTGTTAAATACTCATGCCCTAATCTCTGAATCTATGCAAAACAATTACATGGCAAAGGAGAATTAATGTTTTTGAAAAATTAAGGTTGGTGTACTGGTTAATACAAACTGAAACAATTTAGACTCACCCAGGAAAACCCCAAATGAAGAATTGCTTCAAGTAGATTTGCCTATAGGCGTGAGAATGAGAAACTGACATTACTGGTGACTGATAGAGGAAGACCCAACCAATTGTGAGTAGTACCACTTCTAGTGAGGAGGGTAGTGGTTATATAAGAAAACTAGTAGAGACCAAGCCACAAGCAATGTTTCTCCATGCTTTCTGCTACAACTTCTGCGTTATTTTGTACTGTGATTCCCCTAAATAGTGGATTGTGACCTGGGAGTATAAGCCAAACAAAGTGTTTTCTCTTCTAATTTTCATTTAGTCGATGTTTTAACCACAGCAAGAGAAAAGCACTTGCCACAGTGGTTAACAAACTGATGTTAAAACCAGAGCTTAATCTAGATTATCTGAATGAGCATAGTATTCTAACAAAGATCCTTAAAAACACAAGAATAAGGCAGAAGAGGAAGAATAAAAGAGGTGAAAATGTGACTCCTAGAGATTACATAAAGAATTTGGACCTACAGACATCTTTACATTGTAAACAAGAAGCCTCATTGCCAACTCCTGATAATTCTGTAAAGATTATCCATAAAATACTAAGCTTTTTGTCTGTTTGTTATAGTAATTAAGGTGAGGGTGATTTATTACAGCAGCCATGCTAAGTTACAAATGCATGTGTGGCAAAAACTCAGAAAAAGCATGACAAGTGTACTGCTTTGATATTGAATAAATACTGCCCACCATTAAATGGAATTCAAGAAAACAAAATTTCTCTCATTTTTATGTATGACGTTAAAAATTCTAGAATTATAACCATTACCTTGCACCATATATTAGGAGATTAAATTGTTGTGTCAAAACTTTCTATATAGCTGAATAACTCATGAGTCCTTTAGTCATCTTTATGAAAATGTTTTCAATTAAATGACACGGACAAAACCGAACTCATGTATCACAAAAATATTTAAATAAACATGATTTAACAAACTCTGCCAAGGACTGTCAAAAGCTGTGAGAAACATGAACAGTTTTTTTTTTTTAATGCCAGACATGAAGCAGTTTCTCCTAAAGGAATGTCAAATTACATTAGTGTCTCAGCACTGTGACAGCTACTCTGGAGCCTGCCTTGTTAAAGTGCAGAGACAGACTGAGGAAATCAGTGACACATTTCTGTGAGATTCAACTTCATATGTAAATGTATACAGAAAGGTATATATCACTTAGAACGGAGTTACATTTTCAAATTCACTAACATAATTCAGTAAGGAATGAACAACTTTATATTGACTCTTGCTGGTGATCAGATTGTTAAACACTTTGTTGTTGTTATTTTGAGTCATCCTCTGTTACAAGAGTTTAATCAAAAGAATAAAGAGGAGCATAAATTTAACCTGGGTTTCACATGCTAAGCAGAATGTGAAAATGAGGCTGGTTTTGGCAGACACGAATGCTAAAGCACTCATTTGTTAAGTCATGCACCTGAAGTGCTCCACCCATGTAAAAAGTACAACTTTCCCTAGCTTCGCTAATAGTTTTCTATGAGTACCAGTTAATTGCTCATATAATTTAATATAACAATAATGTATTTAAGATGATGTTTATGTACAAAATGACTCAGAATTGGCCTTTTGTATGCTTGAAAGTGATAGACCTAAGATGGTAGAGTATTTGTATTAATAAGTATGAATTATCTGAAAAAATGATCTTTTTTTGATCATACAAATTCATGGGTACAAATTTACAATCTCTACCATGGTATAATTTCAGAAATTTATGTTTTTGGTAGAGAAGTTTTTCTGTCAAACACAGCAACATATTTACTGAAGTATTATATGAAATAAATTTCTGCCAAAACATATGATATAGATATTTTCCTGTCTGGGGTATGTTCATTAGATGGCAAAGTAAAATAAATTGCTTCAAAATTGGCTATATTCTATGAGCTATTATATTTTAAAACTTTGATATGATACAAAATGAAAGCTATCATGTCATCCTGACTGGCAACAGACTTTAATAGGAACTTCTCTTGGTGATATTTGAGCTACTGTATGATCAACTATGAATGATAATAAACTAGCTTCATTCTAACTATTAACTATGCAAAATAAGAAGCTAATCTAGTGTTAAAAGTAAATCATCTCAAATTTCCCATAACTAGAAGAAAACAAAAATTCACGAACATACATCAATGGCTTTTGGTATCACATACCTGTGACAAATTATCAGTACTCAACTCATAGAATATTTTGAATATTGTTTTTCTACCAAAAGTTTCCTATAGAAAAATGGGGAGCCCATTAGTTGCATATAATTTAATGTGTTAATTAAGTTACATGATTAATGGGTACACCTACTGAAGGACTGAAGATAAATCATGATGGAAAAGCATCATTTGTTTTATGTAGAAAAAGAATTCCTACAAGTTTACCTAGATTAGTTCTGAATGTTTCATCATTTGAATAGTGTATCTTTCTAAGGCTGATTTTTCCATGTGAATGCTTCAAAATATGGTCAAATAAGACTGCTACTTTCTGTTAGAAAAGATCTTGTTACTTAGCCAACATATATCAATTAATGAGTAAAATGAGATTTGCCATACTAAATTTTTCACTACCACTCATAGGAATGATTCAAAACATGCATAGAAGAGTAGAGTATAACATATAAATCTTTATTCCAGTCATATGTTTAATTGTCACCAGTTGCAGAACAACAAATGTTGTAACAATTAGATTTTTACATACACAGCATACTGCATTAGTCTAATCCACAAGCACTTTTCTTTTATAGGTTATTTATTTAATTTTATTTTATGTGTATTAGTGTAAGGCAGTCCCCTGGGAATGGAGATACAAACCATTGTGAACTGCCATGTGGATTCTGAGAATTGAAATGAGGTCTTTGGAAGAATAGCCAGTGCTCTTAACCACTGAGCAATGAAAGCAATTTTCAATCCTTCCTTCTCTAGCATGTTTGATTGAAATATGGGAATATACTAATTTGCTAAAGCTAATAATAAAAAAAGGTTTCTGTTGTATTTCTTTCCTTTACTTCAATTTTATTTTGTATTTGTTATTTTTTAAAATGTAGCACAGTATAGGTGACATTATGCCCCAGTGTTGGGGAATGCCAGGGCCAGTAAGCAGGAGGGGGTAGGGTGGTGAGCAGGGAGAGGGGGGAGGAAACAGGGGTTTGTTTTAGTTTTTGATTTTTTATGTTATTTTATTTTTTTATTTTTTTTTGGAGGGGAACCTGGGAAAGGAGAATATGTAAATAAAGAAAACATCAAATGAATAATTAATTAATTAATTAATTAATTAAAAATTAGTTGAGAAGCAGGGATAGGAAGATAGCTAAGAATATAAAAGTGCTTATCACTAAAGTCTGGCAACCTGAGTTTGATCCCTGGAACTAATGTAAGGTGGAAGAGGTGAACTTACTCATCACTGTTGTCCTCTGACTTCCACACATAACCTAATGAACACACATACACACACCACAAAAAAAAAAAAAAAAAAAAAAAAAAAAAAAAAAAAGAAATTGAAAAGCAAAAATTTTCTTCAGAAGAAATAGTATATCAAGCAAGTATTATAAAATTCATCCCATGTTGACAATAGAGAAAACAAGGCATTTACTTATTTATTCCCTTTAAATACCAAGGTCATGTCCCCCTTTCCCTCAATAGCCCCTCACACAGCTCTTCCCCCATCTCGCCCTCCCCTTCTCTTGTTCCCCCTGGGTTTTACTCCACCCTGGCACATCAAATCACATATAAAAAAATCAAGTTGGAAAATGAAACTGAATTCTGAAATATTGTCAATACACATTAAATTTTAAAGTTTAATAGCCTTCAGCAAAATATTATACTGTGTTGGCTCTTAGCTCTGTCACGTTAAAAATTTAATTAATGAATAGGAAGAAGACATATAAAGGGCATAGTTTTAAGATTTGTAGACAGCAGCAAGCTAACGAATGATAACTAATACAACAAAATTAAAATCAGGAGAAAAAAATGGTTCTGACCATCTGGCATGCTGTATAGAATCCCAGACAGATTGTTGTAGAACTCAAACAAATGTCTGGCACTTTTCATATTTTGGTATAATTTCAGAAAAGTGGAGACCTCTTGGGAGTAGTTCCTTTAATTGGATGTGCAAATATAATGATTACCAGGATGAAGTTCCTAAAAATTTTAACACAGATATAGAGACTGTTTACATGATATTATAGTCTATTCTTTTATTGAATCTAAGTAAACTTTTTATATCAGTTTTCTACTTTTGTCAAATATTTCCTTTCCTGATCATATCTCAATTATCCAAATTCTAAATCTGATGTCAAGGATCTTAGGTGTGTCAGTCTTCAGTGTCAACAACAGCCAGGGAATCAGAATTGATTCAAAAGTTTTGTCTGAAGTGTTAATGAGTCTGTAGACTGGAGGTTCTTAGGACAGTTGACACTAGCTCCTCTGCAGGAGCAGAAAGGACCCGATTTAGAGCTTTGAATACATGGGCACAGGGGAAAAGTGCCTGAACAGAACACCAATGGCTTATGCTCTAAGATTAAGAATTGACAAATGCAGCCTCATAACATTTCAAAACTTTTGTAAGGCAAAGGACACTGTCAATAGATGAAAACAGCAACCAACAGATTGGGAAATGATCTTTACCAATCCTATATCTGATAGAGGTCTAATATCCAATATATACAAGGAACTCAAGAAGTTAGATTCCAGAGAACCAAATAACCCTATTAACAAATGGGCTACAGAGCTAAGCAAAGAATTCTCAATTGAGGAAAGATGAATAGCCAAGAAACACTTAAAGAAATGTTGAACATCCTTAGTCATCAGGGAAATGCAAATCAAAACAACCCTGAGATTCTACCTCACACAAGTCAGAATGGCTAAGGTAAAAAACACAGGTAACAGCAGATGCTGGCAAGGATGTAGAGAAAGAGGAACACTCCTCCATTGTTGGTGGGATTGCAAGCTGGTTCAACCACTCTGGAAATATGTCTGGCGGTTCCTCAGAAAATTGTACATAGTATTACCTAAGAACCCAGCTATACTACTCCTGGGCATATATTCAAAATATGTTCCAGCATATAACAAGGACACATGTTCCACTATATTCATAGCAGCCTTATTTATAATAGCCAGAAGGAGGAAAGAATCCAGATGTCCCTAAACAGGAATGGATACAAAAAAAGTGATACATTTACACATTGGAATACTACTCAGCTATTAAAATCAATGACTTCATGAAATTCTTGGGCAAATGGATAGAACTAGAAAATATCATCCTGTGAGAGGTAACCCAATCACAAAAGAACACACATGGTATGCACTTTGATAAGTAGATATTAGCTCAGAAGCTCAGAATACCTAAGAAATAATTCACAGACCATATAAAGCTCAAGAAGAAGGAAGATCAAAGTATGGATGCTTCAGTGCTTCTTAAAATGGAGAACAAAATACTCACTGGACAAAATATGGACTCAAATTGTGGAGCAGAGAATGAAGGAAAGGCCATCGAGTACTCCCCCACTTGGGTATCCATCCCATATACAGTCATTAAATCCAGACACTAGTGTGGATGCCAAGAAGTGTTTGCTGACAGGAGCCTGATAATAGCTGTCTTCTGAGAGGCTCTGCAGAGCCTGACAAACATAGAAGCCAATGCTTGCAGCCAACCATTGAACTAATCACAGGGTCCACAATGGGAGGAGTTAGAGAAACAACTGGAGTAGATGGAGGGGTTTGCAACCCCATAGGAAGAACAACAATATCAACCAACCAGAGTTCCCAGCATCTAAACTACCAACCAAGGAGCAGACTTGGAGGGACCCATGGCTCCAGCCATAAATGTAGCAGAGGATGGCCTTGTTGGGCATCAGTGGGAGGATAGGCACTTGGTCCTGTGAAGGCTCGATGCCCCAGTGTAGGGAATGTGAGAGCAGGGTGGAGGGGGTGGGTGGGTGGGTGGGTGGGGTTATGCCCTCATAGAAGCAGGAGGAGGGGTATGGGATAGGGAATTTTGGGGGAAGGGGATAACACTTGAAATGTAAATAAATAAAATATCGAATAAAAAATAAAAATAAATAATAATAATAAAAAAGAAAAATTAACACCCTCATCAAGGGAGAAACAATCTGATTTAGGCTTTTTGAAACCACAATCTCTACTCCAAGTGACATACCTACTCCAGCATTAAAATATAAAATTATAACATTAAAATAGTATTAAAAATTTATAATAGGTACCAATGAGTTGAATATAGTATGTTTTTCTAGTCAGTATTTATTTGCTTTTTAATAACTAACAAGTTTGGGAAGGCTTTAATTTTCATTTGTGTACAACAAATGGAAAGAATTTCCAAAACTAATTAATGCTTACTTTACTTATTTAAAAAAAAAAAACATACAAACAAACAAAAAATGGTGACTGGAAAATTTCTTAGTTCTTAGGGAGGGACATTGTCTCAAAGACAGCATGAGGAATGAATAAGGAGATATCTGACATGAAATTCTAGTCTACAGATGCATGTATACCCCTGTAGGGAGCACAGCTTAGAATAAGTATTATTGAAACCAGGTTTGTCAATACATTGCTCTATTTTCTTCAAATGAATGATGCATAGACCAAGTCACTTGGAATGCCAGAGTGAAAAGAATTTAGTGAATTTTTTTTTCTGTCCTACTAGGAGACAACTTCAACCTGAATTCTACCAATATCCTGAGCATTGTTTAGGCCATAATCCTGCAGTGAAGAGATCACATCCTATTCATTCCTATTGCAAAATCACAGCTCACAAGGTCCCTGAGTCTAAATATGTTAAAACACACACACACACACACACACACACACACACACACCGTAAGTTTAGTCTCTGGAAGATTTTGACACAGTGCTTGGAGGAGAACACTGTCCTGTTTCATCCTTCAATTTCTATGGATAGTCCCCCAACCTCTCATAGTATGGGAGAGTAGGGGTAGGAATGCCCCAACATTATCCCCACCCTCAATACACACACACACACACACACACACACACACACACGCATGCGCGTGCACAGGTACACAAACAAAACAACTAGAAAGCAGAAACATACTGCTGACCACAGATCAAAATCCACACAGTGTATACAGAGCAGCCATATGAAAACTAAAAGAAATATGAGAGATTTTAAAATAAAGTCTTAAACAAAACAGAACAATCAACTGTCTTAGTTATTACTGTACTATCACACAACTAAAACAAACAAAACATAACCACCACAACAGAAAACCTGAACCCCTCATCCTATTAGAAGAACAGAGTGTCACATCTACAAGTTTTTCTATTTATGTCTATACTAAAATTTATTGTCAAACCTTTGCTTGTTTGCTTTTATATTTAAATAAAATAATGTAGCACAGGTGACAGAGAATTTGCCTATTATGAACAAGGCCCTATACTACAAAAACAATATAATTCCTATCATATTTACTACATATTTGAGAAAATATTTGTATGTGTATGTATGTGTATATATATGTATAAATATGTGTACATGTATATGCATATGTGTACTTTTGTACTGAATAAGACATACGTTCCACATAAATGCATAGAATTTGGACTGTGGATTAAAAGTTAGCACATATCTAAGATTGGTAGATTGTTTTCTACATTTCAGTATATACTGAGTTGTATTTTCTTATAAATATGCAGATTCACTATAAATCTCATTCTCTATATACTTTTGTTAGAAAAATTTTACTGTTGTTTTTAATTTACGAACTTAATTTAATTTTAGTGCTTTATATGTCAACATTTGTTGTAGGGGAGATAAACCTGCTACATTCCTTAAGTTCACTATAACTAGACAGAGCGTACTAGTAGTCTTTCTAAAATGGATTTATTGTTTGAGCTCCATGTGACTTATTTTTTTCTCATGTCATGAATTACTAATATTAAGACACAAGTAGTACATGTTCCTCCACTTTTGTTACTATATTTTGGTATATTTTACTATGTAATGAAAATTATTAATATTTTACTTTATGTAATCAAATATTTCCTTAAAATAACTTCTCAAATTTCAGCCCTAAATAAAATATTTCATCTGTATATCATGTCAAAACTGTTTGTTCTTTTACCTTTGGATGAACTTATAAAAGTCCATGATTTAGCATGGTGAAGTAAGGTCATCTAGACAGCTGGAAGCTCATGCAAATAGCATCTGTTGCACAGTCTTTGGCACTTCCCTGTTCCTTCCCTCTTCCTTATCCAGTAAGCATTCTGAAAGTCATATTTGTTGCCCTGTGTGTGCAAGGCTGGCTTTCAAATGCATTACCACCATCCCAAAGCTGTGTCATGCCTTCCCCTAAGTATGATGAACAGAAGTAGGCTGTGACCTACCTTCCACCTAGCTTTTGCCAATCTTAAAAGTCAGCCATGTTCTTCCCTCATGAGACTGAAAGTCTAGTTTTACTAATATTTTTTACTCTATAGTGTCTTCTAGCATTTACTTGATCTAGTAATTTTTAAGAGTTTAAACTAGCTGGTATCTTTAAGACATTTATTCGGTACTTAGTTGTCCCAAATCAGAAGTGAAATTCAAGGACGTAAATTTTGAATCATGATTAAAGGACTTCACTATGTCTAGGTTTAACAGAATAATTAGAAACTTCCAACCTAAAGAGGTTTACTCTTTGCTCAATATTTCTAAATAACTTTGACTAACCTTTAATCCACCCCTCCCACTCTCCAATTTTATCCCATCAAGAATAATTTCAGGGTAGAAGACATGGATCAGCAGTTAATAGCTTGAAGTACTTTTGCAAACTATTTAGAGGTTAGTTTTCAGTATCTACATGGTAGCACAAAGTCACCTGCAACTTCAGTTCCAAGGGTCTCCCAGATATATCTTCCAGGGATACTTGCATCTGCATGCCCATATTTACACACACACACAGACACACACACACACACACACAAACACACACACACACACACACACACACACACACACACACAGAGAAAATAATTCTAATGTTTTGCCATTAGCTGAAAAATTTACTTTGATATCTCTCATATAATTATTTCCAAAATAAATCAGGCTCACAATGTATTATGACCATAACATTGCAGTGACTATAAGCAATAATCAAAAGAATATGTATAAATATTTTTCCTCATTTAAATTTCACACTGAATGTTAATCTGTTTCATAATGAAAATACACATCTTTAGGTTTAAGCTTGTAGGGTGTTATTTTATTATTTTATGTATTTACATTTCAAATGTTACCCCCCTTCTCAGTTTCCTCTCCACAAACCCCCTATACCACCTTCCCTGCTTCAATAAAGTTGCTCCCCATGCATCCACGTACTCCCACACCTCACTGCCCTAGCATTGCCCTATGCTGGGGCATTAAGCCTTGACAGGACCAAAAGCCTTCCCTCCTATTGATGGCAGATAAGGCCATCCTCTGCTACATATGCAGCTGGAACCATGGGTCTCTCCATGTGTATTCTTTGGTTGGTAGTTTAGTCCCTGGGAGCTCTGGGGGTGGGGTTTGGTTGGTTAATATTGTTGTTCTACCTTTGATATTGAAAGCATATATAATTTAAGGCTGCTTGTTTAAAAATAATCTCTTTGAAGGAATGAGATTCAATGTCTAATGTTCTATAAAGGGTGTGAACAGTTCATTAGCATATCACAAATGTTCCAAGTGTCTTGAGAGTTTTTTATCATTTATCTGTAAGTTTTGGAAAAGACTTGGGAAGAGCTGTGTCCTGGGATCTGAGTTTTATGTCAAAGTTCCCCAAGGATAAGAGGAATGCAGTCAAAAGTAAAGGTGATGATGAATAATATCAGCACGGTACTGCTTGCAAGACAACCCGGACATTTCAAAAAAAAATTGAAAAGTAATGAGGAAGAAACATTTTTAATCTATTTTCTGGCTAGTATGAATAAATTCTGACAGAAATCTCATTTTTTTCTTTCCAAGTTTAAAAGTACACATGGTAGATTTCCAACCATACAATTCATAATACATGGCCATCACTTTAAGATCTGATGTACACAAAGCATCTAGATTTTATACTAAGATTTGTAGTAAAAGATATTGTTAAAAAATACATGCAAAACCACTTGGTTATAATATGCCTTTTTTAACAGTAATCATTGGAGCAATTTCCAGACATTATGTCTCTCATTTATGTCATTAAACACATGTTAATCAAAAAACAAAACCAAACCCCTAGCCAGGGTGAAGTGTGTGTTGGGGTGAACTTATGAGAATTTCATAAGGCATACTTGCCAGCCAATTTAGCCAAAAAGGTTAGCTTCAATTGTTAAGTGAAATAGTGGGTCTCAAAAATATGAAAGGTGGTTTCTGAGTAATAATGACACCTAAGGCTGAACTCTTATTTCCATGTGCATGCTTATTATGTACACATATCTGCACATGCACATACCTGCTTACCTACACACACACACAGCACACACACACACACACACACACACACACACACACACACACACAGGTCTTGAACAGCACCATCCTCTGTGCAGAACAACCCCCCTTTCATAAGATCAGCTAATTTTCTTCCCAAAGATCACAATTGGGCCTATATTGTTGACATTTATAGGAAGAAGTAAGGAGAGTTCCAGGACTATGGTCTGGGTATCTGTAACCTTGGTTCTATCTATGCCATAAAATTAGTTGTATGCAATTCTGCTCTAATTACATGTGGCTCTAGGATCTCACAGAATATCTAAAGTGCATAGAGTGGGAAGTACTAGAAGTGACTCTATCTGTACAACTATGGGGGAACCACCATCTATAAAGGTAGAACTTTCAATGTGATTGCATTGTGGTAACCCACACTTTAGCATATAATGTCTCATTCATGCTTCACAATTTCGGGGGTAAATTGTTCTATACTGTAATGGAACATTAGTTTGTCACTAAAACGACAGGATTTAGAAGGGAGTGTTCTGAAGAAGAAAATTCTTGAGAAAGTATTAAAAACTAGACCTAGTAACATTACAATAAAATTCTTGTTGACCTCTGAAACTTAAAAGGAAATATTCAAAGTGAGGATAGAAAAGGAATGTTGGTGTGGTTCTGCTTCCTTCTCAAGTACAATCCAGTGTTGTGTAACGTGGTAAAGAGGCTGAGTAAGAGAGATGAATGTAACTGCCTTCTGTACCTTTAGAAGCAGAGAAAAAATATTTTATTTGTTGTTTATGAATTTTCCAGGTTCTTCCACAGGAAAAGAGACAGGCATTCATCACATTACTTTAATTGCTAAAGCAAAACATTTATTATTTACGGTGACATTTAATAAGAATTTTCTCTGAGGATGTGTAGTTATAGGTCAAAATTAATTAAACTAGATGTTAAAGCCACAGTGATCAAATAAACATTGAACCTTGCCATTCCATGCCTAGCTTTAGCCTATAGGAATGAAAAGTAAAAGTTAATTTATTAACAAAAATATAAATATACAAAGCAAAAATTTATGAAGATATAAGGAAGCATAGGCAAGATCATTGGAGAGAATTTTTTAACAACATAATTAGAAAACAAATATATGTGGGTAAATATGTTTGTGTTTTTAACAATATATACAACTTAAAAAAGTGTCCTAGGCATGAGGACAAACATGACCTCTGTAAAAGAACCCAATGTGAACTAAAATTTAGGGTACAATATACCCACATACTACATGTTTTGCCATAAAGGGGGGTACTTTCTGACCACTGAGTATATACAGACCATAAAGTTGAATTCCAAAAATACTCTAGGTATGGAAATAAGAATTTTTTTATTGAAAGTTTATCAAAATAATAAAGTGTTATATTTGAAAACTATAATTGTAACTTTAAAGTACAAAGTAATAAAAATCAAATCAAATCATGAAAACCTTACATGTCAAAATTTAAGAAATCTATGGCATGGCACCTGAAGATCACTCTAGAGAAAAAATGCAATCCATTTCTATAGCTGACCAGTAAAAGCCTTAGTTATACCCATTCATAAATCAGCACTCAGTGGCCACAGGATGGTTTATCAAGCATCCCCTACCAAAAGAACAGAATATTAATTAGGGGATTAAGTGGCAACGTCAAAAGGGTCAATTAGATACTTGTACTACCATTTTCTATTCACAATCCTTAAAGACCAGTGTTTCCAAAGTTTGTGGCTAAGTGTTTACTTTTAGCTTTTTGCTTGGCAAAGCTGTGGCGTGTTCTCCCTTGGCCATGCTAAATCAACATCCTTACTAATATTTTAGTTGAAACAGAATTACCATTTGATAATTTAAAGAAAGGGGCAAAGAAAGAGAAACTGCTTAATACTAAAATTGAGTAGAATAAAAATAATTTCCATAATTTAAATAAAATTCTATAAATTATAGAACTATTTTATAAATAGACCTCTATTTAAGCTTCATCCCATTTCATCTGAGATATATCTTAAATTAAAAAAAAAATAGTTTTCTAAGTCGGGACCAGTCAGAAGAGCAGAGAGCTTGTCTTCAGGGAGTGTTCTGACCCCAGGACTCAAGTGAGATGCCATTTTCTCTTCAGTGACTTTCTAAGGCATGACTAAGCAGGAGGCACAGGATGCAGAAGCAGCAGAACATCTGGGACCAGGTCCTTTCTGCACCCATCTGCATCCAGGAGGGATGGCTGATCCACAGCCCTCTGTGGACAGGAGAGACTGCTGTGTACCAGGAGAGAGCTGATCTCCCAGGAGTGCTGACACACGATTACAGACCCAAAGGAGGAATAAGCTCCAGCCAGAGACAGCAAGAACATCTAACAACAGAGATTACCAGATGGTGAAAAACCAATGTAAGAATTTTACCAACAGAAACCAAGACTATTTGGCATCATCAGAACCCACTACTCCCACCACAACCAGTCCTGGATAGCCCAACACACTAGAAAAGCAGGATCCAGATCTAAAATCATATCTCATGATGCTGATAGAGGAATTTAAGAAGGACACAAACAACTCCCTTAATGAAATACAGAAGAACACAGGTAAAGAGGTACAAGCCCTTAAAGAGGAAATACAAAAATCCCTTAAAGAATTACAGGAAAACATAACCAAACAGGTGAAGGAATTGAAGAAAACCATCCAAGATCTAAAAATGGAAGTAGAAACAATTATGAAATCACTAAGAGAGACAACTCTGGAGACAGAAAACCTAGGAAAGAAGTCAAGAGCCATAGATGCAAGCATCTCCAACAAAATACAAGAGATAGAAGAGAGAATCTCAGGTGCAGAAGATACCATAGAAAACATTGACACAACAGTCAAAGAAAATGCAAAAAGATCCTAACCCAAAATATCCAGGAAATCCAGGACACAGTGAGAAGACCAAATTAAGGATAATAGGTATAGAAAAGAGAGTGAAGATTTCCAACTTAAAGAGGCAGTAAATATTTTCAACAAAAGTAATTTTTCAACAAAACTAAAAGAAGACAGCCACATGCACAGAATTCTAACTCTAACAACCAAAGTAACAAGAAGTAACAATTACTTTTTCTTAGTATCTATAGATATCAATGCAATCAATTCCCCAATAAAAAGACATAGACTAACAGACTGGTTACATAAACAGTACCAAACATTTTGCTGCATACAGGAAACACACCTTGGTGACAAAGACAGACACTACCTCAGAATAAAGGCTGGAAAACAACATACAAGAAGACTGAATAATTGCTTGCATCCTATCAAGCCACCATGGACTAAGGCTAGTCCTCAATAACAACAGAAACCTCGCATACATATGGAAGCTGAACAACACTCTACTCAATGATAACTAGGTCAAGGAAGAAAGAAAGAAATTAAAGACTTTTTAAGAGTTTAATGAAAATGAACCCACAACATACCCAATTATGAGACACAATAAAAGCAGTCATAAAAGGAAGACACACAGCTCTGAGTGTCTCCAAAAAGAAATTGGAGAGAGTATACACTAGCAGTTTGATAGCAATCTCTAAGCTCTACAACAAAAAGAAGAAAATTCACCCAAGAGAAGTACACAGCACGAAATAATCAAACTCAGGGCTGAAATCAACCAAATGGAAACAAAAGAAGTATACAAAGAATCAACCAAACTAGGAGTTGGTTCTTTGAGAAAATCAACCAAATAGATAAACCCTTAGCTAGACTAACTAGAGGTCACTGAGACAGTATCCTAATTAACAAAATAAACAATGAAAAGGGAGACATAACAACAGAAACTGAGGAAATCTAAAATATCATGAGATCCTACTACAAAAGCCTATACTCAACCAAACTGGAAAACCTGGATGAAATGGACAATATTCTAAACAGATACCAGGTACCAAAGTTAAATCAAGATCAGATAAACCATCTAAACAGTCCAATCCAATATCCTCTAAATAAATAGAAACAGTCATTAATATTCTCCCAACCAAAAAAAATAAAAAGGCCAGGACCAGATAGGTTTAGTGCAGAGATTTATCAGACCTTCAAAGATTTAATACCAATACTCCCTCAAACTATTCCACAAAATAGAATCAGAAAGTACTCTACCCAATTCATTCTATGAAGCCACAATTACTCTGATACCTAAACTACACAAAGACCTAACAAAAAAAATTTTAGACAAATTTCCCTTATGGATATCGATGCAATAATACTCAATAAAATTCTTGTAAACCAAATCCAAGAAGACATCAAAACAATCATCCATCATGATCAAGTAGGCTTCATCCCAGGGATGAAGGAATGGTTCAATATACGGAAATCCATCAACATAATCCACTATATAAACAAACCTAAAGAATAAAAATCACATGATCATCTCATTAGATGCTGAGAAAGCATTTGACAAAATCCAACATCCCTTCATGATAAAAGTCTTGGAAAGATCAGGAATTCAAGGCCCATACCTAAACATAGTAAAAGCAATATACAGCAATCTAGTAGCCAACATTAAACTAAATGGAGAGAAACTTGAAGCAATCCCAGTAAAATCAGGGACTAGACAAGGCTGCCCACTCTCTCCCTACCTATTCAATATTGTACTTGAAGTCCTAGCCAGAGCAATTAGACAACAAAGGGAGACCAAAGGGATACAAATTCGAAAGGAAGAAGGCAAATTATTACTATGTGCAGATGATATGAGAATATATTTAAGTGACCCTAAAAAAACCCACCAGAGAAATTCTCAACCTGATAAACAACTTCAGCAAAGTAGCTGGATATCAAATTAACACAAGCAAGTCAATGGCCTTCCTGTACACAAAGGATAAACAACTTGAAAAACAACTTAGGGAAACAGCACCCTTCACAATAGTCACGAATAATATAAAATACCTCGCTGTAACTCTAACTAAGCAAGTAAAAGATCTGTATGAAAAGAATTTCAAGTCTCTGAAGAAAGAAATCAAAGATCTCAGAAGATGGAAAGATCTGCCATCCTCAAGGATTGGCAGGATTAATATAGTAAAAATGGCCATCTTGCCAAAAGCAATCTACAGATTCATTGTAATCCGCATCAAAATTCCAACTCAATTCTTCACAGGGTTGGAAAGAGCAATCTGCAGATTCTTCTGTAATAACAAAAACCTAGGATAGCAAAAACTATTCTCAACAATAAAGGAACTTCTGGTGGAATCACCATCCCTGACCTTAAGCTGTATTACAGAGCATTTGTGAAAAAACTGCATGGTATTGGTAGAGTGACAGGCAGATGGATCAATGGAATAGAACTGAAGACCCAGAAGTGAAACCACACACCTTCGATCTTTGACAAAGAAGCTAAAACCATGCAGTGGAAAAAAGGCAGCATTTTCAACAAATAGTGGTGGCTCAACTGGCGGTTAGCATGTAGAAGAATGCAAATCGATCCATTCCTATCTCCTTATACAAAGCTCAAGTTCAAGTGGATCTGGACCTCCCCATAAAACCAGATACCCTGAAACTAATCAAATATCATCCTGAAACTAATAGAAAGAGAGTAGGAAAGAGCTTCAAGCACATGGGCACAGGGGAGAATTTCCTGAACAGAACACCAATAGCTTATGCTTTAAGATCAAGAATTGACAAATGGGACCTAATAAAATTGCAAAGCTTCTGTAAGGCAAAGGCCACTATCAATAGGACAAAACAGCAACCAACAGATTGGGAAAAGTTACCAATCCTATATCCGATAGAGGGCTAATATCCAATATATACAAAGAACTCAAGAAGTTAGATTCCAGAGAACCAAGTAATCCTATAACAAATGGGCTACAGAAATAAACAAAAAATTCTCAACTGAGGAATCCAGAATAGCTGAGAAGCCCCTAAAGAAATGTTGAACATCCTTAGTCATCAGAGAAATGCAAATCAAAACAACCTTGAGAGTCCATCTCCCAACAGTCAGAATAGCTAAGTTCAAAAACTCAGGTGACACTAGATGCTGGCAAGAATGTGGAAAAAGAGGAACACTCCTTCATTGATGGTTGGGATTTCCAGCTGGTACAACCACTCTGGAAATCAGTTTGGTGGCTCCTCAGGAAATTGGACATAGTACTACTAGAGGACCCAGCAATACCACTCCTGGGCATATACCCAGAAGATGCTCCAACATGTAATAAGGACACATGTTCTACTATGTTCATAGCAGCCTTTTAAATAATAGCCAGAACCTGGAAACAACCCAGATGTCCCTCAACAGAGGAATGGATACCGAAAATGTGGTACCTTTAAATAAGGGAGTACTACTCAGCTATTAAAATAATGAATTTATGAAATTCTTAGGGAAATAGATGGATCTGGAGGATATCATTTTGAGTGAGTTAACCCAATTTCAAAAGAACACACATGGTATGCACTCTCTGATAAGTGGATATTAGCCCAGAAGCTTGGAATACCCAAAATACAATCCATAAACCACAAGAAACTCAAGATGAAGAAAGACCAAACTGTGCATAGTTCAATCCTTAGAAAGGGGAACAAACAGACAAAATATGAAGCAAAGACTGAAGGAATGACAATCCAGAGACTGTCCCACCTGGGGATCTTCACATATACAATCACCAAACCGCAACACTATTGTGGATGCCAGCAAGTGCTGGCTGACAGGAGCCTGATATAGCTGTACCTTGAGAGGCTCTGACAGTGCCTGTCTAATACAGAAGTAGACGCTCATAGCCAACCACTGAACTGAGTACAGGGTCTCCAATGAAGGAGCTAGAGAAAGGACCAAAGGAACTGAAGAGTTTGTAGTCCCACAGGAGAAACAACAATATGAACCAACCAGTTCCCTCAGAGCTCCCAGGGACTAAACCACCAACCAGAGTACACATGGTGGGACTCATGGCTCCATCTGTATATGTAGCAGAGGATGGCCCAGTAGGTCATCAATGGGAGGAGAGGCCCTTGGTCCTGTGAAGGCTCTATGCCCCAGTATAGGGGAATACCAGGGCCAGAAAGCTGGTGAGCAGGGGGAGGTAAGAGGGAATAGGGTTTTTTTTTTCAGAAGGGAAACTGAAAAAGGGAATATCATTTGAAATGTAAATAATGAAAATGTCTAATTAAAAAAAGTAGACATATTTTACTGGATGTAAAGGGCACTCCATTTTTTGGAAACTCTTGATATCAACTGAATCACTCCTCAATCAGAAATGTTTTTAAAGTACCATTTTTTTGAATAAAGAATTTCTACTTTTGTTTAGGATCTCATGAAACCTTGTTTTAAAGAATTTTTAGGTTAAAACATTATTGTCTAGTACCCATTCTGTTTCTAAGTTTTATATTTAATCTTTTAAGAGTGTACCACATGGATGCTTTGAATTCCAAACTTTTACTATATCTCTTATAGACATTTATCCTAATAAAATAAACTGCAAAATATGTGAAATTTCAATTTTTAAAAAGTATTGCTGTTGATATTTTACTTGTGTCTCAAAATATGAACGGGTGTGAATGTGACTGCCTATGCATAAAACATTAGTGTATGTATATAACACATATAGATATGAATATGAACACTAGTTTGACTACCTTTAAATTGCTAGTTGATGTAATCACATTCATTTAATAAAATTCAAAATAACAGGTACTTATTTTTTATAAATAAAATGATTTATAATAAATTTATAAAATCATACTAAAAATGTTTTTAACCCTAGAAGTTTTGTAAAGCTTGATGTATAAATAATGCTATTGTATCTTTTTAAATGACTTTCAACATTTTTCCATATGGACTATCATCCTTTAAATAGAAATTCTGTGTCCAAAGCAGACATTGATGTTTGTATACAGGAAGTGTAAAATAACAGTCATCAATGAAACACACCTTTCTGAAGAAAGAAAAAAATGGTTTGCTCTTTGTTATATTCATAAAAGTTGTTTTTCACTACTGTAGGTCACCTTAATTTAATTTTATGTAATATGTTTAAAGCGTTTATATTTATCTGGACTATGGCATACTTTTAAAAAAAATAATGCTCTTAATTCTTTGAGAATTTTTTACAATGTATTCTGATCATATTCAGGCTTTTCATTCTTCCCGATCCTTTCGCATCACCTTATAGAACAATTTTTACACGTGGGAGTAGTCCTGAAAGGTGAGAGCTTTTGACTAAGTCACACGATGCCAATTTGTCTGCCATGTCTCCTGCTATTCCTAATTCCCCCTGTTGGTTTCTAAGTGGGAACAAAAAAAGCTAAACAAGAAGGAAAGTCCAGGAAAGGAAGTTTGAATCTCACTTAGAAGCAGCAGTAAAATAGTTGTAAGAGGCAGAAGGAGAGAAGGAACGGGGAGGGAGGATGGAGAGGGGAATGGTGGATTCGGAAGCAGGTGTGGGGAAGGACAGGAAAGACCGCTAGATGGCCAGGAAGATGAATGGAAATGTGCAACTGAGAGGACTGAGGAGATGGGGGGCATCTCTAGGAAGAGACACATCTAGGATACAGGAGGCATTCAAAAATCAATGGCTGCCCCGCTCACATGAAGCTGATGTGTAATCGGGCTTCATGTGGGTCCTGAACAACTGGAACAGGGCTATCCCAAAAGCTACTGCCTGTTCCTGGGATATGTTCAACTAGCTGGGCTGCTTTGTCTGGCCTCAGTGGGAGAGGAAGCTCCTATCCTTGCAGAGACTTGAAGTGCCAGGGCTAGCAGATAACCAGCCCTCCCCGCCCCCATCCTCCCTCAGAGGAGAAGGAAATGGGGGAGCAGGTGACTGGTAGGGCAACAGCGAGGATGATGTAAAGTGAATAACTAAAAAAATGAAAATTAAATTAAAAATAAATGAAGAGCATTAAAAGGTTGTAAAAGTACTCTGACACGATATAAACAAAAAAGCAATAATTGTATACATATACACTGTACTTGAATTCAGAAAGTTATGTAGTTGACATATCACAAAAATAAATACCAAATGTCGTGGAAAATCTCAGAAGTCAAAAGACAGATATCGAAGTGAAAGTTTGAAAAAGCTGTCACTTGACCTATGAGTATATAAAAACGCATATAAAAGGCAATATTTCAAAATAAACATATTAACCATGCAATTGTGATTGTGTATGTTTGTGGAACTCTAAAATATATTAAATATAACTTGAAAATCTTTAAATATTTTATCAAGGAAAAAATTTATTTTGAATATATAGGTTTGGCTTTTTGAACATATGCATCATTCATATATGGCACTTTCTTTAGAGAATTTTTGGTGATTACAAAGAGGATAATTTTTCTATTAACTTTCATACTTTAAATTACATTCCCATTGCTTTTAAGGAACTTAGAGCTGGAACACTTTGACCAGATTACTTATTTAAGCAAATTGTGTGAAAGACATTTAATGAAAATTTCCCTCTTCAAATTAAAGAGGACAAAATAAATAATAAAACAAAGCTTGTGAAAATTTCCTCTGCCAGTAATGTAGAAAAAAATCTTACATCTCTAATTTAATGAAGTTTGATGAAGTTTGTAATGTGTACACAATAATTTGTTTCTATGGTATTCAACAGTGAGACATTTTAAACTGTCATACATTTGTTTTGAAAAGCAAAAGAAATAACTGCAAATGTGTGTACATTCCAGTTTGTTTTGGTAATACATTTAAGCCAATTATTTGTTGCAAATCTCTGTTGCATTCTAGATACCAATAAATTTGGCAGGATACTCAAGTTTATGACTAAAATTTAAGAGCAAAAATACCTTTCTTATGCGAAAATGTATTATCTATACATTTTATATATTTTAATGAAAACCCTTAAAAATGCAATTTCATAGTTTTTGGTTGAATTCATTTTTTCTTAAATATAAATAAATGATCCATGCAAGTTTTGTGATGTAGCACGTCAAAGTATAAAATCAAAATAGTTCAACTAAGTAATACAACTTCAACAGTTTTACAACAAAATCTATTTCTTCAATCAAAATGGAGCAATGAGGTAACATATGACTAAGAAAAACATACATAAAATATGAGAGTAATCTTTCAATACAGTGAAATAAGGATGACAGGATCCTTTCTACTATACCACGCTTAGAGAAGCATTTCTTACAAAAGAATTACAGACTTTAATTCAGTTAATAGAACGTGTATGGTAGTTTTTTGGATAGAGTAGGAAAGTCACAGTGTTTTAAGCTGAACTGGTTTTCCAAAATGGGAAGATTATTAAGGCATAGTAAGTAGTATTTTTTTCTCCTCAAACAATGAAATAAAAGGTATAAAGCCTAAGTATTAAAAAGGGAGAAATACAACATTTAGGAGAATGGTGCATATCTAGAGAATATAAAATCCTGAGACACTAGTTGAAATTTAAGATCACAATTAACAATCTTGAATTAAGACACACATCAAAATAGTTAGGAATACAGTAATAGTTTAGGCATTAAATAGGAAAGGAACTACAATGTAACAGCAAGTACTTAGATTAAAGCTTTTGTTTTTAATCTTGTTTTATGTACTCTAATATTCCAGGATCTTTTAAAATAGTTTCAACAAGAATATGAGCATGGTAAGAATAATGCTGCCATATTCCTCCCTGCCTTCTTCCTTCCCTGTCACTTCATAAATTCTTTCCTCCCATAATTCTCTCATTTCTTCTTTTTTTCCCTTCTAGCATTGTGCACAAAGAATACAAAATGTAAGACTTTTTCCATATTAAATTTATTTGCATGTATTCAGTTGACTGTTAGTCACAATACTGAAAGGACAATATACTTCATATTAATAATCGGTTCTTTTAAGGTAGGAATTTTGAAATTTTGGATAGATGGTTAGCCATGGATGCAAGGTATATGGCAGTTTCCATATTACATTCTCTAGATTGAGAATTACACTGGGAATTGTGGTTATCTGGATGCAGTTGTGGTTGTGATTGTATTATGGAAAGGATAGGAAAATGAATTAAGATACCCTTTCCACTGTTATCTCCCCAACTCCTACATCTCTCAGTATTTTTCCTGAGAAATCCCTTGATATGAGATGTTTGAACCAATTTCATTGTTACATGTAGTATTAGTTAGGTAGGAGTGTTACGTAAATACCAATGGCTTCACTCATTTGAGGGAATGAAATCTAAACCATAGCACTGAATAACCTGCCTGTGTCAGTATTTGAGCAAAAGACTTATCAGCATGTTTAATTTAAGCAAGCCATTTGATATGGATATCAAGGATATATATATAACTACCACATATAATAGAGTTACATGTATGTAATATATGAAACCTATTTTTTATTATTTATATGACAGGACATAATACTTAAGTTACAATGTACGCACCAAGATTGTTTTTGATGGATTAATTAGATTCATGTAACTTGCAAGAGGCTCCTTCTTAGTCATTATTCCTGAATGAAATCTTACCGTAGTGGTGGTTGTGGGATATTAGCCCACATGAGCATTATAGATATATCCTTATTATTTAAGGTCACAGAGCCAGATCTTCGAACAATGTTACCAGAGCAGAAGGAGGCTTTCCCGTTGCTGAAGTTGGAGGATCTTGTCATAGGTGAACTTATAGAAATGAGAACTAATATTAAATATAACTGCATTCTCCAACTTGGGTTCATTCATTAGCACACAAACTGCTGATGCTATATCCCAAAGACCTAGAAAGGGGTATGGCAAAATTATTCCAACCATAGCCAAGCTGCCTTTATTAAGCAGGGAGTTCTCTGTTTATGATCATTGCTTTCTTTCCCAAGCAACTGGAAAATGGTGTAAAACCAAAGAGGGAGGACAAGTTTACAGACTTCAATGAGTGTACTTTGATAATGAAATAAATTAAACACATACATTACTTGTGTTAAAAACATTAACCCACATACTTTTATAGCACAAATATCAAGGTTTATAATGCTAAGAATCTACAAAATTACCTGTTACCTCTGTTCAAACTTTAGGTCATTTAGATCTTGCCAATTATTTCAATGTTTTTCTTTGCTAAGATGAAGTAAAATACATAGGAACATTAGACAATTTAGCCAACCCATATCAGCAAGAAATGGCTCAATATTCAATGTCCAAATACATTTTAGAATGTTAAGCACCCTTAGATCTGGGTGTTATTTTCTTTTACATCTTTCTTAATCACTGAAATCACTCTCAGTTATGATCACGGACTAAAAAATTATAGTATTTGATTGCCCAAAACTAAGTGATAGGCTTCATACAAAAAGAATGGCTATGATTTGTCATAATGAACAAAATCTTCTGATCAATGATATCAAATAAAAGTTCAGACAGTGAGACTGTAAAATGACATAATGTGGGATATTCAAGGCATGCTGTATGTGATAAGGCAGATGGTTTTTGAAGATATTTGCAATGGGTAACTTGACAGGTCCTGACATCTCTTAAAACTTGAAAAAGATAGTTTCATTCATAGGAGACAGTTAATTATTCTGCTTTTCTAAAGAAACCAAATGTGTTGTTTTGTGGAACCTAAGCTTAATATGTACATGTCATTGTATCTTCTGATAAAAATAATAAATTAAATTTAAGCATAATCATAAATTTAATATCCAGGCTTTTCAGAAAAACAAATTTAGTTTTAGGATGGGTTGTTTTCTAATTATCTAGAATAAATCTGTGCTGGTTGTGAATTTTTAAAAACTTCATTACCGGTGTTTCTCCACTGTGCCA
Source organism: Mastomys coucha (assembly GCF_008632895.1). Classification (NCBI taxonomy): domain Eukaryota; kingdom Metazoa; phylum Chordata; class Mammalia; order Rodentia; family Muridae; genus Mastomys; species Mastomys coucha. The sequence goes on from NW_022196891.1 coordinate 7,869,399, forward strand.
CCTGATAGCACAATTTTTTAAAATTCCAACACTATTTTAAATGAGTAGTTGTACCAATTAGGCTTAAGTGTGAAGACACTGATAAAGAAACGGCTTTTACAGATAGGATATTTTAAATTCTTCATAAGCAATAAAAATGATAACCTTATTTGTAATTTGGCAATAAGTTTGGAGACTATTCAGAATTGAAATGTGCCAAAATTTCCACTCACCTTAAGTAGTCAAATCGTAAGGCAGCAGGGCTCACGCAGGAGCAAACGCAGGCAAATTCAATTGATCCCTTTCCTGTATACAATACTTCTCTGAGGGGATTCGCAAAGTCTTCTTCAGATGTTCATTATGAAAGAAAACTAAAAATTACTCACACTTTATTTTCTATATCTCGTCTTTCCTTTCTCCTGCACATAACCCACTAATCACCTATAACCCATAGATGCATTTCTGCACAATTTTCAAAGAAAGACAGAAGTGGCTTTCACCGTCCTCCACATACCTGTACCCATTTCTAATTACCACCTTAGTATGAAGTACTGCTCTATCGCCCCAGAACTTTTCTATTTGATCTGACTTAAGATCATATTCTGGGAATTGAGAACAGTGAGACTCCGACCAATAATGGAAATCGAGTTATCATCTTACTAGCAATTGTAAATGTTTGTTTTCAAACTTTCATAGAGTAATCTTCCTTGAAACTAAAAATGAAGATTTGTGTTTTCAATCTATATTAATTTCTATTCGTTTTAACATGAAGGCAAAATTCTGAGTCCTGTGTGATAAACACAAATAAATATAGGGGACATGGCATGATCTTCATTTATGCCTTTATAGAAGGAAAAAAAAAAAGACAGCTAAGTTAGATTCTGCTGGAATGTAACAAATCCTCAGCTTTATCACTCTGAAGGCACATTTAGACAAAACAGGAAACTACAGAGATAAAACCTCTTTTATGTAGGTCAGTGGGGCAGACTCCAAAATGTTAGAGAGGTTGAGGAAACTTTAGTTTGAAACATCAGGAAGACTGCAATCTGCATAGATTACCATGAAATCTTGATGCTGCCTGATAATGTTTCGTGACCACATTGTAATTACTACATTGGCTTATAATAGCAGAGCAGTTCTGATTTCAGAACCTACCAAGTAAAAAGGAAGCACGTTTTATGTTGACTAATTTATGATGAGATGCAGATGGTAAAGAGAGCAGATGCTTCTGACGTCATTTCTCGATTGCCTTTAGCTTTTGCAAGCACTAGCAGCCTGTAAATCCACTCACTGGATTACAGGACAAAGCAGGAAAGCTTTTTAATTCTGTTTCCAGTCACTACCACCGCCCATCCTCCCTCACCCCCCCCCACCACCAACCAAAAAAAAAAACCCAACTAGCACAGACAAAAGTCTGCTTTTGCTTTGAGTCATATTGTGGTAATGCCATACAACTAAATGTGATTATAAATCTGTGTCCGTATTTAACACAAAGTAAATCATTGGGGGAAGGGAGCTGATGGGTAGTTTTGTAGGTAATAATTACTGACTTCCTTGTTGACAAAGACAAAATGGCTAGCTAGGGTGAGGGTCGTGTGATGGTGGACAGCTGTAGCTTCAGAGAGCCAAATCAATCGTACCCAAAATAATCCACCAACTTTCAGTATCTGTTCAGTCTTATTTCTTAAGGACGAAAAAAAGAAAGGAAGAAACAAAAAAAGTCAATTCTGTTTTCATCTATATTTTCCAGTTTCTTATAGGAACTTTTATCACCCGCCCCCCCACCCAGTGATTTCAATAAACACTATACAACATAAAATAATTTTTTTCTTTTTTTATTTCTCTTTTTTTGTGTGCAAGGTAAATGTTAGACCTTTTCAAAACATAAAGTTTTGTTGTCCATCTTAAAAGCAAGAGATGACTGGATACAGCAGCAATTGCAAGGCCTTTTGTAGTGTTTGAGGTCCCAAGATAGATAATTAGTTTCCAAAGAAGGTGAGTTAAGGTCCATTAAAATTTTCCCATATTTTCAGACCCCCAGAATATATACCTCTGTAGCAGAAACATTTTAGCAGAAAAAAATTCAGAAACAAAGGCAAGGAAAGTGGTAACATAAAAATAAATCCTGCTAGGCCAAATATGGAGCCTATTTGGAAAATATCTCTGTGTAAATAACAGACTGGACACACACACTCTCTCTACGCACATACATACATACATACATGTACAAGAATAAACAAAGTTTTCTAGTTCATGTCCACAAAGTAGGCTGGGACACATTAGTGCAAATTTTGCCGGCCTGCAGCATTTAGTCCTCAAACTTTGGATACCCTAGACGATCCATCAGCGTCCAGCAAATGTTTTCAATTAGTTTAATTTCATCTCTAGGCAAGTTTGTTTTCCAAATATTAGTATTAGATGGTGATATTTCCCCCTCGTATGGAAGATAAAAAAGGTTTGTGGAAGTAGCAAATAGCATTTGGTTTAAACTAGCAGGAGACAAAGGGATGCCAAGAAAAGCAAAAATCCTTTCAGTGGTCTTCTGAGGAAAATGAACAATATCTTCAAACTTGACCAGATGGTAGCTGGTCGGCAGCAAATCTGTATTTATTCTCAAGGCTGCTGCAGTGTTTGCTGCCCACAAATGAGATAATAAGGAGACAGCATTTGACTGGGATATTTCTAATTCTTTCTTCAGTGATTCATACTCGAACGCATAGCCAGAATTCGAATTACATTTGCTTTTACCTTCCTCTATGGTAAACAGTTTTGCTAAGTGCTCTGGTACATTCTTCAAAGAATAAAGACTTGGTTTACTACCATGCAGCATTGAATAGATCCAAGCTCGAGGGTCTCTTACTATGTACAATGCCCGCAACGAAGTTCCTAAAACTTCCTGAAAAAAATGAAGCTTCAATGTCCAGCTACCACTACTTAAGCTGAGCACGGGACGTGCACTTGGGTAATAAACAAGGTGTCTTCTTAAAGCCCTAATGTACTCAGCATCTCTATCAAATGGTCCTTTTATTCTACCTCTTTGATCTGCCAAGGACTCCCTTCTTTTCAATTTTCGTTTTTTGTCCTTATTAGTTGTAAAGTATTGAGTCAGTTTATTCCTACTGGTTTCATGTAGATGGATGTTTTGCAAGTGAAGTTTTGTATCCTGGACCAAAGACTGCAGCCACCCTCGAAGAAGATGAAAGTGCCCACTGTGGATATCTGATACTGTCCATTCACAGGCATCGACAAATGAGTCAATTTCGAATTCAGTTTCAGGGATATCCATGTAGGCTGTAGGAATTCTGATGTAGAGAAAATCACTACTATTGAAAAAAAGCTGTTTGAGAATTTCCGCTCCTGAACCCGGGAGTGAGGTAATAACAACATTTGGAAGATCCACAGGATGCCCGTCAGAAACCATGACCTTCTCATTTGTCTTAGCTTCAGCCCTTGTCCATTTGGCACAGATAGGCTGTGTGCAAGTACTCCATACATCCAGAAGCTCAATAAGCCACAAGGCAATGACAAGTATTAATACACAGCGCATTAGCTTTCTAAAAGAAAGGTAAAAGCGCCATTGAAAAGTTAAAATAACCAAACTAATACACAAAATGAATCCAACTGCTATATTAAATTTAAATCCGAAGGGGAAATTAACTCGATCATGTCTTACAAGGTTTGCTATTGCTTGAGTCCCCAAACCAAATCGGGTTATTTGTCCTTGATTAGCTACACTGGCAAAACCACCGAATCCCAGGTAACTGAATCTGCTTTTCAGGTTTTGATAGTCAGTAACAACAGAAACACTATGTTCAGTACTGTTGACATGTAAAGAAATCTGAAGTCCAGAACTGGAACTATCAATAAATCTGCAGCTGGAGACATTGACATATGGACCATAAAATACATAAGCGATTCTTGTGATTGCGGATTCCATATGAAACGTAACATTAACAAACTGAGTCCACCGCTTCTTAAACTCAGCAGCCTGCTCTGCTTCCTGTATATTAGCCACAGGACTGTTGCCATGGTGATCAAACCAAAACATTTTATAGTGTGCATCCCACACATCCATCATGGCACCATTATACCTATTCATAAATCTGTACGGGATGTATTTAAAATCAATATCCAAATTATGAAAGAAGGCACTGACGGAATTTATTGGGGAACTTTCTTGCCTTTCAATATGATCGATAACAAGCAGAGTTTGCGAATTTAAAAGAAGTAAAGCACGGTAGACACTCTTCAGTCTCATCGCAGAAGAATAAGCAGACACCGCTTCCCCACTCACAAACATCCTGTCTCCGTGCTGAGCAGCAGCAATCAGTTCCCCAGCTGCATCACCGACCTCTTCGCCGGTCCACCTGAGCCACTGGGCACATTCTCCCAGTTGACCCTCCCAGGGCTGATTACACTGGCTCGATGGTGATGGGGCAAACACCAAGACATTGTTAAGGTGACTCAACTTCGGTCCATAAAGGGCCTCAGAAACAAACACTTGCCCATTAGGCGCAAAAGTAAATGAATTTTGATCTGGATGTTCATGTCCCGGATTAAAGCTTTTCCATCCATCAATCCAGGAATATGGCTGGAAGTGAACTATGTCATACACAGCTCGTCCTCCCAGTTTCCCAGATTTAAAAGACACAAAGGTGTTGGTCTGGGTGTTTGGCAGCCCACCTCCATAAGTCACGACACCCCAGTTAGGAAACGTGTGCATTTTTGCAGTGCCAAAGTCGACGGGAGGCTGTGGGGTGAGTGTGGGATCATACCAGATGTACTCAGTATGAAGTGTACTCCACCGCTGGGCAGTGGAAGGGACCATCGGTCCATCCTTAGGTCGATGCTTTCTAATTTGCTGAGCTAACCAATTTCCTGCTCCGTTCTGTAAAATGAACTTATCCAAGAAAACTAGCTGGCTCTCTGGACCATAAAACCAATTATAATTGGAATCTGCTATGCCAACAGTTCTTTGATAGCCTGGCAAAAGCGTAGCATAGTAAAACCAAAAATGCATTTTTAGCCAGTTATTATCAAAGTTGTTGATGTTAAAGTGGCGCTGTGCCAAGAAAACATACTGTGTCACCGATTTTGAGGTATAGCTTCCATAGGCCACACCTTCATCCAGAGAGCCATCTACAATGTGATTCAAGAGAAACATAGTCTTCTCCATCACGTCAACAACAACTTGTTTCCATAGGTTTGCTTTAGATCCTTTATCTACTCCAGTAACCAAGGCCCCTATGAGTAACGCTATCATATTTGTAGCTTGGTGGTTATGAAGAAGTTGTTTGCCCCATGAGCGAATCTTGGAATATTCATACATTTCCTCGGTAACAATCCAAATTTTTTCTAGGTATTTTTGTTTCCGCTGATTACCAAGTAGATTATATAAAAAGTCAAAGGCGGTGGCAAAGCCTGTTAAAGAATGGCCAACTGGAACCTCATCCCCTGGTGCACTCTCAACTAGCCAGTCTTTGTAGCTAACCATCCTGTCCATGTACTCCATGACAAATTCAAAGGCAACCTTATCTTCTGGGCATAATAAGCAATACAATGCTAAAGGAGGAAGGTTATTACCATATATTTCATTCCACTTGGCAGCAAACTCAGCGTGCTTGGGTGGAGGTAGGTAGTATGACGGATTGGACAGCATAATTGTCACTGCACTTTTGATAGCTCTAAAAATATGCAAATGGCTCGTACGAGACTTTTGTTTCATTGCTTGGATATCTCCAGCATCAAAATATAAATTTGGATGAAGTTTTTGGTTGGGTTTGAAATCTTGTCCTTTCTGTGACTTAAACCATTGTATATCGTCTGTGAAAACTGCCCATTCAGAATAATTGCTCACAGATTCTTCACAAGCAGAAAAACTACACATCATCAATGTTAAAAATAGTAAATGTCCTGTAAACATAAACGCCATGATCCATGGGGAAAAATCTTTTCCTTAGGCATATGTGTTAAGCACAGTGTTTCCCATCTGGTTATTGTAAATTATATATTAAAGATGTAGCAAAAAAAAAAACAAAAACAAAAACAAAAACAGACTATATATACCTCATAGGCTGTGAAATCCAGGTACCATTTAGCTCATTCAAAGCAAGGACAGTTGTCATAACGAAGAAATTATATAGTATGTCTGTGTCCCTGGCACAGGTTTGCTTCCAATAAAATAAAATCAAGGAATATTAATGTCTCCAATGTCTCCAATGCACAGAAAACAGTGGTGTTGTCAGAAAAGACAACGAATCCAACATTTATTCCCTGCATATAAACCTAATTAACATGTGAAAAAGAAAATAAAAAAAATTCCAAAATTCAAATGAAGCCATTTTGAGCATGAAGCACAAGAAGCCATCCTTAGGGATTAACTTACCACACATACATGGTATGTTTCTGTCTGTTCCCCAAAAGAAGATGATAAAGTACTGTCATTCTCAGAGTGAGCAGACTACATTAGTTTTTCTCAGAGTCTGAAGCATAATGATTTCTCAACGGTTTCTTCTTCCATTTTGGGAAAGAAAATATTCTGAACAAGTATTCAAAGTCCTACATGGTTGACAAAGGACACTGAAATTTCTGCCTTCATTTCAAACGTCTTTTTAAAGCACTTCCAAATATCCTTTTATCAAGTTTATCTGTACCTGTAAAAGAATCTAATCTCTTCAATGTCTAGACGCTCTTCTTCCAATCATGAACATATCCACCAAGTGGGGAAGAAAATTCCACTTTCACAACACTGACGTCTGATTTTTGTTCTTTTTTCGTGTCACTCCTCTCTGGGAGAAAAACAAGACAAAGCAAATTTCTAAGACTGGAAGTGGAGATAAAATGATTTATGTAGTTTAGTAATTTGACAGAAATGTGAGAATCACAGTAACATATGTCCAGTCTAACTTTTTTCTAGTGTTTTTTTTCCCTTAATTTGCATACACATTTGGATGCTAGTTCATATTAGCAGAGAAGAAACAACACATGATATATGTCATATTTCACTGTGTTTGTTTCAGTCATTTAAACATGTTTCTGTTCACAAATAATCACCATGCAGGTGAATACAATGTGCTTGCTACTTTGGTTCTGAAAGGTTAAAAGTCAAAATGACCCTTTTAAATTATGGCCCAAAGTTTAGCTTTTAAGGAACGAAAAAGTAGCTTCCCATGACAAGTCACTTTTCTTTGGACAAATCACAAACGACAGTCGGAAAAGAAGACAGACAAGGGACTCTCAGACTCAGTGGCTCACCTGTGGCTGTCTCCAACCTCGTCCCCACGAGCCGCCAGAGGGCGTTCAGACCTAGGTTTAAGGAACAGGCCTCTCCTTGGCCACATCTTGGATGTGGAAGAAACTCACCAAGTTTCAATCTTAGACAAGTCTCCTTTCTGCAGGACACCAAACACTTCCAGCAGCTCCTGACTTGACCCCCCTGTTGCATATCTTAATTCCTTTTTTCGGAACGCATCGTCCTTCGGCTCCAGTCCCCACGGCCTGACCTGGGGCTGCAACGTGGAGACTAGAGAGACCTCCTCTAGATGGCCAAGTCGGCTTACCTCAAGCCGCCAGCAACAGGATCTTCAATCAGAGCTGGGCCCCATCCCAGGAGAAGGATGGCAGTTCAAACAGTGGAGGATTTCTTGGAGGCGGGCCTACGTAAGCCAAGAGCTCCGCACGCCTCCGCCCTTCTGAGGCCAGGGACTGCGCAGGCAGCGGCCGGGCTCGGTCTGCTCAGCTCGGGCGGTGGGAGTCAGGGATCGGAGGGAGAGCTTGTCTAGATCGCGTGGTCTCCTCCGCGACACAGTCTCCGCGGCCCCTCTGGGTGCCGAGTCTCATCAGGGCCGGATCTCGGGAACAGAGACCCAGACACACCCGCCCTGGAGGAAAGCCAGGCGCTGGCCGGGGCGGCTCGGCTGGCAGGGAGGCGCCCCGCGGGCGGCGGGCGTGATCTCCAGGCGCTGTCTCCAGCAGAGCGACGGTGATCCACGGGCCCGAGGCCGCCTACCCCGACGCTCCGCCGAGCTAGCAGGAGCTGCCTGGCTGGCCCACCGAGGGCAGAAAGAGGCGACGCGTAGGGGAGGGCGGGGCGGGGTCTGCTCCGGGGAGGCGTGGCCGGGGGCGGGGCGGAGGCGGGGTCTTAGGGTAGCAGAACGCCGGGTGGGCCTGGGCTGAGCGCCCCGCAGAAAGGATGGGGGCCCCCGGGAAGGGCTGAGCCGCCCGCGTTCTGTCAGTGGGCGGGGCCAGGCCTTAACCCTGTGCGGCGGGGGTTCAATGAAACCGTGTGAGCAGGGTCAGCTTGGCAACTGGATCTCGGGGAAGTTTGGAAGTCCCTTTGTCTTTGCATCGGTCCAGGCTGCTGTCCTAACTTGTTGGTTATTGGGAGAAGATCTGTTAAAACGTCGAAGTGGGGCAGGAAGGAGTTGTAATGACAAATGATGAGAGAAACTCTTGGGGGATGGGATGGGTAATGACTGTGGCAGGGGAATATTCAGTTTCCCTGAGGAGCTGGGAAAGGACTGTATAAGCACTTCTTTGAAATCCCGTGACGCACACCTGCTGGCATGGCTACCAGAGACAAACAAACCAAAAATATCTAGATTAATAGACTTGGTTGCCACTTCGATGGCCAAAAGGACTAGTCATCTCTACCGACTGAAAGTTTCTACGGGACTGAAGCAAATATGGGACGAGCAGTCAGTAAAAAACTGTTCACGGTGGTTCCTTTCACACCTGCGCCACATACGCATGAGAAATGTGAAGCCTGGAACTTCAGTTGCACAATGGGCTGAGACATTGTTCCTTCTGCACTCGCTCAGAGCACTTTCCACAGTCTTAGGTTACACTTGGACACAGACCAATCTACAGTCTGGTCAATAACTTGGAGGTAATAATACAAGGAGCTGTCACGGTTCACTGATTTAAACTCGATCCCTAGTTGGGGATTAGCTAAACTTCAACTTTCTTCTAGCCCCTATTATTTGTTTAAATGCACAGCTGTTTTCTTGGGTCAATTGTTTGAATGACATCGGTAAGAAGATAACTTTACTAGTAAAACTAACTTGAGAGCATGTAATTATAGACAAACTGCTCTTATATTTTGCCCCAGTTGGAACTGTGTCCCAGTCTAATAGCCAAAGTAAGTTTTCCTTTGGCTCTTCAATAGTTGAGTATATTCTATGCCTTCCTCCCAGGGTCTGTCCAGTCACCCTACCTCCAACCCCTTTCTCAAGTTTCAACTGCAATTTTCTCTGAATGGAATTTTCTTATCTTAGTCTCAGTTCATACCATTAAATTCCTCCTCATTTTCCCAAAGCAAACTGTTTCAACAGAAGGATATTTTTCTCTGCATGGGTCTCTAAGTTTTTCTAGGATTACTGTCTCACCCGGTCCACTCCTCTATTCAACATGCAATCTATCTGCTTGTGGATGGTAAGTGCCCTTGTAAGAGCTGAGGCTGGATTTGAAACTCGTTGGCTTTAGTGAACTTAATCACTAAAAGTCAGGTGAAAGCCAAAGTTTTCCTCGTAAGCTTCTCATAAACATCTGAAGGGTTTTTCCCCATGGACCCAGATTGGAGTTCACTCACAACACCATCTCTCTTAAGCGTGAGTAAGGAATTCTGAGGTCTCTGAGATTAAGATCCCTTTTATACAGAGAAGAGCCAAGAAATCAGTGTTCATAAACAGGTAGTAGATGCATAGACTGTTTCTTAAAACAAAATATGTAGAGAGGTAATTTCATCTTGGGTTTGCACTGTGCCAAGTAATGTGAAGGCTACCTATCAGGAATAATTAGTGTCAGAAGAACAACTGTCAGACAAATGTTGTAAATTTCATCCAATTATTGTATTTTCTAATTTATTGTCATTAGTACGACCATTTTCACTTAACTGTTAACATAATCCTCAGGATAGGAGTAAGGTCCTTTTTTTTCTGATCAATATACATACCTGAAAATAAGCTGTGGGGATGCAAATAAGTTCTCCACATAGTAGGATGAGGTTTCTGTATAACTCGTTTTAAACAGTAATCTTCTCAGAGTTCTTACATGTGAGTGTTTTGAAATAAAACAGATGAATGATCCAAATCACTGGCATAAAAGATGATAGGCACTATTAAAAATTAAGAGTCTTGTTTCCTGTGAACTAAAAGTGGGTAATTCCAATTATTCCTTCTACACATGAAGATGCTACTAAGTTAGTTAATTATAAATAATGCATCCAACCATTGAAGAGATGAGCTCTAGTCTATGTTATTGTATATTAAAAAGCCTTTATGAGTGTGGCAAGAGACATATCTACCAACAGCTGTTCAATTCAGAATGCTAGAACTGTATCTTATTTTAATGAAAATAAAGAACAGAATATAATTTTGTTCTGTGGATTCATTTCTATATAAAAGGATCTTAAATCTGCAAGAGATTTTATGCAGTGATATGGAAATACTTATGGAAACCCATTTTCTCTATTTGTGTATCTTTCAACCAACTGTCAATTACTCAACTCAGAGGAAAAATCCGTATTTTAAAATATTACTGTTATGTGAAGTTAAATTACCCTGAAATGGAATAAAGAAGACATTGGCTCTCTAGGTAGCTCAAGTTGGCCTATACCTCGTTTTTCTCCTGTCTAGGCCCCCAAAGAACTTTAATTTCAGGTCTGAACCATCATGCCTGGTCATGATAATTTGTTATAACATTTTCTGGGACAAACAACTTCAAAAGAATGTGTCCTTAAGCAACGCCAGTCTCTGGAATCCACTCTCTTTTCTATAAATCTACTTTTTAAGATTATGCATAAAAATTTGCTTCTCTGTATAATGTCACCCATTTCCATCCATATTGCTGCAAATGACAGTCTTATTAATACTAGCCTAATAATATCCTTTTGTGTAATTATACCACATACTTATATATATTTTTCTGAAGATGGACACTTAGATTGTCACATATTTTGAACATTATACATGGCGAAATGAGCATGAAAGTTTAGGCACAGTCATTTCTATACAAATGATTCCACTGTGAAGTAATGTACTGGATAATAAGCTTAGGTTAGTAGATCCTTTATGTACATATATACCTTATAATGCTGTACCTGACAAAATAAAACTTGTCACAAAAAATTATTGCCAGTTACAATAAGACATGAATATTTCTTCATATCCAGAGGGGAGAATTTGTTAACAGTTCTCAGAAAGAAAATTCGTGAACAAATGCAGCTATAGTGATATGCTATCCATGAGTGAAATAAAATTAAAATTTTCTTTAGCTTTGGTATTCACATTCACAGTATTCAGTGATCCTTCATGGTTAATGGCTACAGTATTGAAAATCACATGTATAAGGTATATTTTCATAGAAAATATTGGCATATAGAATAAAAACAAGAAATGAGAAAAATTATTTCAGAGGTCATCAGTTACAGGCCTCTGAAGATTTATAAAACACAGCAGGGATAAAGATTCTGGTGTTCTAAACTAATGGCTGCCACTGAGTTGGTGCTATAGGTGCAAGATGTTCCAAGCATTGTATGTAGTTTTTCAAACAACAAAATCACCGACCAGTGTATTGTATATATGAATATTAGCATATGTAGGGAAATGGCCAACTGGTTGTTTTCATGTACAACATAAGACCATGTTTGACATGATAATCTGCTTTTGCAAGGAAAGCCAAAACTCTGGGCAGTTTTTTTTTTCTTTAAGTATTTCATTTTAAAAAATTGTTGAAATTTTATGAAGACCCAGAGAAGGTCACACAATATATGCCTGTGAGATAGATTCAAGTGCCCAACTACCAGGTTTTGATTTTTACTGAGAAGTTGAAGGCACAAAGATAGGTGCCCTGTTTCTTCTTTGACAAAGGCACCAGGAATTCTTCTATTTAATGCTGAAGAACAAACTATCATCTTATCTATGAAGGTATTACTCCAAGAAACTCTTCTGTGTTTGGAAAAGTTAATGACTGATGATGTATTCAAATTATCACATAAAAAGCTTTGCATTTATTTTCCTAAATTTAGTCAATAAATAGGCTGAACTATCATAAGTTAGCATTTATTATATTTATTTATTAGTAACTGAGAGTTTATATACTGAATGGCGAGTTTAGTTATGCACCGTACCAGACATTGGAAATGTTATGGAGAAAAAAAAAGTTCTAGTCAAATGAACAAGACTTCACTGAAAGGCATGAATTATTACTTTATTTTTTCTGTATTTTAATCATTGGCTCATCAAATTTAAATGACTTTGAATGATCACTATGTATCTTATTTCCCATTATTTTTCAAACATGTAAACTGATGAAAATTGAAAATTTATAGTGATCCAGGAGCTAGAGAAATAGAAACATCAATGGAATCTCCAAGATATCTTCTAAGCTGTATCCATTCTGTTCTAAAACCTGGAGTGAAACCAGGCAGCATACAAGCTGGCTGAGGCCTGCAGATAGGAATCCTCAAAATGTGGCTGAACTTCTTACAGAATTTCCAAACTATCAACTTAGAAACTTCATGTATACAGGAGAGAACTAATTAATAACAGATCAGTAGATAGGTAGATAGGTAGATAGATAGATAGATAGATAGATAGATAGATAGATAATAGACAGACAGACAAACAAATAGAAAATAATTTGTGATAGTTGAGCTTTTTATTTAGCAATAATTGCTGATGGGACAAAGCCATTCTCCCTTGAACCTGGCTGCTAAACCTGCCACTGAGAGGTCAGAGGACAGAGCAGTTTATTGGCATGAATCCAATGTACAGGGTGTAGATTTTCATTGATGAGTCCAGTCAAATCTGCAATGCAAAAATCAAAAATCATCTCTTGTGCCTGTTTCAATCATAATGAATACAAAAAGAAATAGTGTATTCAATCACATTTTACAAAACCTTTTAATGATAAGAATTATCGAAGACACCTAATAATTTTCTATTTCAAATATTAGCTCTGGAATCTAGCATGAGATCCACAATGTTTTGTTCCTACATGTTGCTGCAAGTGGTAATTATCAGCAGAGAAGCATGACAAATACTGGAGGAGGATTCTTCTGACAATTAAAAATACAAAACTTTTAAAAAGCTATTCTCTGTGCTGATTAAAATAGAGAAGTTTTCTAAAACATTTCAGGACTAGATATGTCAAACTTATTTGATGATTTTTTTTTTTTTTAGCAAATTACGTATATGTGTTTGTCATATATTGTAATTGAATAAAATCCTGACTAGGAGTGAAAATGTATGTCTTTAGCAAATTTACTGATGAAAGTTTTTAAATAAAGTATCTAATCTGATTTTCCTTAATATCATTTTATTGAAACCACTACTTAAAAAAAGTTAAACATTATCAACCTAGTACAATGTCAAGTTTATTTATATCTTTACATCATAATTAATAGTAGAAGTTCTGTAGCATGTCAAGCTTTATAGTGATGGCATTCAAAAGTAGAAACATAAATGAAGCTATTTCTCAGTGAGTTTAAGGTTTTTGCAAAATATTCTATTAACATATTAATGTTGATACTGATAGAAGCAAACACTGATTGCATGGTATTATGAAAATTAATAGGGAATATAGAGGAATATTCATCCAAATCTTGGAAAATTGGAAATTTATTTCTGAACTATAAATTATATAAAGAAATCAGATCTTCCATAATTAATTAAGCTTTAGGTCATGTACTCTAAAGTTCAAAGTACTTTAACTTTTAAAGAAACTCTTAATATTGATAACCTCAATTAATTTTCATTTATATATCTTTAAATCTTTATTCCTCTGATTAATTTTGTTAATAAATATGAATGCTTCATTAGATCACATTTAAAATATATATACTATAGAATTTTCATTAAATAACAATTTAAGTCATTAGCTCGTAACAATAAGGTACATTTTCTCTGTGTTCTGAGATTTTTTAGTATCTTACTCTTGTTTGACACCAATTAGTAGAAAGCTATGTTTCCTGTTTGCCAAAATATAGGAAAATATAGGGGGAAGCATTACTTAAGTTTACATGTAATAAAATCTATTGTTTTATAAAATGGAATACTATGACAAAGTAGTCCATTCCTTGACTGACTTTTCTTCAATGCAGCTATTACATGTGAGAAATGTTATCGTGATTTTTATCTATCTCCCTTGGCTCATGAATCCCTGTTTTCCTCAAAGGAAGAAGTCAAATGAGGCACATAGAGTGCAATATAGAAGACAAACAGACTTTATTGCAGACTGTAACAGAGCTCAAGGCTGACAGTGGACAGTGGCCAATGGGACTTTTATGCTAGTCTCTCAATAGAACAGCCAGGTTTACCTGGGTGGAGGGATGTTGTCCTGTCCAGTTGATAGATTGGCACTTTTGTTTGACTTTTAGAGCATAGGACCGTGGTATCGCTGTTACTCATGTGGAAGCCTGATCTTATACAGTCATCTTGTCAGGTTTATCATTGCTAGAATGAGGTTTACAAAGTTAGACACTATGACTTTTCCACATCTCTTTCCAGGACCAGACACATAATGCAGGTTCCATCCTACTGACCAATGATTTGAGGAGTATTGTAGTCTATTCTAGAGGCCATTAATAATGAAAGAGTACTTCAACTCCAGTGTTCTCAACTCAGCTAGTGTCTAATTGATTATCAAGGAACAGCCCCTAAAGTGTTTGGACTTTAAAATCAGTTAGGACTTTGGGTGTCACATCAATCTGGATATTCTTTGCTGAAATAAGTCACAAAAACATTTAGTGTCTGTTGAAATAGATCTTATGAAATCCTGACAGCGGGCAGCAGGTTCACTATCTGACTTTATGTCCCCAAATGAAAGACACACAACCTTTATATTTTAAAATGCCTTAAGCAGCACAATAGTTGGCCCACTGCCTAACCTCCATACCATTAATCCTGAGTTATTACTTACTAATTCTATGATCTATCTTGGCTACTCTGGACCCGGAGGACTCTCCAGTTGGGCCACATTCCAGGCAGCACTCTCTGAGCTCCTTCACGTGGCAATCAGACCTCTCTGTCCGGCACTATTCTCAGGCATGGTGTCTCTCCTCTCCTCCAGACTCTCGCTGCATGGCAGATCTCTTCTGCCTTCCCTCTCTCTGCCCAGTCCCAATTCTACAATCCCTCTTCCGTCTGCCCTGCCCAGCCATTGACATCTTTATTTACTAATCAGAACCAACCAACGGAGAGCAGGTTCCCAGAAGCTACATGCAGACTCTCTCATGCAGTTTTTTTTTTTTTTTTGGAGGGGGGAACATAATTAGCATTAGAATACAAGCAGCTACAAGTGCCTACATTTCAGGCCTCAGCAAGTGACGCAAAGGTGCTATATAGATGGACATAGACTTTTACAATAGCATCTGAACTGATTGTGAATTAGAGGGGGGAAAATGAAGGCTGCGGTTAAGCATTCGAGTCCTAAAGGCTAATGGAATCACGGGATACCTACTAAGATGTTAATGGGTATGATCCACATACACAGATCCAATTCCAAACCTGTTCGCCAGAAGAATGACAGTGTCTGTTATGGCTTCAGTCTAATTTTGCAGATCCCGTGGGACAGATAAGACAGTAACAGGTGTATCGGGAACATACTTGTAGCCTTACCTTAATAGTAGTGTATGAATTCCTCTTCGTATCTGTAAAGAAATCTAAAGACATATATGAATTCCTCTCCATATCTATAAAGAAATCTAAAGACATAGATAGCATTTTGTGTATTTTCCTTTTTTAAAAAAAGTGTCTTGGGTGAAGTTATAGTAGAAGCTTGAAACCAATGGAAAACACTTCAAGTCCATAATAGTGTAACATGAGTAAAACAGATAGACACTCTAAAGTTTATATATTTGTTGTCCATGACAACCTAGAGTACATCTCTGCCAATCCATCCTGGGATATCCAGGATGACAATTTCATGCTGCAGAACCACTGGATAACATTGGAAGCTGCCCATAATTTTTCTGGTTCCAAGACCCAGTTGTTAGCAAACCACTCTAATGGACTACCACAAACAATATCCTCAGATAACAAAGGAAAGACTCATCATAGATTTTGAACATTTATTCCAAATGAGTAAGTATAATCTTTATTCTTCACAGCATAAGGGGATTTTATGGCTTCAATAAAGGTTTTCTGGAATCATCATTGCATATTCTCCAAATATTTGATAGAATCTACTACCAAATTT
The DNA here is from genome assembly GCF_008632895.1 of Mastomys coucha. Classification (NCBI taxonomy): domain Eukaryota; kingdom Metazoa; phylum Chordata; class Mammalia; order Rodentia; family Muridae; genus Mastomys; species Mastomys coucha. The sequence goes on from NW_022196891.1 coordinate 7,885,575, forward strand.
TATATTTTCATTATGTATTGTAGTTCTTGGGAGAGGAGTTATAGAATAAGAAGGGATAGATAACATTTCCATTAGTGATTCCTCTTCAAAAACCTTCTTTCCTTTCCTCTTTTGGTTTTAACTTTAATCCTTTGGGCATTGAGCAACATACTACCCAGCAAGCAAGTTTAAAGTGAGGAACTAGAGCTATACTTAGTAAACTAAAGTGTCATGTTACTATTCTAGTCATCATCTTGGGAAGGTTATCCGAGGAGTTCTGTGGGCTCTGGTGGGAGTGTGGGTTTCCCACCCCCTTTATTTCCTGGCTGTGCCCTGTGCAGGTACTGACAACAACCTTCTGTGTTATTGCATTGTTAATTGAATTACATCATTTGTTGCTGTGGACATCTAAGAGCAATGAAAATAGATTGAGGAGTCAAATAAATTAGAAACAAATAATTTAGCAGAAGCTCTTGAAGAGATGCATATTGACAAGTTAATTTTTTCTTAAAGTTAAATAAAACTCATAAGTTTTGAAGGCATCAGCCTACTCTACAAAATTCTAAATTAGAGGAAGTTTAATGAATAAAATCCATGTTAAAATTTAATATTGTAAAGTGATTCAGCTATTTGACTGGAATTATATGACTACTGTTTTCAAATTTTTCATAGATAAAGAACTTTTAAAAATTCCAAAGTTATATTTGTTAAAGCTGATTCGTGCAGATATTAGAATAGCTTGCCAAAAAACCTAAAACCTTAGTGTTTAGAATGTTTTGAAACTTGTTAGTTTCACAGATTTATTGTTTTGTATATTTATTTCAAATAGAGGAAAATGTTGAAATACTGTGAATATATTAATGCTAAAAGTTATAATGTTAAAACAAAGTTATAATTCTGAAATTATTTGTGGAATCTAGAAGAAAATGGAGCTTTCCCCAAGATAATTCAAGGAGCTAAATTTAGGAAATTTGCTATTTCTGCCCTCCATTTATAGGTGACCTGCCATCACTTTTCTATGGGGCTTTGTATCTCTTGACACAGGTCACTAACTCGGTTCCTTTACAATGCCTCATTTTAAATGAAATCAACTACTGGGTTTAAAAGAGGTGTATGGACAGCAACCATTCAGGCAGAACAATAATAGCTAGCCAGCTATAGCCAAGCTGCATTTCTGTGATGAAAACATTGTAACTTATCAGGAATGCTTGGGCAAGATAGTATATTGGTAAGCCCTTGCAGGACCTTTACTGTTTTGATCATAAAATTTCAGAATAATAAGTCTTATGAGTAAGCAAATGAGCTTATTCCTTATTTTATACCAGGGAAATTATTTGTCTTCTACTTGATAATCTTAACCTCTTCATAGAATGAAAAAAAATCACTTTTATCATTGCAAAAAAGAAGTTATCAAAATTGAGAAATCCGCTGGGCAGTGGTGGTGCACGCCTTTAATCACAGCACTTGAGAGATAGAGGCAGGCATATTTCTGAGTTCAAGGCCAGCCTGGTCTACAGAGTGAGTTCCAGGAGAGCCAGAGCTACACAGAGAAACCCTGTCTCGAAAAAATAAATAAATAAAAATAAAAATAAAGAGAAATCCGGAAATAATAGCAGTAGACATGTAGATAATGAGTTATTACAGTATTGGGAGAAACAGCATATCTTGAGCAGCAGTAGCACAACACTAATTAAGAAGTAAAGGAATCTTCATGACGAAAAAATATTAGAGAAGGTATGTAGACAGGGAAAAACTAAAAGTTCGGTTGGGAGACACTATATAAAAGAATCATCATTTATAGCAACATAATAAGATAAATTAAAATCTTATAATTTAAAAATATGTATAATCTAGTTAGAACTTCTGTCTATCTATCTGTCTGTCTGTCTGTCTGTCTGTCTGTCTGTCTATCTATCTGTCTGTCTATCTATGGAAATAGATGACTCATACTATCTTTTTTTTGACTTTAAAAAATACCTGTTAGCATTTTGAATATATTTATATGCACCAGATCTTTAAATCAAAGCAAATAAAATCCTGAAGCAAAACGTATACTATGAACTTGAGTATTTCATGGGGTTGCCTAGAAGGAAAATCATGGAAAGAAAAGAGGTATACTTAATGTATGATATATATATCTCCTGACAATTATTGAATAGATCTAAGAGGCATGGTAGGAGGGAAAGGGAGGCAATGCCAAAGTCTCTCTCATCTGTTTGACTTTGTCAGCACACTGTACCTAGCTCATGATTTGCCAAATAAATAAATAAATAAGTTTGTGGAAAATCTCAGGGTGTTGGTCCTGTTTGGACACTATTAAAAAGAAAAAAAAATCAATAGAACCAGCTTGGAAGTGGAACTTATTTACAAAACACATATGTGGCATGCACAGGCATTGTGATTTGTTGTGATGGTTCAGAGGCTAATGCACTTGCAAGCAAGACCATCAACCTGAGTTTATTTTCTGGAATCCATGTAATTAAGTGATAGAGTTTAACCTCTGCCCTCTACATGAGTATAAAATGTTACATATGACTCCACACAGGCAGCACACACACACACACACACACACACACACACACACACAGAGAGAGAGAGAGAGAGAGAGAGAGAGAGAGAGAGAGAGAGAGAGAGAGAGAGAGAGACAGACAGACAGACAGGCAGGCAGACAGAAAGACAGACAGACAAACAGACAGAAAGAGACAAAGACAGAGACAGGCAAAGAGACAGAGAAATATAAGTAAATGTAAAAATGAATAAACATGTTCCAGTTATCTTTCATTTAAATTATAGTATATCAGTCCTTACACATTTAGTCTTTTTTTTGAGTGAAATATAAATATACCACATGCTGAGTTTGAGTAGAATACTCTCTGTGTGTGTGTCACTAAAGAGATTACTAAAAATATTTAATTAAGTTATTCCTAATTTTGTTTTCCTATATACTGCTTCCCTGGGTCACTAAAAATTAAAGAGTAAGATCCCAGACTATGGATTAGCCAGCTGATCTCCATGGATAACATTCCTAACTTGGCTCTAACTAGAATATAGTTTATGTGTTTTAATGTTCTTGAATGCGTATTTAAAGATGTTTCCAACACTTTCTAATTCTTATTTTAATGGACTCAATTAACACAAAACCTGTGCATTAATGGATACTATGTGATGCTCAATACCTGTATTGATCACATAAGATGTAGATTGGTTTGAATTTATCTCCTAAAGATTAATCAACTTCCATAGTCCTCTTTTAAATATTGTTTCAAGTTTTTTATTATTTAAAAAATGTTAAGCAATACATTTAACCATGTTATTTCTCCTTCCCCAAGCCCTCCAATATCTTCCCTATTTACTAACTCATATAAATTCACGTTCTTTCTCTTTTGTAAAGATATTCCTACCCTAAACACAGAAAAGCAAACATAATTAGAGCAGGGAAATAGACTTTCTGGGCTCAGCCAAAGCTAGGAAATCATACATTTTATGTAAGGCTCTCATCTTATCTCTTCATCTGAAGAAATAAAGTCAGCATTTACTTATTATAATTAATTATCTAAAGGTGAATTGTAAAATATGTACTGGAGAAATACATATTTCCTAAAAACTATCAGAATTTGATTAATAAGAGTTCAAAGAGAATGGGGAACAATACTGTGAATTCAGATCAAGAAATGAGTCACAATTACAAATGAAAAAGACCTTGAAAAATTGGATGAAAACAATGTCAGAGAAGGACCTAAAATGCTATGAAGGGATGGAGCATGCAGAGGTATTTCAGAAATCAGGATTTAAGACATCATATTCGCTAAGTGTATTGAAATAACATATAAATGTAAGTTTTCATTTGATATGTAAATATATATATTACGTTTCTTATCATAAAAGTATAATTAAATTAAAAATTTATTTTTAATCTCAATTAATTGGTGTTAATTTTTAGCCTAAGATCCTAATATTAATTCATTATTTGTTGTCATCTTGGAGTAGTAGTTTCTGATCAAGAAACATTTGTAAGAATATTATGGCATTGCATTTAGTGTCTTGGAAGTTGATAAGCAACTGACAAACCATGTATAAAGTCAGAACTGGAATTTTATACAATAACCTTGGAATATATGTTTGATGTATATTCATTGTAATATAAATATATGTACATAGTCTTTCCAAAAAGAAATTGAATTTAGCATTCTCTGATCTAAACAAGGTAGTACTTTTTAAAAATATTTTGTTTTATAAGTAATTGTGTTAAATAGATGATAGAAATAAAATTCCATCTTCAGTGAGTACTAGTCAAATTTGATTCTTTAAAAGAAAATTAGATATATCTTCATATATATCTTTGAGTATTTTTATAACATTTAAAAATATTTACTTTTTATCTTAATAAATATATGGTCAAGAAATGACCTAGAGTGTGGAGAGGGAACTTGTAGAGTCCACCTCTAGTAAAAAGGTAGGGCAGCGTGGAGGAATGGGGTTGCCATCAACCCCATCTGCAGTCAAAAACTCTGACCCAGAACTATTCCTGTCTGAAAGAACTGCAGGAGCAAAAATGAAGAAGAGCCTGAGGAAAGGGAGGCCCAAACTGAGACCCAGCTCATGGGGAGGATCTAAGGCCAGACACTATTACTGATATTATGGTGTGCTTACAAACGGGCCAATCACGACTGTCCTCCGAAAGGTTCAACAAGCAGCTGAAAGAGTCAGATGCAGATATTTGCACCCAACCAATGGACAGAGGCTGGTGACCCCGAGGTTGAATTAGGGAAAAGCTGGAAGGAACTAAGGAGAAGAGTGACCCTATAAGAACTACCCTGGAACCCTGGGATCTCTCAGACACTGAGCGCCCATGCAGACAGCATACACCAGCTGATGTGAGGCCCACCACACGTCAAGGACAGAGGACTGCCTGGTCTGAACTCAGTCACAGAAGATGTACCTAACCCTCTATAGATTGGGTCCCCAGGGAGTCGGGAAATCCTCTTGGACATGGGGGTAGAAGGTGTGGAATGTGGAACAGTCGAAGGTTAGACCTGGAAATGGATAAAGTGTGTACTGTAAAAAAAATATTAAAAAATAAAAACATGATAAATAATAAAATTTTTAAATGAATAAATATATGGTCAAATGTTGGATTTTCTGTGGCATTTCTTTTATTCTTCAAATAGTAAAGGTATGGGGTACCTGTACTTCATTCAGTATGTACTAGGCATCTATCTGTTAAGTATGTTTAGTGTTAAACTGAAGTATAACATAACCCCTATCTGAACACGTCAGGTTTTGAGACCTGGACAGCTTTATAATATCACATAGAAGTTTTCATGAAAGTTGCATATCCAGCTTGGTTACATATGGGTTTCATTGACATTTTCTAAATTGACTCACTAATTTAAAGGATGAATATGACTTTTTTTCTCTGTTGAAGGGAACAGATAGCTGTATTGTATCTCTGATCATTTAGTCATGCAAAGGAACCCATGGAAGTTACATTTTATGTAGTATCTTGTAACTAAACTGTCAGTTATAACTACTACTCAATGTGATTGAATTGTTGTTCAGTTTTAGATGTTTCAACACTGAAAATATTTAAAATACATATTAAATTATGATATTAAGTAAGAACGAAATGAAATATATGGATAATGTTTAACTATATAACATTTTTATTTGAAAATTTCATTAGAAGATGTTAGCAACTTTTAAATTTAAATTTATATATTCAGAAGTCATATACATAAGACATTGTCAAACTTCTGGTAGCAGAGATTCTTTAGCATGGCCCTGATTATGATTTATATATACCAAAATTAAGGAAAATACGTGTTGTTTAAACAGGACATATTCTTTATGCAATAAAGTGTAGAGAATAAAGATAACAAAATACCAATCTTACTATCCCATCAAAATTAATGTACACAGTGATTGCATAGAAAATATTCTTTCACAATTATGTTGAGATATCATACTCTGATTTAGAAAAAAAATCCTCAATTTGGAAAATACAGTACATAGTAAGAATGGTCACATTCAATTTACTTGTAAATCTAACTGAAACAGTAAGATGCCTCTTATGCCTGTTTATATTTTGTTTCTGGAGGAAATGATAGTGTCTCATTGGCTATTGATTAGTGAGTTATCTGGGACTTTTTTTTTATCATCTAGTAGAAGTCTATGCTGCACCTCCTTCCATGGGTATTTTGCTCTCCCTTTTAAGAAGGAACGAAGAATCCTCACTTTGGTCTTCCTTATTCTTGAATTCCTTGTGGTTTGTGGGTTGTTTTTCCTGTATTCCAAACTTCTGGGCTAATAGCCACTTATCACAGTGTGCATACCGTGTTTGTTCTTTTGTGATTGGGTTACCTCACTCAGGATGATATTCTCTAGATCCATCCATTTCCCTAAGAATTTCATAAATTAATTGTTATTAACCGCTGAATAGTACTCCATTGTGTAGATGTACCATATTTTCTGTATCCATTCCTCTGTTGAGGGACATCTGGGTTCTTTCCAGCTCCTGGCTATTATAAATAAGGCTGCTATGAACATAGTGGAGCATGTATCCTTATTACCTGTTGGAGCATCTTCTGGGTATATGCACAGGAGTTGTATAGCTGGGTCCTCTGGTAGTACTATGTGGAATTTCTGGATGAATTGCCAAACTGATTTCCAGAGTGGTTGTACCAGCTTGCAATCCCATCAACAATGAAGGAGTATTCCTCAACATTGCCAGTATCTGCTGTCACCTGAGTTTTTGATCTTAGCTATTCTGACAGGTGTGAGGTGGCCTCTCAGGGTTGTTTTGATTTGCATTTCCCTGATGACTAAGGATGTTCAACATTTCTTTAGGTGCTTCTCAGCCATTTGGTATTCCTCAGCTGAGAATTCTTTGTTTAGCTCTGTATCCCATTTGTTAATAGGATTATTTGGTTCTCTGGAGTTTAACTTCTTGAATTCTTTGTATATATTGAATATTAGCCCTGTATTGGATATAGGATTGGTAAAGATCTTTTCTCAATCTGTTGGTTGCTGTTTTGTCCTATTGACAGTGTCCTTTAACATACAGAAGCTTTGCAATTTTATGAAATCCCATTTGTGTACTGTTGATTTTGGGAAATTTTCCTCTGTGCCCATGTGCTCAAGGCACTTCCCCATTTTCTTCCCTATTAGTTTCAGTGTATCTGGTTTTATGTCAGGTCCTTGATCCACTTGAACTTGAGCTTTGTACAAGGAGATAGGAATGCATTGATTTGCATTCTTCTTCATGCTAACAGTCAGTTGAGCCAGCACTATTTGTTGAAAATGCTGTCTTTTTTCCACTGGATTGTTTTAGCTCCTTTGTCAAAAATCAAGTGACCATAGGTGTGTGGGTTCATTTCTGAGTCTTCAGTTCTATTCCATTGATCCACCTGCCTGTCACTGTACCATACCATGCAGTTTTTATCACAATTTCTCTGTAGTACAGCTTAAGGCCCAGGATGGCGATTCTACCAGAATTTCTTTTATTGTTGAGAATAGTTTTCACTATTCTAGGTTTTTTGTTATTCCAGATGAATTTGCAAATTGTTCTTTCTAAGTTTGTGAAGAATTGAGTTGAAATTTTGATGGGGATTGCATTGAATCTGTAGATTGCTTTCAGCAAGATGACCATTTTTACTATATTAACCTTGTCAATCTACGAGCATGGGGGATCTTTCTATCTTCTGAGATCTTCATCGATTTTCTTCTTCAGAGACTTGAAGTTCTTGCCATACAGATCTTTTACTAGCTTAGTTAGAGTCACACCAAGATATTTTAAAGGAAGGACAATCCAGAGACTGCTCCAACCTGAGAATCCTTCCCATATTCAGTCATCAAATGCAGACAGTATTGTGGATGCCAGCAAGTACTGGCTGTCAGGAGCTGATATAGCTGTCTCCTTAGAGGCTCTGACAGTACCTGACTAATACAGAAGTAGAGGCTCACATCCATCCATTGGACTGAGCACAAGGTCCCCAATGAAGGAGCTAGAGAAAGGAGCTAAGGAGCTAAAGGGCTTGCAGCCCCTTAGGAAGAACAACAATATGAACTAACTAGTTTCCTCTGAGCTCCCAGGGACTAAACCACCAACCAAAGAGTACACATGGTGGGACTAATGGCTCCAGTAGCATATGTATAGCAGAGGATGGCCTAGTCAGTCATAAAGGGTAGGAGAGGCCCTTGGCCCTGTGAAAGTTCTATGCCCCAGAGTAGGGGAATGCCAGGGCCAGGAAACTGGAGAGGATGGGTGGGTAAGAAGGGGGAGGGAGGGAGGGAACAGAGTTTTCTTTTTCTTTTTTTTCAGAGGGGAAACTGGAAATGGAGAAATCATATGACAAGTAAATGAAGAAAATTTCGAATAAAAAACTATAAAAAACAAAAGAAGTCTATACTGATCCACCACAGACTTTCATCTTGACATGCATTACCTAAAATATACTATTTTAGGGACCTTTAGTAATTTGCCTTCTAAAGTGAGTGATCAGATACAAATACTTAAAACATTTATGACTTATGATGAGGTATGAAGATTGGTGGTTCATGAGTCATGAAGTAATGTCCTCATTTGTGTATACTACTTTAAACACTCACCTATGATTTAGAAACAAACAGAGATATGATGGCTATATCAAGAGAAAAATTAAGGTCCAAAGGAATTATGAAAGTGGTTGGTCATCATATTATGAAAACAGCAATGTTGTCCCAAGCTTTTCTTTTCACTCCTACATGATATTGTTTGAATCATTATGCCCCATCCCAAATGTACTTCTTATGGAGTTTTCCTTCATTGACCCTTCCTGAAAAATAACAGCTGGACTTGATTTCCTTTCATTTAAACATCTGTTGTACACATGATCCAGAACCCTAATAAAATAATCTAGATCATATATATGTAAAAACTTACAGTAAAATAACAAAAACATAGATGTATAAATAATGCAAATATAAAGCTACTTCACAACATGATGAAAAAAAATAACCAGCATGACCTCTTGTGGTACTTATAATGTCTTTCAGGTATGTTTTTCTCAGCTGTGAAATAAATGTAGCCATTGATGAATTCTCAAGGGAATTATGTTTAGAGCAATCCAAAGAGAGATGCTTAGTATTATTTTTGGCAATGAATGAGCAGTCTGCAATGTTAACTCTCTTATCACACTCACAGGACCAATTTCTATTTTATACAAATATTACAGGAAATAGTAATCAAACTAATAAAACAAATCAAAGAAAGACATAATTATAAGTAAATACCTTCAGACAGGAGCAACTTTCCAAAACAACTTATACTTTAAAATTTTTAAATTTTTTTCCTGATTTTAGTGCACTAATAATAAACTCCTACTCACCAATAATGCATTAATGTTGCATTAAGGAAAGAAATTAAAGCCCTTATTTTTAGTGGCATTGAGCTAGGATAATGTATTAATCTTTATTCTCTACTCCACTCTCCTTGTGTGAGCCATCCTCTTGTCTGCCTGGTGCATGAGTCTGATTCTGTACCTCCTTGTGTCTTTTGAATCTAACCTTGTCCCTATTCCTATGTGTTATAGGTTTTTGCTCTAGTCATTGAACATGATGGAAAAAAATCACATGAAGAAACATATGGATACTTTATAGTACTCTATAACAGAGCTTTATAAGCGGTTTTATTACTGACTCCAACTTATCCCAACTGACCTAAACTTCAAACCATACTACAAACACTATTGCTTATCAAGTAATATTATCATGTTGTCTCCAACATGTATGGTGAAGATACATGTTATAAGACTGTGTTTATCTATTATTTGTGCTTTCTAGTAAATCATTATCATAACACAGGTGAATTATCTCAGGACAGGGTATGGAAGTCTGTGGAAGTGTATACAAGTTAAGAGTATAGGTATGCATTGGGTATATGTTAAAAATAAATGACATGACAAATACAAGACAAGTAAAATTGTTAGATTGTTTTCTTAAATGTGTATTAAATGGCTTCAAGGTATATTGTTAACTCTGCCTGTGAGGTACAAAGAAAGTTCTAATATTTTAGAATGTAAGAGAATTCTTGACATAATTCACTATGATAGAATTATTTATATATCTGTGTATTAGTATGTATGTACAAAGTTACTTAAATATATCTCTAACTACAGGTATATGATTATCTATCTATTCATCTATATATAGTTATGATACAGAATATGCTAAACAAAATAAAATGGACACATGATAGTATTTATTTGGTGAATCTACAAGAGTTAAACTTCTAGAGAAAAAGAAATGTTAGTTTGCAACAGTTGGAGAAAACAAAATGGGAAAATATAATCACAGCTTACAAAATCTCCATTATTCAGAATAATTAATATCTGGAAACCTACTTCTCTATAGAGCATTTATAACAGACTATGTATAATTTCTGCAGTGGACAGGTCTTATATTAGGTGCTTTTTGCACAAAATACTAGCATTTTCAGCCATCTTGCTGAAAGCAATCTACAGATTCAATGCAATCCCCATCAAAATTTCAACTCAATTCTTCACAAACTTAGAAAGAGCAATTTGCAAATTCATCTGGAATAACAAAAAACCTAGGATAGCGAAAACTATTCTCAACAATAAAAGTTGAGATGTGAGGAACTATCAGAAGTTAATATAGTTTTGATGTTGATAACATTAATTTCTTATGAATGTGTGACAATGTCAATAAGACAAAACAGCAACCAACAGATTGGGAAAAGATATTTATCAATCCTACATCCAATAGAGGGGTAATATCCAATATATACAAAGAACTCAAGAAGTTAGACTGCAGAGAATCAAATAAATGGACTATAGAGCTAAACAAAGAATTCTCAACTGACGAATAATGAATGGCTGAGAAACATCTTATGAAATGTTCAGCGTCCTTAGTCATCAGGAAAATTCAAATCAAAACGACCCTGAGATTTGACCTCACACCAGTTAGAATGCTTAAAATCAAAATCTCAAGAGATAACAGATGCTGGCAAAGATGTGGAGAAAGGAAAATTCCTCCATTGTTGCTGGAATTGCGACCTGGGACAATCACTATGGAAATCAGTCTGGCATTTCCTCAGAAAATTGGACATAGCATTACCCGAGGACCCAGCAATACCACTCCTGCGCATATGCCCAGAAGATGCTGCAACATGTAATAAGGACACATGCTCCACTATGTTCATAGCAGCTTTATTTATAATAGCCAGAAGCTGGAAAGAAGCCAGATCTCCCTCAACAAAGGAACGGATACGGAAAATGTGGTACTTTTACACAATGGAGTACTACTCAGCTATTAAAAAAAATGACGTCATGAAATTCTTAGGCAAATGGATGGATCTAGAAAATATCATCCTGAATGAGGTAACCCAGTCACAAAAGAACACACATGGTATGTAATCACTGATAAATGGATATTAGCTCAAAAGCTTGGAATACCCAAGATACAATTCACAGACCACATGAAGCTCAAGAAGAAGGAAGACCAAAATGTGGATGCTTCACTTCTTCTTGGAAGGGGGAACAAAATACTCACAGGAAGAAATATGGAGACAAAGTGTGAAGCAGAGACTGAAGGAAAGGCCATCCAAAGACCCACCTGGGTATCTATCTCATATACAGACACCAAACCCAGACACTATTGCAGATGCCAAGAAGTGCATGCTGACAGGAGCCTGACATAGCTGTCCTCTGAGAGGGTCTGCCAGAACCTGACAAATACATAGGCAGACCTTTGTAGCCAATCATTGGACTTAGTATGGGGTCTCCAATGGAGGAGTTAGAGAAAGGACAGAAGTACCTGAAGGGTTTGCTGCCCATAGGAAGAACAACAACCAAGGAGATCCCACAAAGCTCCCAGGAACTAAACCACCAGCCAAAGAGCACTCATGGACTGGCTCATGGCTACAGTTGCATATGTAGCAGAGAATGGTCTTGTTGAACATCAATGTGAAGAGAGGTCCTTGGTCCTAGGAAGGCTTGATGCCCCTGTATAGGGTAATGCCAGGGTGGGTAGGTCGAAGTGGTTAGGTGAGCACCCTCCTAGAAGCAGGAGGAAGGGGAATTGATAGGGAATTTCTGGAGGAGAAACCAGTTAAGGAGATATCATTTGAAATGTAAGTAAATAAATTATCCAACCAAAAAGGAAAAGAAAAAAGAAAAGAAGAAGAAAATATACCAGTTACAATTATAAAATTTGAACTGAAAAAAAAAAAACAGAAGAAAATTGTAAACTGTTATGTATTCCTCTCTATCAGGTAATCTTCCTGAATGTATCTACATAGAATATTTTACACCTTAAAAATCAAATTTTCACTTTGTGTTATTGGTATAAACCTGGTAATAACCTGGGTTTTATATAAGATATAGCTACATAATGTTTGTCCCTTATACACCAGAAGTATAAGGGACTGCCCAGGTTATTGTGTCTAGTTGGACACTGCCCACTCTTTTTCCTTTTCTATCTGGGCTGAATAAATATTACTATACATTGATTTAACTCATAATACAACACATTGTCCTATTGATTTCTCTACTCACTAATTCTAAAACTTGCCTTCTTCTCTCTCACTGTCAAAATTCATATGTTTATTTTCTTACTCAACATTGTTACTTTTCTGTTTCTGTGATAGAACACTGTGGCCAAGAGTCTCTAATGTTAGAAGTTTATTTTCTCTTGTAGTTGTAGACTACCATGCTTGGGAAATGTGGAATCAAAGGACAAGGATGGCTACAGGTGCGCAAAACTGAGAAGTCTCATATTTAAATGCAACATTAACCAGATAGAGATAGAGATAGAGATAGAGATAGAGATAGAGATAGAGATAGAGATAGAGATAGAGATAGAGATAGAGATGGAGATGGAGATAGAGATAGAGATAGAGATAGATAGATAGATAGATGATAGATAGATAGATAGATAGATAGATAGATAGATAGATAGATGATAGATAGATAGATAGATAGATAGATAGATAGATAGATAGATAGATAGATAAGATTGGATAGCATAGGATAGGATAGGATAGGATAGGATAGGATAGGATAGGATAGGATAGGATAGGATAGGATAAACACATGATAGAACTGAAAATGCATTGAAAGTGTGGTTTTAAACTCTTAAAGCTAACCTACAGTGAGGTAGAGTGATGACCAACAAGGCCATTTCTCCTAAATATGCTCAAAGAGCATCATGCTGAGGACCAACTTTTCAAATTTGAATACAGTTTCAACACCAGATACCACTCCCTGTCTCACATAAGCTCACAAAGCAAACTGCATTCAGCCCACCTTCAAATCTCCTTACATTTTTCATAGTCTCAACATTTATTTAAAAGTCCAAAGTCTCTGGTAAGAATCAACTTAAACTTTGAGTTATAATCTCTTAGGAAATCAAAAGGCAAATTATATATATAATTACTAAGAATGTATACTTCCATGCAGAAAGGAAAAATGTAGGCAAAGTAAGGAATAAAGCAAGACTCGCCCAGCAAAACAAACTTGTAAACTGGCTCCGATGGTTCTGGCCATCTACTTTTGCTATCTGAAACATACATCTCTCTTTCTCTTAGTCTGGTTCCACTCTATGTATTCAGCTTTCTTAGCATATATCACACATACACAGAGCTCTGTCATCTCCAACTTCTTATGATAGTCAAACTTTAATTTGTCTGCTTCACACAACGGTCTCTTGGTGACTCCTGTTCTCTCAGGCCTTTCAGTCTGAGACTCCCAGCCACATAAGGCCTGACATCAGCAGCTATACTGCTGCTGCCACATAAGTCCCAGCTATACCACACTTATGAATGTACCTAAAGGACATCCTTTCCTACAACAACCATGTTTATTGCAGCTCTATTCATAATTGTCAAATACTTAAAGCAAACTAGATGTCCATCAATTGAAGAATTGATAAATAAAATGTGGTGCATTACACAATGGAGTATTACTTGTTAAAAGCAATGACACCATAAAATGTCAAGACAAATTGATAGAACTAGAAAAGTTCACCCTGAGTGAGACAACCCAGACATAGAAATACAAACATCATATGTATTTTTATATGCACATATTAATTGTTAAATATTGGATAATAGTGCTACAATCTACAGACTCAGAGAAGGTAAATAACAAGGAGGGGCTTAAGGGAGGGATTCATGGTTCTCCCTGGGAAGGGAAAGTAGGACATATTTTGTAGGTAAACGGGGTGCATGTGGGATGTTAGAGGAAAAGAGGAAGAGTGTACTGGGAGAGATGACTGGAATGAGGGAAGATTTAGGTTATGTGTAGATACCTAGCACAGTGGAAATTCCCTGGAATCTAGAATAATAACCATCTTGAAGTCTTCTAGTAATATGAGATGTGGAGCCCAAACTGGCCATCTTCCCTAAACAGGCAAGTATTCTAGGAATAGGTCTGGGACATCAACCCAGCAACAAAACCTTTGACTTACAATCTGTCCTACCAGCCAGATGTGCTAGAGTAATGGTGGCACAGAGTTTTTTAGAGTGTGTTGAGGATAGCCCTGCTCTTGTAATTTGATGCTGACTCCACTTTCCCAGGAGGGGTTTTGGACAAGGAGTGAATCACTTAGACAAGTGACTTCTTGTGCACCTTCTCCCAACCTTAACTTGTAAATTAAAGTCTAGAGTCAGTGATTAAGTGGTAGAAGGATAGGTGGAGCTGAAGTGTTTGGGGGACAAGGAGGAGAGGAGAGGAGAGAGGACAACAGAAGTGGAGGAAGTGGAAGGAAAATGGAGCAGAAGTACATGGCCTGGAGAAACAAGTTCTAAGGGATCTCATAGATGGGGAATATAGTAGTATAGTGATAGATCTGTCCAATCTAGCCATGCAGCTTATATTCCTTCCAAGCTGATAAAAATAAGACATGACAAAGGGAGACCTATTGAAGACCTTGGCAACGGAGAAGAAAAGGGAGCTCTATTGACAAAATCAAGAAAATCGGTGATGTATATGTGATGAAGTTTATGTCTCTGTATATGGAGACAGCTCTGGAACTGGCTGTAAAATGTCTATACACAGCCAATCACACTTACTGGGTACAAATTTCTCGTGATTTTTTATTACACACCATCCTTTACAAGGGCATGTATACAAAGTAATATTGCAGTTTGATTATGTGATCAAATTAACCTGAAGAAAGGTGGTCATCTTTCTTTATTGATCTTCATTGACCAATCTGTGCACCCTGCATGCTCCATGTGTATGTCTTTAAAGAACTATATGTTGCTTTTAAGTATACTACATGATGAACAAAGAAAAAGACAGCCCTATAAAGATTCACACTCCAGGATGCTGAGATTATGGGACCTTCCATTCCAGCTTCATGCTTGATTCTACCTCAACTACAACGAAGCTGCTTCTTTTATAGACTTGCTTTCAGACCTTTTCCAGAACAGCTAGCTTGTCTATACAGCCTTTCAGACTGTCACAGCCAAGATGTCAGGTAATCAATAAACTTTCTCAGCACATAGTGACTGGAAGGCAAATGATGCCGGCTAGTTCTCCTTTGACAAAGCCTATTTCCCTTTTCCTATTTCCCTTTGGGCTCCCAGAAGGGAATTTTTACCCCAATTCAGCTGGAATCAAACAAAAGAAGATCAACATAAGTTCCTTACATTGAAGTGGAATGGTTCTGGTTATTTTATGAATTATAGATATGTTGTTATTTAAGGGACATTTTACAAAATTAGCATTGGACAGGGAGGGAACCTGAAAGCTTAAACTTGGGGATTTCTACCTTTCCTTTCCTCTTCTTTAGCCTTCTTTCTTAGGTAAAAGAGATGGAGTGGAAAGAAAGGGGGGATATAGTAATATCTAGAAATTATAGAAATAGACAAACAAGGATAGGTTAGCAAATTTACTCTTAAGCAAAACATTATGTAGCTATATCTTACATTGGCAGAAATCTTTATAATTGATACAAAGTTGAATTTATAACCTCATATTGGATCAGAATTTATTTGATAAAAATTTAAAGTTTTCATTGGTATGAATTTCTTATTGATGTAAAATTGGGATTAATAGGCACTGTGCCTATATGAGAGTAACATTTAAGTATATAAGGCTTAGACCCATAACTGCTATTATACACTGTTTTTAGATGACTAAGTAATACAAGTTAAGGGTCATATAGCAAACTCATGGGTGTTTCTGACATATTTCAATTAGAAATATCCAAGAATAGTCAAGGCTTAAGAGTTCAGAAATGCTTTGGGTAGATAGATAGTCTTCAAGGGCATCAGAAGTCCACAGAATATGATATTTATAGATATTTCTTTATTAAATATAATTTGATTAGAGACCTGTTTGCTCCTGACAGCATCACTTTCTTAGATCCAAAGAAGAAATTGCTCATCAATGGAGTTGCTCCAGTTGTGGTGAGACAGACACTAAACAAGAATTGCCTCATTTCATCTATAGACAAAATACTGTCCAGAAAAAGGACATACTATGCAGAACAGTCTCTGATAATCTGTGCCAAGACAAGGTAATCAGTCCTTCAAAATTCTGCATTATAAAGTTCTGTCAGATGATCCTGGGCCAGAAAGCTGAAGACTGATGCTCCAACATTTTGAAGTATAAGGGACTGCCCAGGTAGTCAGTGGCCTCTATTAATTGGCTAAGTTTTAGAAGCTATATTTTGTGCTTCTCATATTTTCAGGTAATATTAGTTCTTGGACTTCGGATGGGGTTGAAGACTGGTATTCTCATAGCAAACCCAAGCTGTTTAGCATTCAGAAAGATGATATAGATTTGGGAGTATGGTTTTCAAATGGCATACAACCTAAAGCCAGGACATGATCAGGTGTAGAATTGCGAGACTTTTAAGTTAGGATAGATGACAGAGGTTCTATTTAATTGACAAAAATGATGGACTGGGTGTTAAGTCTATCCTGTACTTTATAAACTACACAATGGTAATAGTTGTGCTCAGTTTATATCTGAGATAAAAGAGTATTTTAATTGGACAGAAAGGGGGAAGTGCTGTGGATAGTCGGGGTCTTATATTTTGATGCTAATTCCACTTTCCCAGAAGGGCCTGCAGACGAGGAGTGAATCACATACACAGGTCACTTCTTGTGAACCTTCTCCCCACCTTAACTTGTAAAATAAAGGCTAGAGCCTGTTATTGGGCAGTAGAAGTGTACGTGGAGCTGAAAAGTTTCAAGGAGAAGGAGGAGAGGAGATGAGAAAGGATTATGAAAGAGGAGGAGGTGGAAGGAAATTGAAGCAGAATCACATGGCCTGGAAAAACCACAAGTTATAAGGGATCTCATAGATAAGGAATATAATAGTCTAGTGGTAGATCTGCCCAATCTAGGCATGTAGCTTCTACTAATATTGAGTTATGATTTCTTTGCCCGTGCTTATTTGGGTTGGAGATTTACCACAACAGGATTAGCCAACCAATGACTGGTCCAAATTGAAGCCTAAGCTATGAGAGGGAGCTCATGACATTTCTTGGTGGGTTAGAACCAGAAGCAGGAGTACCAAGAGACCCAGGACAGAACCAAATATGACTGGCAAAAACAAGCAAACACAAAAACTACTACAGTAAAGGCAATGAAATGATTCCTAATGATATTCTGACATACTCATAGATTGGTGCCTGTCCCAACTGTAATCAGAGGAAGCTCATCCAGCAACTGGTGGGAGCAAATGAAAATCATTTTATCCAAACACTAGGCAGAGCCAGGGTACCACACAGACGATGTGAAGAAAGAATTATAGGAACCAGAGAGATCTAGGACACTGTGAGAACACAAATCACAGAATCAATGAAGCAGGAATCACAGAGGCTCACAGAGATTGAAGTGACAAACAAGGACCTTCTATGGGTATGAGTTAGGCCCTCTGCATCCACCTTAGGGTTGTGTAGCTTGGCGTTCTTGTTTGACTCCTAACAGTGGGAGTTGTCTTGGATTCCTTTGGTCTGGAAACATCTATGGTGTTGCCTATCCCAGTGTTGATATGAGG
>NW_022196891.1:7903803-7908606 GCF_008632895.1 Mastomys coucha
TTTTTTTTTTTTTAGTGGATCTGGGTACGTGGAGAGATTTGGGAAGATTGAAGGAAGGGGAAGCAGCAGTTGGGATATAATGTATGAGACAATTCTATTTAATTAACCACAAAATAACTGAGTAAATACAGGGGGTGAATCTACCACCCCTTTATTATTTCATTCTTGGGACTGGAACCTTTATAACTTGCATGACATTGCCAAGTTCTGCTCCCATCTTGAGAGGGAGCCATTCCCCCCGAACCCACATTGATAGCAGTTTTTATTCAGTTGCTTTTTAGGAGCAAAAAAATTCTTGGGTATTCTCTTTTTAGTAGTTGGAAGCTTAGGTCTTATTTTGGGTCTTATTTTCCCTTTATTGCAGTGAAAAGCAGACCTCTTCTTACTGGTGCAAATCTCCATAAAAATTAAATTTTCTATTTCATGCCTTGGCTTTAACATTAAGGTTCTTAATAATTATTTCTCCCCAAACTTTATATTTTGTATTTCATTTTACACAATTTTCTCCTTTAAGTGTAGATATGAATAAGAATTATCAATTATAACTACATAAAAATTTTAGTCGTACATTATCTTAACATTTTCTCCCACCAAAAATTTAGATAATCTAAGTTAGAATGTTTTTAGGACAAGTTCTTAGGAAATGTGTAGAAAAAATCAGTACCACAGGATTATCCTCTATTCCTCTTGCTAATATTGTTCAGTTCTAAACCATTTTAGTCAGGCTTCCAATATTCTAATTGCTTTCAGTATTACTGTCTCCTAGGATTCTACTGCAACAGTCCTCTGTCCTCTAGTCTCTACTTAAAGAATGCAAATACTTTTCTAGTCCAAAGTTTTAAAGCCTACCACATTAAACTGACCACATTGAACTGAGTACAGGGTCCCCAATGAAGGAGTTAGGGAAAGAACCAAAGGAGCTAAAGGGTTTGCAGCCCCTTAGGACAAACAACAATATGAACAAACTAGTACCCTCAGAGCTCCCAGGGACTCAACCACCAACCAAGGACTATACATGGTGGGACTGATTGATCTGGCAGCATGTGTATAGTAGAGGATTGCAAAGTCGGTCATCAATGGGAGGAGAGGCCCTTGGCTCTGTGAAGGTTCTGTGCCCCAGTGTAGGGGAATGCCAGGGCCAACAAGTGGGAGAGGGTGGAGTGGCAAGCAGGGGGAGGAAGGAGGCAACAGGGATTTGTTTTTGTTTTTGTTTTTTTTCTTTTCATTTTTTTTTTGAGGGGAAACTGGGAAAGGAGAAATCATATGATATGTAAATAAAAAATATCTAATAAAAAAGAAAAAATGTCACAACAGTCTACTCTCTGAAACCAATTCCTGTCTTAGTTACTTTCCTGTCACTTTTTGCTGTAATTAAAAACACCATGAGCAAAAAAAATTTATGGAAGATGGAACTTATTTAGGTTTATAATTCTAGAGGGATAAGAGTCCATTATAGTGGAGAAGCATGGCAGCACAAAAGGCAGGCAGGGCAGCAGGAAAGGAAAACTGAGACGACATATTCTCAAATGCAAGAACAAAGTAGGGAGAGTGAACTGGAAATGGTATGAGGCTTTAAACTGTTAAGGTCTGTCATCGTTAAAATAGTTTATTTAACAAGTCCTTACTTCCTACACCTCTCCAAACAGACTCATTGACTGGTAACCATTTAAATGCCGTAGCCTATGGTGATATTTCTCACTTAAACTATATCAAATGCTAATTTGGGATAATGAAAAAGTGAATTTTGCCTAAGGAAATACAATAGTAAATAAAAATGTCTTAATAAATTTAATATATGGCAAAACATAACTATTAGGTCACTATTTTCTTAATCAACTACAGGGTTTTATTTCCTTTTATGACTAGAATATTGGAAAAAAGAAACATATTGAGTAATTAAGAGGCCAAGAATCTTTTCATCTTTGTGTACTTACTGACCCATGAGGCAAGCCTGAATGGTTTGATATTGTACCTCATTAGAAAAGCATAGCATTTCCTTAATTTCTAATTTGGTTTGGGTTTGGAATTATTGGAAAAGTTATTTTTACTTTTGAGTTTCCTCATGCTGTCATATTTATTTATTTCCAATGATTTGGTCCTATTTCTGGTAGCTAAATAATCCAAACAATAGAATTCTATAAACATGCTTTATTTGTGACTTTTCTACCAAAACATTGGTTTAGAAAAAAGCATAGGCTTCCCCAAAGAAAGACTGAAGAACTACCTCATAAATTATGATCTTGTTAATAGCCATCTTGTATAGGATAATTTTAAACCAGTTTAATGAGAAATTTCTTAATGTTTTACCGCATTATTCCTGGGCCGCTTCAATGTCTGATACGTATTTGGCTTTGGTGGTCTTAGGTCTTATTTAAATGTATTATTAGCATCGTTAGATTTCACTTACTGAATAATGAAAACATTTTTCAGATTTATAGTCTCTCTGTCCTGAATATACATTCACAGTCAGGGACTTGAGTAATTTGAAATATAAAATAACCATCAAACAACAATAGCATCACTCAGTGATAGAATGTTCCTGAAGCACTAATGTGTCTGAATACTTGGTCTTCACCTGGACACTCGTTTGATATACTCAGGTAGGAGCAAACTCTGCATTACTTTTTAAATTATAACAGACTATATCCCAATAAATCATAAGCAAATGTAAACCTTTCTGACCTCGTCAGGTTTTTATTCACATTCTTGAGAAAGGTAATGTGTACAAATACTTTAGTAAAACTGTCTTGCTTAATATTTTGACACAAGGATAACTCTTCTCGATGATGCTGTATTTATAACCCAATTACATTTTAAAAACTATGGTCTTCAATAAAATTAAGTTTTATCACTTTCTCATTTTTCCTTCCTACCTCTCTCAGTTACCCTTTCCCGCATGCCATATTCTGTAATTGATATATACATATATGCATATATGCGTGTGCATATATGGGTGTGCACATAAACACATATTGTAAATAGCACTTTATTCCTGGTGCGTATACAGTTTCAAAACTGACCACTCTGAATTAGACAACTAATCTAAGCAGACTCATCGAATTGTCCATTTCCCAGCAGTCATTAGCTGCCTGGAGTTCTTTATTTTAAGGCAGGTAACAATAAACTATTTCTCCTTTCACTCTAACATTCCCAGTGGTATTATCAGTCTCCTGTCCTGTTTGTCCAGCCAGTTAAGAGAGTACTATTTCACAGAAGAATTACTGGTCTTCTGTCTTTTACAATCTTTCTGTTTCTTCTGCTGTGATATTCCTTCAGCCGGATACAGGAATCATGTTATAAATGTAAACTTCATTGTAATCTGTTGACCAACGTATTCTGTCCAGTTGTTTTCTGTGGTGGCCAACATTTGATGTGAAGAAATTTCTTTATCTTTTCTGCTTTTAATAGTATTTTTAAACCCTTCACTGATTCTTTGTGAGTTTCACATCATGCAACCCAGTCCCCCTCAGCCAGTATTCCCGATCTTAATTTTGATGGCCAGTTCCCCTGCCTCCAACCCAAAAGGCCAGCTCTGTTGTGTTGTCACGACAAAGTGCAGGATCTATTCTCTAGCTGTCTTAACTCTGGGGCCTGTGTTCCCAACTCCAGGGATGGGTGGGTTAGGGAGGGTATTAGCTCAGAACTCTTGACATACCACAGCAGAAGGGTGGGATCAGCTCTGCCTTGCTCTCCATCTGGCACTCAAGGCTGGCTCGGCAGCACCCCTACAACCAGGGCAACACTAACTGTGTTGCAGGCAGCATGAAGTACAGGGACCATTCTTCTGAGCGCCTGTGAAAGCTGGGGGCAGCTGTCTGGAGGGAAATAGGTAGTAAGAGGTAAAGCCAATTCTGCAAGGACCCTGGAAATCCACATGTCCCCTGGAGGTTAGCCAGCCCAGCAACATCACCATTATCTCTGTGGTAAATGAGCCAAGGACATTGACCCTGATCCCTGAAGCTGCTTAGCCAACACCCCAGACGTGGTCTTCAATGTTAGCACAGACTGGAACTTCACCATGGCCTATGGAAATGGAGCTGGCTTCTCACAACAAGCTATTCCTCGGCACTGTCTTGTGTCTCCAGTCTCATTTCTTTTCATAATGCTCAAGCTGCTTCACTTCGCTTTCTTTCCCAACTGTCCACCACATGCTCTCACATTCTAGTGGCTCCTGCTGCAGCCTGGCCATACAGCTGGTGTGCCTCTTTCGGTTATCCGCTCTGTGATGGCTAATGGGCATTTACATTTTTAAAGCTCACCCGTGTGGCAGTGCCAGAAGGTAGGTATGTAGACATCTTCCCTATTCTACATTGCATTCTTGGCAGTATGGTAGGTAGGACTCTCTGTATCTATAGCCTACAGCGTATAGGATACAGGATGGTGGGCCAGATGTGTGACCATCTTTCTTGCTCCTGTCCCAGGGCATGGCCATAGAGAGGTCTTCATCTTCTAGCGCTGCTGAAAAAAGTCCTTAATGGGGGGGGGGGGTAGGTGGTTGTAGTTACACTTACCAGTGGACGTAAGTATAATATTTAAAACGTAGACAGGGATTGTGATGACCTAGCAAAATGGTGATAGATTTTTTTTCTATGGTCTATGCTTTCACTAGTCCGGAGATACTTGCTGGGGTTCTAATATAAGAGATGACTTCTTTCCTTCTGTGTGGATTTCAAGTACAATTAGACTGTTGTTAGTTGACCTTGAAATGTGAGGGCCACTCATAGCACCTTTGTGAAAATCTTATCATGTTGTTAATTTTCATGGCATATATATATATATATATACATATATATATGTATATAT
>NW_022196891.1:7908616-7938765 GCF_008632895.1 Mastomys coucha
TATATATATATATATATATTAACTGGATGTGACTATTTAATTGATCCCCTCCTTGACAGCTTAGGTAGTATCTTCTGGAACCATTGAATCTATACTACAGGAAAGAGGCTTATTTGATCCATCTTGAACCATCCCTGTCCTGTATGCTACATGTGCAGTGTCTTTATCAAAGGGGAGGTCGACATTCAAGGCCTGAGATCAAGGGCTGCATCAATAAACTGTTTCATTTTAATAATCAGTTAGACAACCATAACAAACATTCTAAAAGATGTTTCTGGTGCCTGATATTTGGATCTATGTTAATCTATGTTTTTTTGTGGGGTACATTGTAAGTCCAAGTTTGTTAACATCATATTGGCTCATTTTTCTTTCACCTTCTGAAAATTAGAGATAGGGTAAATTTTAAATACTACTTTTTGAAGTTCAAATGTAGATCAAGTACACACCATTAATATACCATTTCATTGCAGTTTTTCTTTTTTGTCTTTTTTCATTTTGAGTATTAGTAAACAAACATCGTTTTTATTGTTTATTTTTATTTACATTTTAAATGTAGTCCATCGTCCCTGTTTCTCCTCCACAAACCCCCTACCCCATTCATCTCACCCCATCCTCTATGAGGGTGGTCCCCCACCCACCCGCCAACTCCTGCCTCACCACCCAAGCATTTCGCTATGCTGTGGAATCAAAACTCCACAGGACCAAGGTCCTCCTCTCCCATTGATGCCAGATATGATGTTACATGTGAAGCTGGAGCTATGGGTCCCTCCATATGTACTCTTCAAGAAGAAGGAAGACCAAAGCATGGATGTTTCAGTCCTACTTAGAAGCGAAAACAAAATGATCACTGGAGGTAGAAGGAGGAGGGACCTGGGAGGGAGAGAAGAGGGAGAAGGAAAAATGGGCTGCTGTTGCAACATTTTCTCTGTCCAATCACATTAGGGCAGTGACAGGCCTGTGATTGGACAGGAATATGGAGGCAGAGCTAGAAATTTGGGAGTGAGAGAGGTCAGAGAAGAAGTGGGGAGAAGCCAACATGGAGACAGACAAACAGGAAGATGTTCCTGATCCCATGTACTTTTAAACAGCCACAAGTAACTAAGATTTTTACAAGGTTAGAATAATTGGGTTAAAGCTTTATCTTTATCAATTGACTCAGAAATTATTGTATTGGTATCTTGTAAATTGTGTCTGGATATAGCTGGGATGTAGTGCTGTGGGCTGCCAGTACCAATATTAGAGTGGGAAGGTGGTGGTCCAGTGGAGCAGGAGAGATTGCAGGGTGAACATTTTTAATATATCCCAAAACAGGGTGCAGTATCAGGTGTGAGAGTAGATGGGGGGAGGGGAAAGTAGAGAGGGTCAGGAAATTGAATGGAGGTGTGTAGCAGTGGGGAATGGAGAACTGGGAGTAGCCACTAGAAATACCCAAATGCAAGGGAAGCAAAAGGTTTCCAGGACCCAACAAAGATGATATTAGATGAAATACCCAACAAAAGGGAGAGAATCCATAGCGCCTAAATGCAGAGAATTAGGCATGACTCCAGGTTGAGGGAAGGAGCCACTTACCCATCTCAAAAATTGTAACCTAGAATTGTTCCTGCCTAAATGAAATGCAGGGACAAAGAGTAGAGCGGAGACTTAAGGAAAGGTCATCCAGAGACCACCCCACCCATCTGCAGATCCATCCCACATACAGACACCAAACCCAGACACTATCACTGATACCAAAAAGCACTTGCTGATAGGAGCCTGGTATAGATCAGAGCTCCCAGAGGCTAAACTACCAAATCATTACAGTTTTTCAAGGGAGTCATTTCTCTTCCAGAACTGCACACTACCACAAAGTATATGTAGAATGACTCAGTTATAAAAGTATTGGTGTCTATATACAGGGTGGATTGAAAAAAAGCAACTTGGTATTGTCTTAATCAAGGTTTCATTCCTGGACAAAACATCATGAACAAGAAGCAAGTTGGGAAGGAAAGTGTTTATTCAGCTTACACTTCTACATTGCTGTTCATCGCCAAAGGAAGTAAGGACTGGAATTCAAGCAGATCAGGAAACAGGAGCTGATGCAGAGGCCATGGAGGGATGTTCCTTATTGGTTTGCTTCCCCTGGCTTGCTCATCATGCTTTCTTATAGAACCCAAGACTACCAGTTCAAGGATGGCAAAACTCACAATGGGCCCTCCCCTATTGATCACCAACTGAGAAAATGCCTCACAGCTGGATCTCATGGAGGCGCTTTCCCAACTGAAGCTCCTTTTACTTTGATAAATCCAGTCTGTGTCAAGTTGACATGCAAAACCAGCCAGTACAGATGTATTAGAAGCATTTGAGAGTGCAGGAAATTCTGCTCAGTGTAGCATCAAGGTCGGATTCATTTTGGAACCAGTTTTTGACGAGAAGCCAACAACCATAAAATCAGCTACCAACAAAGGATCACTCAAGGACAATTCTGAAGGAACTGAACCAAAGGTGGTAAACATTGTAAAGTGATATTCAGAGTGATGACAGGTTGCTGAAGAAGAGGCAGAGCAGAAATTGTAAGCACACTGGAGAACAGAGAAGTCATTCATCATCAGTTAACGACTGGCAATGAAGGTATTTCACTTGCGTCAGTTTTTAAGGAGGGGAGCATCTAGAGCTTAAAATGCAGATGCTGTTACCTATAACATTCATTTACTCATCATGATAGAAGAGATGAGGAGGTATTTTTTTGTAAATGATAATATATATGCATCATTTCATTTAGTATTCTAAGTTGAAAATAACAGAACTTACTATAGTAAGGTCAAAAAGCAAGTATTTAATATGAAATTGATAGAATGCATAAAAGATACTCAATGAGGAATTAGCCTCCATGCTACTATGGAATAAACGAGAAATATTAACTAAAGCACATATAATGAATATAGTATTATACTCATGATCATTATAACTGCTCTTCACTACTATTGAAGTAGCTATACATTGAAAGTCAGTGATTCAACTAGACACAATGCATTGTACTGAAGGTTTTTCTTGGTATCATAAGATGTCTAGCTCGGCATTGCTTACAGTACTGTTTTTTTTGTATGAGTTTCCTAAAGGCCTTTAGTATTAGAGTTCCTTCTGATATTCTGTCATTTACCATATCCTCTTTTCCCTTTCCCAATTAATATTCCTCTTATAGTCTCACCCTTTATATTTTTCTAATACTATACTCTATATCCCCTACTTTGGAAGAGCCCCTCTTCAAACCGGTTTCTTGTGAGCTACCTAACCTCTGTGAAACACATCTAAAGACTAAAATCTAATATCTAGATATAAGGAAAAGCAAATGGAATATTTATATGTTTGACAAAAGTTCCGAAGCAAGGCCTTCAAAGAACTAGATATTCTATAGCTTTTCAAAAACCCCAAATTCGGGTATTTTACAATTCAGGCTTTTCTTTTAAAAAATTATACTTTAATTCAGCTGAAATACATAATCTGGACCAGTAGGCTTCTCCTTAAAAACAGAAATTCAGTATTGGAAACCTATATTTATTGGGAAAGAGAATGCACCATATATAGAAATAATACTTTATTTTGTGTTGTACATGCTTTATGTATGTAAACATTTAACATTAAGATGTCCTGTAAAAGCCGGGCAGTGGTGGCACATGCCTTTAATCCTAGCACTTGTGAAGCAGAGACAGACAGATTTCTGAGTTCGAGGTCAGCCTGGTCTACAAGTGAGCTCCAGGACAGCCAGGACTACACAGAGAAACCCTTTCTCCAAAAACAAACAAACAAACAAAAAAAACAAAAACAAAAACAAACCAAAAAACAACAACAACAAAAAAGATGTCCTGTAAAATCCAATGACTCTAGGATAAATGATCAGAATCTAATTCCTGACTCCAAAAAACAACCATCTTATGCAAAACACACCTAAAGAAATTGATAGATAGATGCATATTAAAACAAGCTAAGGTTGAGGAGAGAATTTGCAATAAAAAATGACTCTTTCCATTAGAAGATGATACTCAGGTTGTCTGTGAATGAGAAATAGATTGTGTGATTATAAAAATTATAATGTGACCTGAAAAACAGTGACTTCTGTTTTCTCTCTGAAAACAGAATATGAATATGTAATGTGAATTTATATATATTAACCAAAGCAATAGAGAGAATACCTTTAGTGCCAGCTGCTAAAGCTTTCAAAAACCCAATCATGGTATTATGATTACATAAAGTTGCAAAAGTTCAGAATAAATTAACAGAAACTTATGTGTTAGAATAAATATACTTAAATTGACTACGTAAATCTTTTGTTAAATATGGGAATTCTAGATTTAGAGGAATCCTTCAAGTACTGATAAAGGTGATGTCTAAACTACATGCTTCCAAATGGGAAGGAGCTTAAACTCAAAATTTTCAGCAGAAAATATATGATGTGATGGTATATATGTGTGTGTGTGTGTGTGTGTGTTTGTGTGTTTGTGTGTATGTGGGTGTGTGTATGTGTGTGTGTGTGTGTGCTTGTGTGTGTATGTGTGTATGCTTTGAGAATTTCATGTGTTTATATAATGTATTATGATGATTAAACCTATTTTCCACATATTTCCCTCCAACTTCTTCCATATCCACACTCCATCTTTCCTCTACAATTCGTGTACATCTGGAATGGATGGACAGGGTTTCATGAACTTCTACCTTTAGGAAGTTTATAGTTTCTGGAGGATTTTGTTCAAGAAGTTAGATACTGATAGGTTAACTATGTCACAGTATGCTTTGAGAAATGGCATTTATACAGGATTTATAGGTGGTAGAATAGCACCTGCTACTCTAGCATGCTTTTGTGAATTATTGTAAATATCATTAGGGTCTATGAAAAAGCACTGGAGACAACATGCAAGTGTTAACTTTAAAAACAAATTTTAATCCGTTTTCGTGGGAAGAAAACTACCAGAAGAATATTCACTGTGCTAATTTTGTATTCTGTAGGTAATAGCTCATGTATCTTCTGTGCAGTATTTCCTAAAACAGGATTCACTACATTGTTACTCAGTTCCTATAATAATAGGGAAACTATAGATGCTAGATACTAAAGTGAAGGCATGTTGTGCTGGAGAATATACTCAGAAGTCATCATCTTCATTTCTTATAATTCTCATTCTAGTTTCTATGGTTGTTCATAAAGAGAAAAATAGCATCCTGGTGAGGACTGCCTGGGTTCTCACTACTGTCCTTACATATAATAAGTAGCCTTTCTGTGTTGCTGAACAGTAAATAAAACTTCAGCTTCACTTGTGTTTATATACCAATGAATGTATATTTGATTACTGTAATATTTATTGTTCTGGTAGTAATTCCTCAAGAGTACATTTTAATTGTTAAATAGTGAAGAAAATTTTCATATATGCTTGTTAGGTTATCAGAATTACAAGCTTTTTGTTCAACTTTGAGAAAAAAAATATATTTTCTAAACCATGGAATTCTTGATTAAATATAGCTATAATTATATATATATGCATATAGGGGTTTTAAATTAATGACATGATAAAAACATGAGCATAGTAAATTATATATTCATACTAACTATAATTCAAGCTTCCTGTACCGTGAGATAATGGCTATCCATCTGCAATAATTACACAACAGATGGCTCTTCCTGAAGCAGAACAATACATATCATTCAGTTTAACTTTGAAGGAAATGAGGAGAGAATTTATAAAAATAAATTGAGGTAGTCATCTGATAGAGTGGTTAAGTCCTAGGTAATATGGTGAGTGCAACATAAACAAACACTCCTTTCCCTCCTTGAACAAATTTGACTGACTTTCATAGCGAACGTACGATGGGGATTTGCATATACCTATCATGACTGTATTTAACTTATTGGTAGTAGGTGCTTGTGAAAATCATACATTTTATTTCAGTTATTTTTTAACACAGATCTCAAAATAGATTCAAAGCTTGTTTAGACTACTGATGCGTGAATTTATGAATCTAGTGACTCTGACCCAGTTTTGTATGTGTGAATGACACACTGTCTTAAACATTTTAATGATATATGATTCATATACCATAAATTCACCATCTACAGCACGTGATTCACAAGAGGTTTACAGTATACAGTTCAGTAAGTCATTCTGAATCATTTGCTTTCACTGTGTTACACAGATATCATCACCATCTTTTTTTTTTTTAATTCCATGTGAACCCCAGTAATTATTTTTCGGCTCCTGCAGCATGCAATTTCTCAATACCCTTTAAACAGTCATCTATTGTAGGTTTCTATAGAGTTACCTTTTGTTGGGAAAAGATAGAATGTATACATTCTATCACGTATTATTGTAACTCTATTACTTTATCTTACGCGTATGTTCCTTCCGCCTTCAAGTGTACCTTGGCACCTTGCTTCTGCAGAGCCCTGTGAGAACACAAGCAATGCCCTTGATAACCTGGTATTAGGATCAGTGATGATTATGCATCCACCTGGCTGCTGAAGATTGCATACAGAGCCTCCGCAGGAAGCACACCCAGGGCTTTTACCAGCTGAGGCATTACCAAACTCCTCTGTTTTAATTTTTAAACTAGCTTCTTTCCCATATAATTTTGCTCTTTTCTCAGTGGATTGATAGTTTGGGCTTTTGTTAATAGTGTTGATGTAACATTGGTTTACATTTCTATGGACTTTTCTATTGGACATTTTCTTTATTTACATTTCAAATGTGATTCCCTTTCCCAGTCACCCCCTGCCCTGAACCCCCCTATCCCATTCCCCATCCTTCTGCTTCTATGAGAGTGTCCCCCACCCACCTACTGACTCCCACCTCCCCACCCTGGCATTCTACTACCCTGGGGCATCAAGCCTTCACAGAACCAAGGGCCTCTCCTCACATTGATTTTCCACAAGGCCATCCTCTGCTACTTATGCAGCTGGAGCCATGGGTCCCTCCATCTTTACTTTTGGTTGTTGGTTTAGTCCCCGGGAGCTCTGGGGAGGTCTGATTGGTTGATATTGTTGTTCTTCCTATGGTGTTGCAAATACCATCAGCTCCTTCAGTCCTTTCTCTAGTTCCTCCATTGGGATCCAGTGCTCAGTCCAGCGATTAGCTGAGAGCATCTGCCTCTGCATTTACAACTAGCAATGGAGTTATTGTGTAATATCATAAGTACACTTAAGATTCGCAAAATGTTTAGTTGTTTCTTAAAGTCACTGTGATGTTTCACATTTCTATAAGCAATTCCTGGGAGTCCCAATTCTTCTAGATCATCATTACATTTGGTATTATGCTAATTTCCATTTTAATTCTACCTAATGAATATAAGGTTTTAGGCATGATTCTACTTTGTATTTTCTTAATGACCAATGTTATTGTCATATTTCCACATGCTTGTTGTATGTATGATTATGTGTTGTGAGTGTGTGTGTATAAATTGGAGAGTACTTCCTTCCAATGACTTTTGTACTTTCTAAAATATATAAAATTTATAATTATAAAAAATATTAAAGAAATATGAAGGGTAACAGAAAAATTCAGCAGTATGTACATGGAGTTCTCCTATGCTCTCTGCCACCACATATAAACGATATCTTCACTATCAACTGAATATGCCAGAGTTATGTATGAATTGCATAATGGTTTATAATAGATTAACTTACACAGATATAACATGTTCACAGTATTGTAATTTCTTTCTTTCTCTCTCTCTCTCTCTCTCTCTCTCTCTCTCTCTTTCTCTCTCTCTCTCTCTCTCTCTCTTTCTCTCTCTTTTTGAGACGTATAGCCCTGGCTGTCCTGGACTTCGCTCTGTAGACCAGGCTGGCTCAAACTCAGAAATCTGCCTGCCTCTGCCTCCCAAGTGCTGGAATTAAAGGCGTGCGCCACCACTGCCCGGATTATTGTTATGTCTTTAAATTTTTAACAATATTTTGTAGCTTGGTAGGACAATAGCTTGACATTTTTCATGCTTAATAATGTTGCATTATCTGGCTGTACCATGGTTTATTTGTACACATCCCAACTGTCAAACATCTTGATAGCTTTAAAATTAAAAAATATAAGTAAAGGGGTTGTGAATGTTCATATACCAAACTGTAGATGTGTTTTTATTTCATTTGGCCAAATATTAAAGTGTAAAAGTGCTAGGTTTTATCAGCATGGAATGCATTTGATATTGACAAAATATTCTTTGGAAATATTTGATGTAAATATCATAAAATATCTAGTATTTTTTAAATGTGATAAGGAAAAACTGTCTCACTTTTTGTTTTTATTGTTAATTGGTAAAGCGTTTTCTAAATCTACTATACCGCATCCCATTCTCACCAACACTGAGTAACAGTTTTTGTTATTTGACAAAGTTTGCTGCACATGACGGGGTCATTCTAGGGGTTGTGCAGCTGATTTTCATTGCTCTTTTTCTTTGAACTTGTCTACAACCTACACTGTAGAAGATTTTTTCATAGAGTTTCTTGGCATCTGCTTGTTTTCCCTGTTAAATTGTTCGTTCAGATCCTAGACCTAGATTTAGTGTTGGTTAGTTCTTGTTCAATGTTAACAATTCTTTGTATATTTTGAAATCATGTGGAAAAATCATGTGGTATAGAGCTGGATGCGGTTGAGGTTCACAGGTATCATAGCTGGATAGGACTGTGTTCCATTGTTTGTTTGTTTTCATATATTCCTTGGATAAGAGTCTCAATAATTTATTTTTAAATCTTGATATTTTTACACACTTTAATTTGGATTTCAAGATCAAAAACATAAAGTACTACTATTTAGACTGACTTTTGCCCAATTTTTAAAGCCAGGACCCAAGGATTTATGCAGATTTTACTCTCAAAAACTGTATAGCAGACATTCTCAGCACTGCATTACTCCCTTCATTCATTTCTGTTTTATTAAGTGCTTATTTTCCCTCAGCTCCTCTTAAAACCATGTCCCTCACCACCACTATATACAGAGGACAAGTAATAAATGCTTGGTAAAAAAACAAATAATTGAAATTTCCCCAGAAAATGTTCAATATTTATTTCTTCCAAAATATTTTTACTTGGGAGAAGTAATAATAACAATGATAATAAGAATGGTGATATTAATATTTAATCACCACCACTTTGGGTACATTTTGCTAATTTACCATTCAAATGTTTCTCAGCAGGAAGAATTTCCTTTTGTGACTGTCTCACAATTTTTAAAGATTTACTTATTTATTGTTTAAATGAGTGTGTCTCTGTGTGCCTAAATGCGTATATGTTCATGATACACATGTAAGGACCCACTAAGGTGAGGAGGAGATGTCAGATCGTTTTGAATTGAGGTGAAAGACGTTTATAGACACGTGAGTATGTAAGTGCTCCAAACCAAACCTAATTCCTTTGCACAAGCAGTGATTGCGCTTTAGGGGCTGAGTCACCCCTCCATCTCCCAGTGCGAAGTATTTCCTCATAGGTTTAGAAATATAACATATGTTCATATTGATTTTCATACCTACACACATATATATACACATACATATATATTAGCATATATATACACATATTTATTGGCATATACATATATATGCCAATAACAGGTAATATTTGGTAGTCTGTGAAAATCCACTGCCCAACAATTCCAAAGCAGGTAACTCATTCCTGGCACTGGCATGTTTATTTACTAACATGTGATGCCTAGTGAGGATTTTCTGCTTGTTTTAGGGTAACTCCATTTTAACACTTTGGCAGAAATGAAATAAGTAGGTAAACAATGGAAATAAAAATACAAGACTAAGGTTAAGAACCAACAATCTATGGCTCTTTTCACATGAAAGACATTTGTGTAACTGGAAAACGTGAATTTCCATTTGCACAGTTTTGCAAAATTTAGTGATTAAATACCAAGGACAATCCCAATGTAGGAAACAAAAAGCTAAGAAATGAACCCACACATGAAAACTAAATGTAAGTATAATGAAAAAAAAATATGACTCAAACAATGACACATGGACAATTATTTACCATAGAAGGAAAACAGGAAAATACCTCTGCACATTACATCCTCCTCACAGTTGTTCTTTCCCCCCCCTACCCTTTATGGAAGTGGATTTATTTGTGTTTTTAGAGAGAACATGGGAAAAGCTGCAACAGGTTCTTGCAATGCTGAGTTCTGCTTTAAGTGATGGGAAGAATCAGTTTTATATCTTTTCAAAAGAATAAAAAGATTCAGTTAAAGACTATATTTTCCCTGAAAGATGTTGATTTGAACTCTAAAGAGCAGTGTGGAGTCATCAGTTTTCCCTTTTGGATGAAGAGCCTCTACTCGATGGTAGCTCACGTTCTGGCTTCAAGTCTGTCCTGTCCTCGCTTCAAAGCCAGGCCATGCAGCTGCCTCTCTCCAGGCTGGCAATCCTATGTAGGTACTGGCAAGGAACACTAGTTAGGCTCTTCCAGCCCTTTGGCCAGCTTGTCTGCTCTTGGGACCCAGCCATGGGATCCCTTGGCTGCTCCTCCAAGGACAGAATTAGCTAGCTGCCTTTGGTTTAGCCTGGAGGATGCTGCTACCAAAGGAACTGCTTTTACAGATTCAAATCAGGACCTCAGTGTGGAGCTAGGTGGCTTAAAACTGTAAGTAATTTTTTTATTAGATATTTTCTTTATTTAAATGTCATATGATATCTCCTTTCCCAGTTTCCCCTCCGAAAAAAAGAAATTAAATTAAATTAAATTAAAACAACAGCAGCAACAACAACAAAACCCCTGTTCCCTCCCCCTCCCTCTGCTCACCAACCCATCCTCTCCTGCTTCCTGGCCCTGGCATTCCCCTATACTGGGGCATAGAACCTTCACAGGGCCAAGGGCCTCTCCTCCCATTGATGACTGACTTAGCCATCCTCTGCTACATATGCTGCTGGAGTCATGAGTCCACCATGTGTACTCTTTGGCTGGTGGTTTAGTCCCTGGGAGCTCTGAGGGTACTAGTTAGTTCATATTGTTGTTTGTCCTAAGGGGCTGCAAACCCTTCAGTTTCTTGGGTCCTTTCTCTAGCTCCTTTATTGGGGACCCTGTGCTCAGTCCAATAGATGGCTGTGAGCCTCTACTTCTGTATTAGTTGGGTACTGTCAGAGCCACTCAGGAGACAGCTATATTTGCAAATTCATCTGGAATAACAAAAAGCCCAGGATAGTGAAAACTATTCTCAACAGTAAAAGAACCTCTGGTGGAATCACCATCCCGGACCATAAGCTGTACTACAGAGAAATTGTCATGAAAACTGCATGGTATTGGTACAGTGACAGGGAGGTAGATCAATGGAATAGAATTGAAGACCCAGAAATGAACCCACACACGTATCGTCACTTGATCTTTGACAAAGGAGCTAAAACCATCCAGTGGAAAAAAGACAGCATTTTCACCAAATGGTGTTGGCTCAACTGGCAGTTAGCATGTAAGAATGCAAATCGATCCATTCCTATCTCCTTGTACAAAGCTCAAGTTCAAGTGGATCAAGGACCTCCACATAAAACCAGATACAGTGAAACAAACAGAAAAGAAAGTGGGGAAGAGCCTCGAGCGCATGGGCAGAGGGGAAAATTTCCTGAACAGAACACCAATAGCTTATGCTCTAAGATCAAGAATTGACAAATGGGATCTCATAAAATTGCAAAGCTTCTGTAAGGCAAAAGACACTGTCAATAGGACAAAACAGCACCCAACAAATTGGGAAAAGACCTTTACCAATCCTATATCTGTTAGTAATTTTTAAGGCTAAGTCAATATCAGTGGTCATTTGTATATCTTAATTTAATGCAAATAGCCATAATCTAAAATAGATCCTGTACATATTCTCTTGGCTGGGGGTAAAAGGCGTGGAAGGAGGTAGAGATGGGGTGGCACAATGTCAATGCTGCAGGAACCCTACAAGAAGGGAAATAAAGAGGCCACCATAACCCGTTTCTTCTGGTGAACAAGAAGGAACATTTCCAGCTCTTACAAACTCTACAAAGGCTGTTGCTCTCCTGTGGAAAAGCACCCTGACTTCAGAGTAGCTGGTCACTAAGATGTTCTTGAGCTACGTTATAAACAGATATAGCAAGGGAGATCTGTAACAGCCTTAGGCTAATACAAGGAAAAACTCCCAGAGCATAGGAGTTTCAAGAAAAAATGTAAAATGATTTTTCGTCAATTTTATTGCACAAAATTTAAAAATTTAAAAATTTATTTCTACTTCATCAAACTTGAATGAATAAAAGCACCATAGTGTAGTACAGAGTTAAATTCCTTATAATTGAGAAAACATATTTTAAAAATCTAGAAAAATAGCTCTGTTCCCCATTTTTAATAAGGTTGTTTGGTTTTCAAGTCTAACTTCTTGAGTTCTTTGTATATATTGGATATTAGCCCTCTATCCTATGAAGGATTGGTAAAGATCACTTCCTAATCTGTTGTCCCATTGACAGTGTCGTTTGCCTTAGAGAAGCTATGCCTCCATTTGCCAGTTCTTGATCTTAGAGCATAAGTCATTGGTGTTTTGTTCAGGAATTTTTCCCCTGTGTCCTTGTGTTTGAAGCTTTTCCCTACTTCCTCTTCTATTAGATTCATTATATCTGGTTTTATGTGGAGGTCCTTGATCCACTTGGACTTGTGCTTTGTACAAGGAAATAAGAATGGATCAATTTGCAATCTTTTACATATTCCAATGGAACCAGCACCATTTGTTGAGAATGCCGTCTTTTTATCCACTGGTTGGTTTTAGCTTCATTGTCAAAGATCAAGTTAGCATAGGTGTGTGGATTCATTTCTGGGTCTTCAATTCTATTCCATTGATCTACCTGCCTGTCACTGTACCAATACCATGCAGTTTTTATCCCTATTGCTCTGTAGTACAGCTTGAGGTCAGGTATGGTGGTTCCACCAGAAGTTCTTTTATTGTTGAGAATAGTTTTTGCTATACTGTTTCTTTGGTTATTCCAAATGAATTTGAGCTTGCTCTTTCTAACTCTATGAAGAATTGAGTTGGAATTTTGATGGGAATTGTATTGAATTTGTAGATTGCTTTCGGGAAGATGGCCATTTTTACTATATTAATCCTGCCAATCCATGGGCATGGGAGACCTTTACATCTGAGGTCTTCCATTTCTTTCTTCAAAGACTTGAAGTTCTTGTCATACAGATCTTTCACTTGTTTGATTAGAGTCACATTAAGATATTTTTTATTGCTTGTGTCTATTGTGAAGGATGTTGTTTCCCTAATTTCTTTCTCAGCCAGTTAATCCTCTGAGTAGAGGAAGGCCACTGATTTGATTGAGTTAATTTTATATCCAGCCACTCTGCTGAGGTTGTGTATCAGGTTTAGTAGTTCTCTTGTGGAACAGATCTAAAGAGAGAATTCTCAACTGAGGAAACTTGAATGACTGAGAAGCACCTAAAGAAATGTTCAACGCCCTTAGTCATCATGGAAATTCAAATCAAAACTACCTTCAGATTCCACTTCACACCAGGCAGAATGACTAAGATCAAAAGTTCAAGAGATAACAGATGCTTGCGAGTATGTGGAGAAAGAGGAAAACTTCTCCATTGTTGGTGGGATTGCGAGCTGGGACAATCACTATGGAACTCGGTATGGTGGTTCCTCATAAAAATGGATATAGTACTTCCCTGAGGATCCAGCTATTCCACTCCTGGTTATATACTCAAAAGATGTTCCAACATATAACAGGGACACATGCTCCACTATGTTCATAGCAGCCATATTTATAATAGCCAAAAGCTGGAGAAAATCAGCTGGAGAAAAGTTAGATATCAGTGGGAGCAGCTGCCCTTGGGCCTGAGGGGGTTTGATGCCCTAGTGCAGGGGAATGCCAATGCAGGAAGGTGGGAGTTGGTGGGTGGGTTGGTAGAAGCAAGGGGAGAGAGAATGGGATAGGAGGTTTCTGAAGAGGGGATAACCTCTGAAATGTAAATAAAGAAAATATGCAATTAATGGAAAAAATCAAGAAAATATCAATTAGTTTGAAATAGTTTCTGTGTTCCTAAAGCAAAGAAATGAAAAATAAATGTAAAATCAACAAATGTATACCGTCCTATTTTTCAACATGAATTGAGAAGAAAAAGAGGAGGGAGAAGGGAAAATAAAATGAAATCAGCACACTATGACCCATAAAAGAGGTGCTGACCATTGACAATTTAAAATGTACTGATGCTTTTAATATAAAAACATATCTTATTTTTTATTTGTTCCCCAGCAACAGTGTAAATGTATTCTATTATCTTAAATGTCTAATTCAGAAAGAAATCATGGGATATGTAGGGCCATGTGTGAAGATAAAATCAAAGCAATGTAGGACTCTTTAGCTGTGACTAGCACCTGTATATTTTGTCCCTCCTTCACAGCTCTACCATATGCATTCTGTTTGCCTCTTTCCTTGTGCATTTTCTATGCTACTCTACTTTTGTCTACTTTTTTTGAATTTTTGACAAAATTCAAGATTTACTTACTTGAATCTTAAAATACATGCTTTGAATTTCTTTGGATATGTATATATGCATATATATATATGCAACACAGGCACATACTCTGTGTCTTTCTCTGCCTCTCTCTGTCTGTCTGTCTGTCTGCTCCCTCCTAACTTTTCCTTGGGGCTGGCAATAACCATTAAAATTCTCCTTTATTTTCAGTCCTGGGTCTCAAATATAGTGCTCCATGAATACTAAATATTCTTCGTCTAAACTATTCTAATCACAGCCACTGTCTATTTTTCATGAACAGCAAATGGTTAAAGTTGATTAGCCTTCAACCTTATCATTAGCTTTCCTGATATAGAAGTCCTGCCCTAGATATCTGGAAAAAGGAACACATACATATTGGTGGACTCTTATGTAGAATTAGATACTTCCAGAGGAAAGTAGCATCCAGGTTAGTCCTCTTGCAGAGAACTGATGGTCAGAGGACAGCAGGAAGGTACATGCCGTGGTTGGACAAATGGAAACAAACTTGCAGGAGAAAAGACACTGAGGAAAAAATATAAACAATGAAACTGGAGAAGCATTTTCCCAAGATTCATGTGTTTTGAATTAAAATAAATTTGTTAAATTTATATCTTCTATTTTTAATTTTAACCATTACACAAAAAGCAAAGTTGTAATTTTCATGAGTAAAATTTAGAATCTCTATTTAAAAAGTTAAATCTGACTTCTAATTTCATGTCTACTCCATTCACTCTGAAGGAAATCTGTACGAAGGTTAACTTTTTTAATTAGAGAAACTGCAAGTACTCCTCTTAATTTTTATTTAAGGTCAAAACTTAACTGTAAGAACCCTAATATAATCTAATATCATGCTTCTCAGGCAAAATATTTCTCACTATTATCTTAAGAATAATCTTTTGACAGAAAGAATATTTTGCTATTAAAAATGCCTTTAGGAAACAAAAAGCCATTTGTTAGCCATTTTCTTGATTTTTCATCCCATCTTAGTTCCCTTGTGTGTCAATAACAATCAGTATGCATTCCAAACTTTCATCTGCCACTTAATCTGCCTGCTTCTTTCCTATCCTGATTCATTTGCCAGGGATTCGACAAAGCTGCGATAGCCTGCTGTAGGTTTCCCATTACTGTATTTTTTTTCTTGTCATAGTTAGGCTTGAGCATGTGTCCTGAGCAGTGTCTTGCAGAATAGTGTTTACCGCATCAGGTTTTAATTTGAAGGAAGCCAAAAATAATGAATGGTTCTCTGTTTCCTATACAGTGATACTTCTATATATACAAGTAATCTTTCATGTGGTGTATATAATTATCAATTTACATATCTTTCTCTTTATTATATAACTCCTGTGTATTTGTGAATTCTAAGCCAATATGTTTTATCATGAGGCTTGGAAAATGGGCAGAGGTTTTTAGGTTGGCTATTTATTTGAAGCCCAGTTTCATTTCCCAGAGATGACAGAAAGCCCTCTAGAGAGAACTGTAACCATGGCTGCTACCTGATGATACTGATGTCAGTAGTGGAGTCTACTGCTTCAGAGTTCTATGTACTGTATCACATCCGTATTACTCTACATACTGAGCCATACTATTGCCTTGGCTAGATACACATAGATAAGTTTTCTGTATCAACTGTCTATTTATTTCTCTTTGCCTATATTACAAGAGACTGATAGAATTCTGAAATTATTGAAAATTTCATGTAGATTATTCTTCCCAAAGATTTTAGTTTATACTAGTAAAGGAATTAATAAAATAAATTTATCTTCTGAAGATTAGCTGATAGAAATGGCATTAAAATCCACAGTGCTGCTATCCCTTCTTTCCTTATTGCACAATTTGTTCTACCTCAATTAGAATATGTTTTTCTGATCCTGCATTCCTAGTACTAGCTATTGATATAAAAGGTAAAATAAATGAAACTTGTTGAACTAAAAAGTTATAGCCTATAAGAGCAAAGAAGTTACTAGGAAATTATATGTTAAAAATAAATCTCAATTAGATCCTTCGAGTCCCAAGTGAAGATGTTGTCTAAGAAATAATCCCTCAGTCCCTTAGGGCTTTTGCTTATTTACGACATAATTGTATGTATATATGGATACATATATAGTTGAGTTACTTTAACTTATAATTTTATGTTCTTGCTTTCACTTCTTTATTTCTTAAACTATTTCAACATTTACTGTTGTCAGGAAAAAAAAACCATCCAATCCTTCATCTATTAGATCTGGATATTGTCATAAATTTGCCATACTTTGTAAGAGGAAGTCTGCTAACTTTATTATATCTTGAGTTTCAGGGGACAAGTGTTTTATTATTATTGGCACAGAGAAAAGCGTCTATATGAAGGTGATAGATTATTTGCTATTGTGCTCATATTATCTGGTAGAATCTCACGTTTGCAAACTTCTCACAGCAATTGAGGACAGAAGATTCCTTTTTTTTTTTTTTCTGGTTCATTCACCATACAAACTACAGTATTTTTATACAGGGAGGGAGATTTATGGAGAACAAAAACACACTCCCAAAGTACTATTTGAACTGCAGAGTGACCCCAGAGGTTCAAACTACATTGTGAACATTGAAAATGCTATAATTAGACTCTTGGTACTCATATCATTTGAATCATTTTCTGTTTGTGACTACCGCTTCATTTGAACTCATGTACTTTTGTTTATGTGGGTGCCTAAACACATGTATGCACAGACTATGCACCAACACTTAGTTAAAAGTAAAATAAACTTCCTAAAAGGTAATATACAGGTTGACCTGAGTTTAATACCAGAAACTCACATCCCAGGAGAAAACCACATTTCCTACAACTTACTATTTTGACACCCATAAATATGTAAAGTGTAAAATAATTGAATGCCTTGAAAAGTATTAAAATGACAGATATTATATGTATATATAAATAAAAATATATCTGTGTTCATCATGTGTAATTATGTACACATAAGTGAAGATTCTCAAAGAGTCCTGAAGAGGGTGGTGAACTGAACATTCACATTGAACTCGTGACCTCTGCATCGTTAGTAAGCACAATGAACTACTAAGCCACCACTCCAGCTCTCAACCAGTGACATTTTATAAATAAATCTATTTTCAATGTAACAATACACAACAAACATGGGTAGCTTTAAACTTATTTGAATCTGAAACATACCTCTTTTTATACTGACTTGCCTTTTCAATCGATTTTTAATTTAGTCAAATTATAATAATATTAACAATTGGCAAATGTTGTAAGCCAAGGTTTAATTGAACCAGATAACATTTCAAAAGCCTTTAACCAAGAATCAGAAATGTATAATTCATTTGATCCTAAAATATATTAAATGACTCCAAAGATTCATTGCTCCTTGGGGTATTTATAAATGTGTTCATCTAACCATGCTTGCCAACTTTATTTTCTGTCATAATTAGTGAAGGGATGAATGACAGAACAGAATAAAAAACTCTCCCAATGTTTATGCCCATGATTTCATATACTCCAGTAACCATGATATCAATTGCTTTTTTTGCAAATATGTCAGATGGACAGATACATTATTTCCTTATGGAGTACAATGCCCAACTCTATTTAGGATCTATATTGTAATATCTAAAATCTTAAGGATATATTTAAAATCTTCTAGGATATATTTAAGACTGGATATAGCCAGTGGTTTTCCATGATGTCACCTATCTGTAGATAGTCTCCTGCTCAACTAAAGCCATTATCCACTTATTTTTCTAGCAGGAACACCAACTGCACCACATGTGTCTCAAGTAAACCAGTTTGAATTCCTTGTAAATCTATAATACAATAGTTCCATCTCTTCACAACACTCACTGTTATCTCATCCTCTTGTTAACAACATTCCTCTTATTTTCTCCTCAGGTGCAGGTGCTTTATTCTGCACCTGAGGAAGTGCCCTGGTGTAGATGGGCATGATATATAGTATCTATTTCTCTTGGGCTGTAAGTGTGATTAAAAAGACATGAACCATACCACCTGTGTAGCATTGAATGTTACATTGAATGGCACATAAGCCCCTCTTAACTTAGAAGTGAAATGAATGTTTTACTTCAACTATAGCCATCTTCTTACTAGCCTTATCTGTACACTGGCTGAAAGCATCATAGTAGAGCAAAATACTATGGATCTCAGCTCAGTCATTTCTAATGTGAAAATCTGAGTTTCTCTTTGTCAATTTACTTGAATATTCCCATATCTTATTCCAATTTTAACATTTTTAATTAGTATTATAGCTCTCCAGCTCATCATAGAATACTGAAACACTGGCCGGGCACTGGTGGTGCACACCTTTAATCCCAGCACTTGGGAGGCAGAGGCAGGTCTACAGAGCGAGTTCCAGGACAACCAGGGCTATACAGAGAAACCCTGTCTTCTCGAAAAACAATAACAACAACAACAACAAAGGAATACTGAAGTACCATAATGTATCTTTTCTCTCTTCCAACCTTTTCCTTCATCTCAGGAATCAATGCAGAGAGTTTCACTCAATATTTTCATGGGGAATCTTTGATTCAGAATCTGCTTTTCAGAAAGTCAGACCTATGAGCCAGCACATTCATCATAGTCATAGGATACTTGTTAAAATGGAAATGACTGACATTTATCTCAGGCCTATAAATTAGAACTCCAGGATTACAGATTGAGAGCCATCTGCATTATTGAAAAAGCACCCCAGAAAATTATTTTTCTTATTAGAGTGGCACTGCCAATTACAGTTGTAATTATCTTGATTATATACATAATTGAAGTGCTGAAATGTAGAGGGGCAGTGCTTGAAGAATTTAAAAAGTTCATCAGGCTTCGTGTCAAAATCATTTATTTTAAAATACAAAAATATCCATACATGAGCCCCATGGAGTATTAACAAAGAAACCACATGCAGAAACAAGCACATGAAGAAAAATGTGTTCTAAGTTTATAGGTGTGAGGATGTCTGGGAAAAACTACAAGAATGAAAATACTTGATTTAACAATGTTTATAACATTCATTTATTTACTTAGAGTTTATGGTGCATATGTGCGAATACATGTGTATGTGTTGTACACATATATTCCCAGAGGACAGAGGACAAGCTACTGTAAAAAGCCCGTTCCTTCTACCCCATGCATTCCTGGGACTGAACTCAAATCGTAAGGCTTATTAGCACTCAGCATTGCCAACTGAGCCACTGATGGGGATAGAAGGCCATGAGGGGAAGTTTACACTCAGACAACATGGGACTCATATGAATACACAGGACGAGTTAAGTTAAAACAAGGCTGGCACCTGACAGCCAGAGTACCCCAGGACTCAGAGTTAGCACAAAATAGCAAATACTATATGCCTTGGAACTCCCAAAGTAAAGAGGATACAATTTGTTATCTACCTATTTGTCCCAGAATGCTGCTTCATGTGAGTTCTATATAAGTACAGCTTTGAGGAAGGCAGCTGGTGCAGCTGGAGCAGCTGGAGCAGCTGGAGCAGCTGGAGCAGCTGGAGCTCAGCCTCTATCCTTCCCAACATGTCTGTGTTTATCTACCTGTAGGTCTACGTCTCTACATACCTGTTGTCACGGTGCTGTTTTGTAGCTATACTTGGTTGTCTGCTGGCATCTGCACGCCCAGTAGCTATCAACCAGACAATATAACATGCCTTATTTACAGTCAGCCCCTCACACTCTCTTCAATCTGCAACCTCTAGTGACTTTCCTCCTTTCTTGGCAATGTAATTTGGGCCATGTGTTTGGCATAGTCAGCAAGATACAACTGCCCTACCTCACTGGGACTATCTCTTCACATCTTCTTAGCCATTCTGCTCAGATAAGAGCACAGTGTATGCTAATCAACTGGCTCTTTTGACTACACAGAAAGCTTACCTTGAGTAAATTTTGAAGTTAGAAGTCAATGTGTGAGACTTTTGAGTTGAGACAAAAAAAAATCAAATGCTTAAATATATGATTTAGAACATGATATGAGAAAGAATGTTTTAAAAATTTATATTTAACAATGTCTAAAAATTGTTCTTATTTTGGGCTTGTACCACAGTAAGAGCCAAGATTTTAGACTCTACTAAATACAAAACAAACAAAAAGACTTTATATATTCATGTTCATTTAAGAAAATACTAGTAGTGATGTATTATTTTTAAGTATACAGCTAATATGTTTGGAGTTATTTAAAATTTATATTGAGAAAAATGTATTTTCACTATTGCTGTAGATGAGCATCTACATAAGATTGTTAAATTTATTGTTGTTTTATATCAAACAACTTTTATAATACTTTTTTATTGTTATAATATTTTATAAATTTTAAGGAATATGACAAAAAAGGTATTGTAGGTATTGAAGGGGGTTCTATGGAAGGAGCAGTGGTACAAAAGGGGAACAAGAATGTGATTCAATTCTATTTAATTAAAATACGTTTTTAAATGTTAACAAATTCAGATAAATTGAAATCATGTAACTTTTCTCATCATAATGCAATAAAAGTTTTTTAAAAAATTTATATTTAAAGTAAAAGGAGTATATTTAGAGCCTGGAACAATCTAACCCTATATCTCTGGAGAATGACTGTGAACTATGAATAATTGGATTTGAGACCTTCCCTTAGCCATGCTGTGCTACTATCTTTTACAAATTTAAAGAACAAAGCAACTCTGATTTGGAGTCAGTGATATTATAGACTGGGCCAAAATGTGTTTATATTCACTGGGAAAGGTTTATCTTGAACATTTATTAAATCATATTACACAGGAGAAATTTGTAGTGCCTCACAATTTGTTATGGTTTGGTGACTCAGGACTTGTTTAGAGACAATGGCCCAAGGTCACTTTGTATCATTGTACAAAAACAAATCTAAGATTCTCTTGCAGATTTAGAGCCTATAGTGAGTCTGATAGCTGCTCTAGTAGCTGCTAACAAAAAAACAGATATATATGGTGAAGGCTTCCCGATTACAAGG
Source organism: Mastomys coucha (assembly GCF_008632895.1). Taxonomy (NCBI): domain Eukaryota; kingdom Metazoa; phylum Chordata; class Mammalia; order Rodentia; family Muridae; genus Mastomys; species Mastomys coucha. The sequence goes on from NW_022196891.1 coordinate 7,930,024, forward strand.
ACCTGCTCTATTCCAAAGAGGTGGCACTAAGTATTAATTGCCTAATAAGAGAGTTATAGGAAGATATAAGATAACCAAACATATATAATTATCCAAGATATGTTCCCCCAAAAAGAGAGATATCACAAAATCTGAGTGTTTCATTAGGGACCATGAGCCACATACAAAACAGCAATAATGTAACTGTCTGATAACAAAGAAAAACAGTATGGATAGAGCAGACAGTGGCTGCATCAAATACCCAATGACATATCATCATTAAGTGAGCTCTCTTCATTCTATGAGTATGCAGAATTGAGAGCACCATAGGAGAAGCACAGGGTCTGAGACACAAAAGAACATTCATAGCATAGAAGGAAAGTAGAGACCGTGAGGGCCGGCCAGACTGGAAAGTCTGGGAATCTTTCAAAGAATTTCCAGAGCAGGTAGAGCTGTTTTCTACACTATAGTTATGGATTATGGGTCTAAGTAGCATTCCATAGGCCCTTCTCTGATAAAATCCCAGGTACTGAAAAGGCAAAAATATTGGGAATAGGTCACGAGGACAAGCTCACATTAAGTAACATGAAACGAATACAAGGATACAGTATGAATCTGCTAAACCATGGCTGATATAGTACTATGAAGATGGGCTATAGCTTCGCACAAACTTCATGACACTGAATTTCTGAAAGCCTTCAAAATACCAGTGATATGTTACATTATCATTCTTGGCAGAATGCCATTTTTGTGTTGGTTGTATATAAACATGGACTTGAGGTCAGAGGCTGTAAACTGAGCCAGTGACCACCCCATTCTGCTCCCAAACTAACCAGCTTGCAACCCTGTGCGACCACCCATCCTATTCCTACTGCCTGCCACCTCAGCTGGGTCTAACTGGGACATAGTCTGCAGGATATGGTCCAACTGCCATACAGTCCAGAGATTGGGGTCTACTTGAGGCACAGCCAACAGGATAGGGGACCCTGGCCTCCACTGTCTGGCCCACAGCTCCACCAACCTTCCCGAGAAGTCCTGCTGACTTCAAGATCCTCCATCCAACACCGGGAAAAACAAGATGCCTAAATGACATATGAACATATGACATATGAACATATAAATGTGTAAAAACACAATCAACAAGACCCAGGGCAAAGCCAGGCAGTGGTGGTGCACGCCTTTAATCCCAGCACTTGGGAGGCAGAGGCAGGCAGATTTCTGAGTTCAAAGCCAGCTTGGTCTATAGAGTGATATAAAGAATAGTCAGGGCTATACAGAGAAACTTTATCTCAAAAAAAAAAAAAAAACCCAGGGCAATATGGCACTACCAGAGCCCACCTATCCTGCTACAACCAACCCTGGATAACCTAAACTGAAGCACAAGATGATCTTAAATCCAATAGTATAAAGATGATAGAGGCCTTAAAAGAGGACATGAATAAATCATTTAAGGAAACACAGAGAAATACATACAAATAGGTAGATGCATTAAAAGACAAAGTAAATAAATATAAAACATACAGAAAAACACAATCAAACAGGCATACTATATCAATAAAACTGTCACACCAATAGTCCAAACAACCCTATTAAATAATGGAATACAGAGCTAAACAGAGACTTTTCAATAGAGGAATCTTGAATCTCCAAGAAGCACTTAAAGAGATGTTTATTGGGTTTAGGCATTAAAGAAGTATAAATCAAAATGACTTGGTGCCACGCCCACTCCAATGAAGTGTTGTGACAAGCCCAAAAGCTTGGCCACAGACCAGAGGTGAAAAAACTTCAAAGGAAGCCAGTCTCTTGGAGTTCATTCCTTGGCATTCCTAACTCAGAGGTAGCCCAGATATATCCTTGCGAACTCATGTGTTAGATATGAATTACCACCAAGATATGAATTACTAATAGCTAGAACAATTGGACATTGCTCTCTGATCTTTACCAATGTTCCAACATCTTAGCCAAACCCTGGCTTGGAATTTCGTAAAGAACGTTACCCATCCAGACTAATTGCCTTTGGCATTGTGGGTAAGGCATTGAAGCTTACAGAATGGGAGACTTATCCCAGGGCAAGGTCAAGTAGAATCCACATTTTTCAATCATGTAGGGCAGCTGAGCCACTCCTAGGAATTAGCAAAAATGGGACCCCCTGGGACATACCTTTACTAGCCCAGAAGATTAGCATAGTGGGCCTTTTACTAAGGATAGGTGGGACCTTGAGCCAAGTGTGTGTGTATGTGTGTGTGTGTGTGTGTGTGTGTGTGTGTGTGTGTATGACAGTGTGCAGCAGTCAGCAGAGTGAGCAGCAGAGCATTCTAGATTCTAGATTCGAGATTTGAGCCTCATGCGGTCCTTAGCCCCCCAGGCCCATAGTGCTCGGGCCAAGGAGGTGGTGGTGGGAGAGTGCAGCACCAGTCCAGAGGAGATGGCTGCTGTTTTAGACCCAGTGTGTTTCAGGTGACCTCAGATGTACCTCGACCACTGAGCTGCCAGATTTTTCATTTCTCTTTTGTAATGACTGTAAAAGTCTGATGCCATTTTTGAGAAATACATTCAGATCCTGCACTTCCATATGTCGTCTCTGCCATTATTTCTCCGCCTATGCCTTGCCCACCTGACCAAGACCATGTTCTTCCGAGGGTTGAGGGAGGCCCAGTCTGGCCGGCCTGCTGCAACTTGGAGATTCCATCTTACGTAAACCCATCAGATTAGTCAAGATTAAAAACTCAAAGGACAGCACATGCTGACAAAGTTGTGGAGCAAGGGGAACACTCCACCACTGCTCGTGGGAGTACAAACTTGTATAACCACTCTGTCATTCAGTTTATCAGTATGTCAGAAGATTGGGAATAGTTCTACCACAAGACCTAGGTGTACCATCCCTAAGCATACATCCAAAAGATGCTCCACCATCCTACTAGGACACTTGTTCTACTGTGTTCATAGCAGCTTTATTTGTAATAGGCAGAAACTAGAAACAATCCAGATGTTTCTCAACTGAAAAAATAGATGCAGAAAATATGCTATATCAACACAATGGAATACAACTCAACCATTGAAAACAAGGACTTCATAAATTTTGCAGCCAAATGGATGGAAGTAGGAAATATCATCCTGAGTGAAGTAACCCAGACAAAGAAAGAAATGCATAGTATGTACTCACTTATAAGTGGATATTAGCCATAAATTATAGGATAGCCATGGAATAATCAATAGACCCAAAGAAGTCAAATAACAAGGAGGGTTCAGGGAGAGTGGTTGAATCTTTCTCAAAAGGGGAAATAAAATAGATATTGGAGGTAGTTGGAAGGAAGAAGGCGATGGGAAGTAGAGTGTGGAGTAGGAGATTTGATGGAAGGCATGGCCACTCTCTAGTATGTGCTAGAGACCTAGGAGGTGGAAAGGCCCCAGAGGACCTAAAAGGGTGACTCTAGCTGAGATTCCTAGAAGTAGGAGATGTGGATCCTGAAGTGACCACTTCCTGTAGCCAGGCAAGATTTCTAGTGAAGTGATAAGGTACAGTAACCCACCCACAAGACCCGTAACCAATAATGTAGCCTGCCTACAAGATGTACAGGGACAAAGAGAGAGAAGAGTCTGGAAGAGTGGCTAACCAATGACTGCCCCGAGTTGAGAATCATCCCATTGGCAGGAACCAATCCCCTACACTATTAATAATACTTTGTTATGCTTACAGACAGTAACTAAACATAACTGTCCTCTGAGAGGTTCCACCCAACAGCCAATGGAAGGAGATACAGACTCTCATGCCCAAACAGTAGATGGAGCTTGGAAAGTGTTAGGAGAAAGACTAAGGAACCTGAAGAGGACAGGAACTCCATAAGAAGACCAACATACTAGTTAGTTCATAGTTGTTCATCCTAAGGGGCTGCAAACCCCTCAGCTCCATTGGTCCTTTCTCTAACTCCTTCACTGGGGACCCTGTACTCAGTTCGATGGATGGCTGTGAGCCTCTACATCTGTGTTAGTCAGGTACTGTCAGAGACTCTCAGGAGATAGCTATATTTAGTCTGGCTTGCCCTTCCTTCAGTCTCTGCTCCATAGTTAATCTCTTTCACTCCTTCCATGGGTATTTGGTTCCCCCTTTTAAGAAGGAATGAAATGTCCACCTTTTGGTCTTCCTTCTTCTTGAGTTCCTTGTGGAATGTGGGTTGTTCTTCCTGTATTCCAAACTTCTGGGCTAATAACCACTTATCAGAGAGTGCATACCATGTTTGTTCTTTTGTGATTGGGTTACCTCAGAGCTCCCAGGGTCTCAACCACCAACCAAGGACTGCACATGGAGAGGTCTGATTGTTCAGGCAGCATGTTATAGTAGAGGATTGTAAATTCGATAATCAATAGGAGGAGAGGACCTCGGCCCTGTGAAGGTTTTGTGCCCCAGTGTAGGGGAATGCCAGGGCCAGAAAGTGGGAGAGGGCGGGGTGGCAGGCATGGGGAAGGGGGAGGCAACAGGGGTTTGTTTTTGTTGTTTTTGTTTGTTTCTTTGTTTTTTGGAGGGGAAACTGGGAATGGAGAAATTTACATGTAAATAAAGAAAATATCAAAAAAAAAAAAAGAAGACCAACATGGTCAACTAACCTAGACCCTGGGGGTCTCCCAGTGGTTGAGTCACTAACTAAAGAACAATCTTGGGCTGGTCCTAGGCCCCACACATGTGTAGCAAATGAGCAACTTTATTTTCACGCAGGTCCCCCAAACAACTGAAGCAGACACTATCCCTGAGCTGGTTGCCTACCTGCCTGCCTGTGGATCCTGCACCTCAAAATGGACAGCCTTGTCTGACCTCACTGGGAGAGGATGTACAGCAGCCTTATGTGTGGAGTGGGGTGTTGAGGAGTTGGGGGTATGTGGAGTGTGTCAGGGTGTATTGACACACAGATGAGGGCTCCACTCTGTAAGGGAAATGTGGGGAGAACATGCATGAGAGGGTACTGGGAGGAGAGGAAAGGTTGATATTGAGTTGTAAAGTAAATCTATAAATAAATTTAATAAAAAATTTGAAAGAACAAAAAACATTTTCTTCCCAGATCATTCTGGGTTTTGTCAGGGTGATAGCTACAATAAATCAACACTCGAATGTGTTTAATCCAGGGTTCTATTGATTTACAAAAATTAATCACAAACATTAGAGGTCATTAAATTTTTACTCTCACTCATCAAATTTACATATGTAGCCACGAATTCTGATGTCCAGCTTATTTAAGACAGAGTGAGTGGTGCTGCAGAAATAACAAGATAGTATGTATGAGAAAATGGGCATAGCTCTGACGGAAACTTCTTAGTCACACAGACATGGAATTTATCATTTCTCTTCAGGATTCATCTGTATCACCAAAACAACCTGTCTGTGGACTTAAATGGATTCTTAGGAAAATCAAATGAATTAGTATATGTGAAAATAGTCTGAAAAAAAAAACCTCTTTCATACATAAATAAAACTGAGAGATGTTTGTTTTTAGTCTTACAGTATTAATACTTGGAATGTTTTTATGAACATACAGGTTGAAGAAATATGTTCTAAATAGATGAGTGAATACTTTCCCCCTCATTCATATTTGTCCTTCCATCAAATCTGTGTACTCTTAATTCTCCTCATGACATCGGCTTAGTAATAGGTAGGATTTAGGTTATACTGCCACTGCAAACTTTTGAAGTGAGATTCCCTAACTGACTCATTACTACCACCTACAATTCATTAGAAATGTAAATTTTTAAAAAGCAACCAAAAAATATGTGGGGCTTGTGCCGGAAATGCTCATTTTGATAAGCCCTTTAGGGGATATAGATATGTACTACTAATAAAAAGCTCATGGATTTTGTCCTCACAAGTCTCACAAGTATTTCCTTTAGCCTTCCGCATTCCACTGTTAATGTCTAGGCCATATCTTGCTTTCTTCTTTTCTTCTTCTTATATAATTTACAGGTCTGTTTTCTCCTTATACAAATATACCATACAAAAACCCACTTACATAAAAAACAATTATTCTTTCCTACTTTGTGGGGTCGTCCATCTGAAATGAATAGTCTACAGAAACTCTCAAGCTGACAGTAATCAATCCTCTCTTCTACCCAACCAAAAGCCTTGTGGGTAATAGACTGTAGTCTCTAAAGCAGTTTCCACTGTTCAAACCTATCAAAAGCACATTTTTTAAAAGATTTATTTATTTATTATATGTAAGTACACTGTAGCTGTCTTCAGACACTTCAGAAGAGGGAGTCAGATCTCTGTTATGGATGGTTGTGAGCCACCATGTGGGTGCTGGGACTTGAACTCAGGACCTTTGGAAGAGCAGTCGATGCTTTTAACCACTGAGCCATCTCTCCAGCCCCTCAAAAGCACATTTTTAATAATTGTGCTTGTTCGATAAATTTTTCAATGCCCAGTGGGAAGATTGGCATGCAACCCATTAAAGACTGAATACAGTTAACATCTTTAGCATCTCCCTAACTTACTGTCTGACGTGAAACTGTCCGTGCCATGTGCCCATACACCTTGACCTCTGGGAGCTCTCAGAGTCTGACACACCATCTAAAGGACTTGCATGGGCTGGAATGAGGCCTTGCCTCAGGCAAAAACGTAGAGTGCAGACAGCTCAGCCTTCATGGCTGTCTTCTCTGGCCTCAGTGGGAAGAGGATGCACCTATTCTGGCTGAGATTCAAAGTACCATAGTCAAGAGATAGAGGACAGGAGGGAGGACACTGTCTCAGAGGAGAAAAAGTGGAGGGACACTGTGGGGGAGGAACCAGAAGCAGAGCACCGTTGGGATGTAAATTAATTCATTAATAAAAATTTAAAAAGTATGAGGGTATGGTGCTATAAATTATTTTAATTTCTAGTATGAAATTCCTAAAACCCTTGAAAGTTTCTCTGTAATGGAGAAAGAGGATGGTCTTTTATCATTCATACTATGCTTCTTTCTACAGGAGTCTTTATGCTAATGAGGGGATTCTTGTTGGACACTAGTAGCATTCTAAGGAGGAGAAACCTTGCAAAGGAAAACAATTAGAATTCAACAAATAAGAATTTCAACTCTGGCCACCCCCGATCTCCCTAAGGGTAGCAGAGTGTAAGGTTGAGATAATCTAATAGCCAATTGTTTAATTATGTATGATAGAATAGAGTCTCCACCAAACTACTCAATAATAAAATCAGATAAAAATTTTCTAAGTTGGTAAATGTATTTTCATTAAAAATCACAACAGTATTTGGGACTTTTCTAGCTTTCAATTTGTGAGCCTCTTCTGACTGTTCACCAGTGTTTTTATGAAAAGCTTGAGATAGAAAAAAAAGTTTTCCTCAGTTCTGGGAGCCATTTTAGAAAATTTTCAGTTTCAGGCAAAAATGTTAGAAATCTCTGACTTTACTTTGTTTTATTTTTCTAATTAATCATTTTGTTTACATTTTAAATGTCTGGACCATGAAGCCTAACCCTCTTCCCCTCTCCTTTGCCTCTAAGACTGTGTTCACCTACCCACCTACTCCCACCCAACCCCTCTAGCATCCTTCTTTTCTGGGACATCAGGTTTCCACTGGACCAAGCTCCTCCCCTACTACTGATGCAAGATAAGGCAGTCCTCTCCTACATATGTAGCTGGAGCCGTACATGGCCTATGTATTCTCTTTGGTTTGTGGTTTACTCCCTAAGAGTTCTAAGGGGTCAGGTTAGTTGATACTTTAGTTCTTCCTATGGGAATGTAATTCCCTTCAGTTTCTTCAGCTTTTTCCCTACCTCTTCCATTAGGGTCACTGAGTTCAATCCAATGGTTGGCTGTGAGTATCTGCATCTGTCTTAGTCAGGTGCTGGCAGAGCCTCTCAGAGGACAGCCACCTATAGGTAAACCAAAATCCCATTCAAATGTGATATACGTTTAAATAACCTGGCCTAAGAAAAGAAGTAATCTTTGGCTTGATCTCTGGATCCTAGGAAGCCTGATTCCAACTTTGAGTATTATCAAAACTGTATAGTCAGAATATGTTTAACTGTAGCAATTATAGTTGGTGCTAGACAAACTGTAAATATGAGGAGTAAAATTCATATTGTTATGTTTATTGTCTATCTGAATTTTCTTATTTATGAGTTGACATGACATTTGGTAAACATTCCTCTTTCTTGATACAGTGTCTTCCTACTTAGAGTTGATTGGCACAAAGCTTTACATGTAGATCTGGTTTGCATTGAATTTACAGAGACCTGCTTCTGGTGTATTACCTCATGAATACTGGGATTAAAGCATGCAGCAACAGACGAACTTTAGCTATTACAGATAATAGTACATTGCTACAAACCAAAGATGACTTGGTAGCCAAAGGTGCTTGGGGTTAGTCCTGACTGAAAGATTTTGATTCCTGGAGTTCGGGTGGTAAAACAAAAGAAAACAAACAGCCAAATTGTGTGTGTGTGTGCATTTGTGTGTGTGTGTGTGTGTGTGTGTGTGTTTGCATGTATGTGCTCACAAAGGAGTTCATTTGCATGAGTATGTTTTGAAAAAGAAAAATTGGAATATCTCCAACAATGGACATGAACATTTTGCATTCAAAACTATGAAGATACTCTCAAGAAAAAACATAAGTTTAGTTTTCTTTGCAGTAGAATAATTAAAACCGCATTGGGAGTAGTTCTAAAGAAATTACTAGATTTTCTTTGAGTTAGCTTGACACCCAGATGGCTGACCTCCCCAGCAGAAAGCAGACCCAGGTACACTCCACAGAATAAATTATCATAAAAAATGTGCTTTTT
>NW_022196891.1:7938785-8009327 GCF_008632895.1 Mastomys coucha
TTTTTGGTTTCAAGATACAAAGTCCTGAGATTGAATTCAAAAGATAATGGAGAATTTTTTCTGAGAGATAAGCAAGCCGCTGCTGTGGATTCATTAAACACCCCTTCCCAATGCTTCTTTCTGTGATAGTACTCTGATAACATCAACCAGAATGAACTGCTTGATTTGTAAGTGCCATCAAATGCTGTAAGTTAGAGATTTTGGCTCTTACTTCTTCCAGAGACTGAATTTACTACCGTACAATTATTGGTATAAAATTGTACACTTTTTTTCTGGGTCCAAATTCTCTTTATTGAAAAGTTTCATCTATTTGTTCATGGGTGGGCTGAACTGCAGAAAAATGAAATGAACATTGCAGGACCCTATTAAATTAAAATGTTTTTGTTTTAAGCATCTGTTTTTAAGTTATTTTTTCTTATAAGTCAAAATAAAGTGCCATGGACACATTGAGTAAGAAAAAAACAATTTAAAGGCAAGAGTTGTTGGGCAGAAACACTACAGAACACAAGATTCCATTCAATGAATGAAAGTGAATGAAGTTTGGAGAACATAAAAGTGACCAAGGTTAGTACGGATTTCCATCAAGAAAGAATTTTTGCCAGCTACTGAAATTCAACCCTTCTCCTAACCTTGAATCGGTCTTTCAATAGTTTCATGTTTTCCACTTCTTAGATGGTGAAGTAACTTTCTCATAGAGTGAAAGTACTAATAATTCAGATAAACAAGCAAGCAAACAAACATTGAGCTTGGGCATTGATGGCTTGTTCTAGACTTCTAACCAGCAATAACATTATTTTTAAGGAGAAAATACACCTAATCAACTACGGCTATTGACAGCCTGAAAAATTGAGAACTTAAAGCACTCTGTAAAATATCTAGTGTAGGGATCTGAGTAATGATTCAGGTTTTATGAGCATATACTGCCCTTACAATGAGTTTGATTTTCATCTCATGCATCAAATGGCTCACTACCATTTGTAGTTACAACCTCCCTGATTTACAGTGTTTCTGGCCTCCAGGTGCACCTCACCTATACTTACATGCACACCAAACACGGGCAAACAATTAAAAATAAAATAAATCTTTATTTTTTAATTCTGTGTTGATAAATGTTTGTTTGTGTGTCTGTATGTGTACAACATGTCTGCAATGGCTACAAAGAGAAGAAAAGGATGGCAGATGCAGTAGACCTGCAGTTATTGGCGATAATTTTTAGCTACTTTTTAAGTGGTGGGTGCTGAACCTGAGTCCTGCAATGTGACCAAATTCTCTTAACTGCTGAGACATCTCTCCCGTAATTCTGCTTCCCTCAAAATCTCAAAATAATGTCGTATAATGATATTGGAATAGGCTGTCTAGATTAAGTATTTTAAGGAATAGTAAAAAAGAAGAAGAACTGAGTTCAATTACTTTAGAAAAACAACCCACAAACAACTTTTAAACATTTGAGATGAAAATGATTTCCATTTGAAGATTGAATTTCATCACTGCCCATTATATTTTGGGAAGACATTCCGACCAGTGTACAACAACAAAAAAATATCATTGGGAAACCTATTAGCTGCTGTCACACTGCAGAAAGTTATGTTGCATTGAGCTTGGTTTTGAAATTTTCTTGAGACTTGCCAAGCATCTCAACAGGTAAAGACCTTGACACCAACCCTGAAGACCCTAGTTGATCCCTGAGAACAAAGTGGTGAAAGGAGGAAACTGACTCCTGCATGTTGTCCTTTGAATAAATAAACTGTATCAATGTTTTAAAAAAGAAAACATATTTAACATACTATGCATTCAGAAGATATCTTCCATAGACCTGAGACTTTTTATACTACTGGTTGACCTAACTCGATACACATGGGTTTATGGCTTTCTGACAAAATAGGAAACAGAATAGGTATATGTCCTTGGTAATTTTAATTACACATATAAATGTATATATGTAATTAAATATATAAAATTACATACACATGTATAGTATTTATTATATTATTATATTATATGAATATTATATTATTGTATAAATATATAACAAACATATATATAATTATATATACATATATATGATTATAATTTTGGTTTTTTTTTTTATTGAGACAGGGTTTCTCTGTGTAGCCCTGGCTGTCCTGGAACTTACTCTGTAGACCAGGCTGGCCTCAAACTCAGACATTTGCCTCCCAAGTGCTGGGATTAAAGGCCTGCGCCACCACCACCCGGCAGCTATAAATTCCTTTCAAAGATAGCCAGTTAGGCATTAGCAGCCTTAGAGGACACTGATGCTGAGACTCACCTTAATAATTTATAGTTTGTGAATTGAAGGACTGAAATTTCAGAATATTAGTCACTAGTCAGAATAGGACTGGGAACTGAGTCATAGAAAGTATGCCATCCTGATATCTCAGAAGGTTATCAATGGGAAAACATCTAAATTCCCTTTTATGATATATATGTATATATATATATATATGTATATTTATAAGTATTTTTGTATATGTATATATGTATATACACATATATATGTATATATATACATATACACAAATGTATTTTGTCTATGTCTACCAGTGCTTGAATTACAAGTATATATAAGTATAAGTATTTCTCCGGCACTTCTAAATGTGTTCTGGGACTTATGCTTGCAAGGCAGTCAGTCATATTCTTTACTAACCCCTGAAATAGAATGGTTAAACAAAACAAAATAAAACTAAAAACAAACAAACAAAAAGAACTCATTAGGTCATGAACAATTTCAAACCTTTCCCAAGAAGCAAGAACACTGTAAGTACCTCGTGTTCAGTGCCTACATTTTAGCAATCTAAATTACACAGTATCCTCTGTTCCTGACCACAATGTCTACTTCCCTCGCACCTTCCACCTCTCCCAAGTTTACCTCTCTTTTCTTCATTTAGTTCACTCACGGAAGAGCAGTCCTCCCAGGGACCTCAACCAAATACAACATAACAAGCTACAAAAAGACCAGGCATATACCATCACATCAAGGGTGAACAAGACAACCCAGTAGGAGGCAAAGGTTCCCTCAACTAGGTGAAAGAGTCAGGAACAGCTGCTGCTCTGACTGTTTGTATTTTCACAAAAACACCAAGCTACTCAGCCATATAGGTATGGCCCATAAAAAGAATCTTGATCTCTGCAAGTTTCATGAGTTTCTCATCAGGTGATTCTGTTATTGGTGTCCTCAGAGTGTCCCTGACTTCTCTTCCAATGGACTTTCCAAGCTCCATCTAATGTTTGCCTGTGGGACTCTGTATCTGAGGGGCCTTAAATATTTTTATAAGATGACTGTCTGACAAGGATCTTTTTGACAGAATAAAGCATTTAATTTGTATTTTCTGTATGTGTCTGTAAAAGTTTGTCTGTTACCTGAACAAGATAATTTCTACACAGAAAAACTGTTTATTCTAGAGGCTTTAGGATAATCTAGATGTATTATTATTATTATTATTATTATTATTATTTTAGGTCAACATTTGTCCGTTTGGTCACTGATGACCATGTTCACCACTGAGACTGTTTTCGGCTGTGTTCCACAATAAACTCTGTCCATCTTCTATGTAGTGATCTCTGCATCTCTACTTAAATTCTTTCCTTGCAGATTATAAGAATACAGGAACAACCACACCCTGCACCAAGAACCTAGTGATGGCTTAACAGATCTTCCAGGATAAGAGGAGAAATTGCCAATATTCCTTCTATATCTTTTGATATTTTTAAAATGGATTATTTGAAATGTATAGTTGTCTGAAGAATAAAAACTAATTAATTGCAGTAATATCTATAATACATGTAAAATACTTTCTTGCCAAACATTAGAATTTTCTACCTGAAGGTTAAATCCTTAAGTGCATGTGTGACACTGATCTCGTCATCTTGAAGCCACTATGGCCACTGTGGAATGTCACTTTACCACTCATGTGTAATTTCTATCCCTATCATCTCCTATGTAAAGTATTAGGAGTTTCAAGAGGTCTGATTTGCTATCTGCATACTGCAAAACATTTTTATTATACAGAAAAGGAAACAAAAGGAGAAGTAAAATTATTACATTTCACATGGTAGTATTTTTTTTTATTGATTTAACATAACACACGTGTTACAAATACACAGAACCATATATTAGTCATTTCTTCGATGTAGAACCATCAAGGGTGAGGGCACAGGTAAACCCAGCTCCAGAGAACAGCGGTGGCTTTTAAGGCAGGTTTGTTTTGCCTGATAAAACTGCCTCTTTTCATAAACAAAAAAAGTTCCGCTGCCTGTCTGCGTAGAATTGGTTAATAAAACAAGGTGCTATGATATTTCCAACCAATACTTCCAATAAAGATCTGTCATTTCTGTTGAATTGAATTTAGGCTAAATTTGGGTTTAATTTATTATAAAATTATAAAATGTAGTCATACATGTTTAACAGCAGAGAAAATTTGTTTCATTTGCTTTTTTTAATTTTTGGAAGAAAAGCAGAATATAGCTTTATGTTATTGAACTTTATGTACAAAATCATTTGATTTCAAATAAACAGTTAATGTAAAAGCAAGCGTTTCTCTGAAAATTGAACTACTTAAGCTTTATTAATTATATGAGGATTTATAATGATTATTTTTTCTGATCATCAAATGAGATAGAATATGGAACAATCTAACACAATGTATACCTTGTACTAAGTATTAACAACAATAGTAAGAGTATGCATATATACAGTATTATTACAGTTGCAATCATGAATTGTCACTGAGGACCCAGAGCTAGCCTCTTCCTCCCTCCTTCACTGTCTAGATATCCTGAAATAATAATGTTATTATTGCCTCTTTGCTTTGTACTGCTAATATCTAGGTTTATTATACAATTACATAAATTTCTAGCAATTTAGTGACATGTAACTGTTTATTAAATTAATCTCTTCATGGTTGATGTTAATAGTTTGGTTTTGGTTAATAATTTGTTTGGTTTTGGCAATAAGCAACCCCTTTGCTTGTACTGCAACTACAGCTTATTAACACCTCTTTAAAAATGTCCAAGGATCAAGAAAATAAAATCTACATCTTTGAATTGCTAACATTCCTCCTGAAGCACTGAAATAAAGCAAATCTGAGAAATCGAGTGGCTGAAGCTTCCATATTTTCAAATACCATCTGACAGTTTGCCTTAGAGTCTTCAAGACCAGAGGCCTATCATTTCTATATCACACATAAGGAAACTTGGGGTAGAGGAGGACTTCAGCAGCTTTGAGAGGGGTTTAATTATTTTTTTCATCCTGTTCACTTGAAATTGTATATTGTATATACACTTGAATTATATATTCTTAAAGTGAATCAAATATCAAAGCCAACTAGATATGCATATCTTCTAAATTCAATGGAAGTATTAAAAACTCAAATGTATGTTCTACTAGATGAGATGGCTTGTCTGGCCTCAGTAGGAGAGGAAGTGCCTAGCCTCTTAGACACTTGAAGTGACAGAATTGGTGCAAGGGACAACCATGGGGATTCCATCCACTCAGAGAAGAAGGAGATGGGGGAATGGGGAAAGAATTGTGTGGTGGAGTGACCTGGAGGGGGATATTAAGCATGATGTAAAGGGAATAAGTAAAAAAAAAATTCAATTTAATTCAATTAAAATTTTAATATAAAAAGTTATTTTTCAGCATTTTCACTGTTTAAACTTTATTCCTCTATTTGCAAAGCTTTAGCAGTATGTAAAGATTTATGAGGATAAATTCAATTTGTATCTCAACTATTGAATTTAATATTTACTGAAATTAAGGAAAAAAAAACCTTGATTTTCAAGGTCCATTAGTAAACACTGCTACTGATACCTATATGGGAGGTGCTAATTAATTCTATAAGCATTTAGAGAGAAGGCTGATATCCCCAAATCCTTGTGATCCTCCATCTTCACACCCAGTGCTTAAGTTTTATGGCAAAAAGACAGCCTGTCAGAGATTAGAACTGAAGAATAAGTAACCAGTTCCTCTATTTTTCCCCTTCCCAAAAATAAAAGACAGATCAAAGAAGCATTTTTGTCACTGCTTTGACTTTTGATCATTTCTAGTCAAAGTCTAATATTAAAACACATAGTCCATTTTGTTTTGCTGATAAGACATAAAAAATAAATAGTCACAATAATAAATAGGAATGGGGGAGGGTACAGTGTTGACAAACAATGCATTTCCCAATATAGTGAACAGAGTTCAAAAGAAACAGCTGATGCTCCCATTAGCCAGATGAGTTCTCGGAAAATATTACAGTAATGAAATCCAGCTGAGTCTTTGGGGACTGTGGATAGCAGAGGAAAATATTCCCATCTTTGCTGGGAGTTTTTAATGCCAGCCCTCCAGAGCCAAGGATGACTTCATAACACATTTCATGCCATCTCTCTTACTGGAGAACTTAAAGGTTCTTATTTAGTCCTCAAGAAAATCTGTGGTGACTAAATTCCAGTTATGTATTAGTAGGGGAGGAACTGCATGGAAAAGTAGGGTGTGCAGTAAGCAAAAGTCTTTTTCTTAAAAATAATATTAAATTGTCTTGCTGACAATTGCATGCATAGCCATCTCCTGGCTTCTGTGAAGTCTCCTGCAGGTTTTTGTAAGATGACATAATCCCATCTTCTTGAGTTTCAGGCTTTTAGGGACTTGAGTAAAATGTATTCACACATTTGTTCTAGAACAAGCCTTATGTGAATTTGAAAATGAATTCTGTATAAAGGGACCACGATAACTGGCCAAAGCTTGTGAAGTGTTAAGACAATTTTTAGGAGTTGCTAGAAATTAACAAAATGAGAAAAATTATAAACCACAATTGGTATCTGCTCATTCAGACAACAGATTAATTGATTTGGGGTATAAATACATAACACTTAAGTACAAATTTTAACAATGAGTTATATATTCTGATGCCATAATATCCCTTTGTAATTTAATTGTTTATTGCATATAAGTTTAATTAGAAATAGCTGTATACAGGTATAATACAGACTCTGCATTGCTGAAGAGTGTTTAAAATCATATGTAGGGGAATGTTTACTCATAAAAATATTTGTCTCTATTATGTTTCTGTATTTTGGGTTCCTATTTTATTCATAGTTCTATGATTATATTAAATAAAATTTTCTGAAGAGACAGAGTTAGTTACATAAAAAGTACACTCAACCCTCTTAAAGATGTCATTAGTTCATTTTCCCTTCGTGGTATATATGTGCCTTTTGTGGCTAAGAATTCTACAGTCTTGGTCAGGTTAACCTTGGTCACTTGTAGGCTACTGTGCACGTCCTCGCCTACTAAAACATAACTGGAATTTAGTCACCACAGATTTTTTACATATAAAAGTTTATCACATGGTACATGAGAGCTGAATTGTTCTATGGGGATAAATCATTAAGTGACATTAATACTCTGGCCTTTCAGGAGCAAAACAGTAATCAGTTCTCTGCTAGGGTCCATGTCTGACTCTTTCTAGGGAAGAGTCAGATACCGGGTATAGATACCATCTTGTGAAATGGGACTTAAATCTAGCTACATGGTGGTTGGTTAGCCCCATGATGTGTTTGCCACTATTGGACCAGTGGAAAATATTGCTTGAAGAGTTGATATTTGCATATGGCTATATATTACTTTTCTCCTTCAGTATCTTACAAAACGTCTCTTAGCACTCTGAAACCTACCCAGTTAAGGGTGAAGCTAATTTCCTTCTGTTTTGTTTTCTTGTTGCCTTGAATAACAAATCTTTACACTCTCCTACTATAACTTTATAACAATGCATCTGGATATGTTAATCTTTTCAAAATCAATCAACTTTTATTACATATTTATTATTTGCTACCTAGATACTAAATATTGGGTTTAACTAAAATGAACAGATTTCCCAGGGTTTATATACAATTTGTACCAAATTCCTTGGAAGAGAATTAACAATTATTGAGCCTTCAAAACAATATTAGGAGTCTAACTCCTATAAATATAATTAGGAGCCTAACTTACATATAATTTATACTTAACACTATCAAATTCCATAAATACATTTCTAAGTTCACATAACTTTGCTCACATATGAAGGGAACTCCAAAATCACACCAAATTACTTCAACAAATATATTGAATAATTCATAACTTACCTATAAAGAAATCTGGAAAACTTGATCTTCTTTTATTACCATGGAAGTCTTCTCTATACAGTTAATTAAACCAAATTCATTTTTACTTTTCATATTTTTTGTTCTTTTTTTTTAAAAAGAAGATTATAATGAAAGCCTTTACATAATTTGCAGTCCAATTCTATAGTCTTATGATTTGTGTAAACTCTATGTTTTTCCCCAAGGTTCCTTGTAATGAATGGCTTGGTTGGCATAACAGCATTAATATAAGCACTTAAACCTCAAGAAATAAAACCAGAGAGATATCATTAGAAGTCTTAGATCAATAATAATGTCTGTTAGAGGAGAATGCTCTTATATTCCTTCAGGCCTAGGAAATGCTTATGTTTTAAAAAAAACATTAAATCCATTTAGAAGAGAAAGCATTTTTTATTCTCATTATACATATTTATGAGTTGCATATTTATGAGATGCAATATTATAATTGGTTTTAAATACAAAATCAGAGTATTTAACATTTCTATTTCTTTATTCACTTAAATTAAGATTAATAGGTAAGAATTGAATATTTGTGGGTTGTAGTTCAATGTCTGTGTTTATGTGTATGTGCGTGTGTGCATGTTTATGTGTGTTTGAGTGCTGGACTCTGACTTTAGTATCTACTCTTTCTTTCACTCTTTGTGGTCTAAATTCATTAAATTACCTTCACATTACATCCTGGCCATAGATTAACTATGTTAATCTAATTGATCCATGAAAAAAAGAAATACTTTGATCTTCTGTTATTGTCTTCTATTTCTTTCTTCAAAGACTTAAAATTCTTGTTAAACAGGTCTTTCATTTTCTTGGCTACTACTACACCAAGGTATTTTATATTATTTGTGGCTATTGTGAAGAGTGTTGTTTACTAATTCCTTTTCAGCGCAGTTATAGTTTGTATGTAGGAGGGCTACTGAATTTTTAGGTAATAATGTATCTTACAACTTCATTGAAGGTGTTTATCAGCTGTAGCAGTTCTCTATAGATTTGTGGGGTGTTGCTCATGTACACTATCATATCTTCACATACCAATACATCGGCTCTTCCTTTCTGATCTGTATTCCTTTGATCTACTTTAGCTGTGTTCGTTGCTCTAGGTAAGATTTCAAATACGATATTGAATAGGTACATATAGAGAGAGTGGGCAGCTTTGTCGTGTCCCTGATTTTATTGGAATTGTTCTAAGTTTCTCTCTATTTAGCTTGATATTGGTTATTGGCTTGCTGTATATTACCTTTATTATGTTTAGGTATGTGCCTTTTCATTCTGATCTCTTCAAGAATTTTATCATGAAGGGGTGTTGGATTTTGTAAAAAGATTTTTCAGCATCTATATAGATAATCATGTGATGCTTTCAATTTTTATATATGGTGGATTACAGTGATTGATTTTCATAAATTGAACAATCCTTGCATCTCTGGAATGAAGTCTACCTAATTATGGTAGATGACCTTTTTGATATGTTCTTTGACTAAATTTGTGAGTATCTTATTGAGTGCTTTAACATCAATATTCAGGAAGGATATTAGTCTGAAATTCTCTTTCTTTGTTGAGTTTTTGTATGGCTTCCATATTAGAATTACTGTGGCCTCATAAAAGAAATTTGGCAATGGTCTTTTTCTATTTTGTGCAGTGGTATGAGGATTTAAAATGTTAAAATTTAACATTTTGATCAACTATTTAAAATAAGCAGGTCTTATTAGGAATATGAGTTTTCTCTTAACACTACTTTTTAATTCATTTTGCTGAAAATTATTGCCTATCAGTATTTTTTTTTTTTTTGATTTTTCGAGACAGGGTTTCTCCATGTAGCTCTGGCTGTCCTGGAAATCACTCTGTAGACCAGGTTAACCTCGAACTCAGAAATCCACCTGCCTCTGCCTCCTGAGTGCTGGGATTAAAGGCATGTGCCACCACCACCCGGCTGCTTATCAGTATTTTTATATTCACAATATTCAACTGCATATTCATAAATGGCATTCTACCAGGTTTGTCATTGAGTTTCATTTCTACATTTGCTGTTGTGCACAGGAAAGCTTGGTACCTAGGTGTGCAGTTTCTTCTTTGATATTTTTATTTTTACATACCCAATAGTAGATTCCCTGGATCAACAGGGAATAAATATGTTTCCAGGGTTCTGAGGAATGTCTGTATGTTCCTCTGTAGCGATCCCCAACAGCATTTAAGATTGCCTACATTATTGTCACAATAGATAATATTTTTGATAGCCATTCTAACTCTAATTGGTTCTTAATGAAAATGGCAAGCTAGGACCCATTCTAGTTTCTCTGCTTCATTTCAAAAATCCAATTGCTTCCTCAAACACAAATTCTTCCTGTGGGTTTCCTTAGCTGACATGATGCTGTCAGAGGAAATCCATTCCGAGCTTGTGGAATTTTAAGTTTGTGAATTAAATAATCTACAGCATAATGTTGTTGTTATTATTTTTGTTGTTGTTTTGGTAGATTGTATATGTTATTATTGGTAAAAAGTAAAAGAATTCATTCTTTGCTGTCCTCTCTTACCACCAGCAGTATTTTCCATATCATACCACTTTTTCCTATGGGAAACATATTTGTCTATAGACTTGACAAGACAAGTAGGCTTTTTTTTCATTGCTTGAGCATGGCGTCTATGGCCCTCTCGGCTTTGAATTCAGGTTTCCAATCAACTTTCTTAACCTGGGAAAGGAGATATAGTAAATAAAGAAAACATCTAATAAAAAAAAATCTTAAGTGCTGGATATTTTTATATTGACATTTGTTTCTATCTTCTGCTGAGTACTTTCTATAAAATAATATTCTTTCTTACTTCTAACTGTTTCTCCTGTTATTCCGTTAGTATGGTCTCCCTTCTGCTTCAATCTTATAGCTTTTATCCAGCATTCTTGTAAGTAGAATGTGTAAAAAAAATTCTCTAACTTACAACCAATTTAAATATGATTACCTGTGTATTATTTAAATATCTTAATTTTATTTTAAAGTTTTTCTCCTATTTGCAGACTGGTTTCATTTAAAGTTCTCTTCCTTTCAACATTTGTAGATTTTTTAAAATATTAATATTTGAATTGTGAAAGTCAACTAAAGAACAAATTATTTCAAAAAAGTGTTTGCGAATTGTCCAAGATTTTGCTAATATTTGCTCATAATAACATCTTTCCCTAAATCCCAGGGCAATGAAATATAGTTGTAATGTAGAAACCTAGATTAGTTTTAGTGTTTTATGTTGGAAAAAAATATTTCCCTTAAGCAATCTAAAATGTATATTACTGTCAAATACAATAAATACTGAAAGAATTTTGATTTATCAAAGTGTGTGTGTGTGTGTGTGTGTGTGTGTGCATGTTTGTGAACACAGTCTGGCTCAATGGAATTATTTTGATTTTTCTTGTGGTGGTTCAAAATAGAAGGCATAGTAAGATTGCATTAACACTTACTACAAAATTTTGTTGGCACTCAACAGTTCTGCAGTATTTGTCAGAATTCTGTGCCATGCCAGGAGTAAATTTGTAAGGTAGCCAATCAGTTAAAATCATTGAAGGTGGGACACAGCCTCAAAGTGACAGTGCTTGTGAGAGCCATGACAGTTGAGCCATGAGCTTCAGGAAGGAAGGCTTCTTTGCAAAAACTTGCAGGTTTCTCTATTGCATTTTGGATACACTATTTTGCTTCCAAATTTTGTAAAATGTATTGCTACTCTAAGTGGATTAAATAAAAGATATTTTCATCACAGGTCTATACTTAGAATTTCAGGATAAAGTTATAAACCTGGCTGAGACTTTCATGAATATTCCTTTACTAGAAAGTCTCTGAACATGGAGCCAAAGTTCCAATCCCTGCCAGAATTAAAAAAAAAAAAAAAGTATCCCTTCTTCATGAAAAGCCTAACAGGCACTTGGCTCTAATGTTACTACTTGATCTTACCTCACTGATATTCCTTATGTTGTGTCTCCTAACACAGTGCAGGTCAGGAACTCAAGTATAAACTGAAAGGTACACAGGAACTTAGTCCATAACACTATTACTAACTCTTCACTTCCGATTTAGTGACATTGGTTTCAAGTAGGTCCTATACTTGATTAAAAATGTTCTTCAGTAATAGACCAAGACTACCAGCAATTTAAGAGCAGGAAGGATCAGCATAAAAGTAAGCATTCTCTGATTTTAATTTTGTTTAAGTACTTTCTCTTTGCTGCATAAGCAAGTCAGTTACAGTCTTGGGAGCATATATATATATATATATACTTATATATGTATATGCATATATATATATGTATAAATTGGATTTGAGAGAGATGAACATATGATTTCCTGCCAAGTCTAAATTACCAAGGTTTCCTAATAAAGATGATCTCTCTCCTTCTTGAACAAAAATACTTCATGCCTAGCCAAAATATAAAAACTAGGTTGTCTTATAATTTATTACTTTGTTGTTGGAATTTTTGTCAAAACAAAACAGCAACAACAAACTTTGCACAAAATTTCATTTCCATTTTAACACACACTTTGCAAATAGGGGAAAGTTTTATAAATTTTCCCTGAGCCTGTTCTTGCTGAACACCACTCAAGATCGTGATGAGTATTTAGTGTAAATTTCAGTACACAACTTCCAACAAGTCTCAGGGATTTTCATAGAAAAGGGGTTAGAAAGAGTGTAAGAACTAAAAATGATAGGATCATGTGAGAATTCTGAGAGCTTGTGAGAAAACTCCAGGAAAACAAGACCTACGTCTAATGACATTGGTTTCTTCAATAACGTAGATTTCTTCTTAGAATCTGTTTTTACATTCCTTTCAAGTGTGTAGCAGATAGAAGATAGTTTACCTCAATTGTTATTCATATACTACTATGGAAAAACATGTTCTTGGCATGTGTGGCCTTTCCTTGTGCTTGAACACTTTACTCATGAACTTCTTGTAACGTTTAGAGTATAAATTGTCTTTTGCTCTGAATAAAGTTTGAAGGGGACCGGCCAGCGGTCTCTCTTCCTCCGTGGGTAAATATACCAACTGGGTTAATTGGGTCCTGGGAAGGCAAATGGTTAACAAGGAAAGACACAGATGCCAGGTAGATGTGATAAGAGAGAGATTTACTGAAATTCACTCAGTATTTATAGTTATGCTAGGAACCAGACCCAGAGGAATTCAAAACTTGCTCATCTTAACATAAACAGGAGAAAATCCATTAACACCAGACCAGAAGGAGATCTTGAAAGGAAGATCTGGTAAACCTTTAACATAAGCATGAGACCTGCTAAGTCTTTGATCTAAGGACTAGCAGTCAGGACTCCACACAGCAGGTGCTCAACTCCAGCTTGCAGCCTGTTGGGGCTGCTTTACAGAACCAAGTCACTCCCAAGCAACAAAGGGGGGGAAGGAGTCCACAAAAGTTGACTATTGCATGAGACTTTAGGTTGCTACCATTTTAGGCCACATTCTCCAGGGTTCATGTTGCCCACTAGAACAGTAAAAAGGTGATTCAGAGCAACAGTGTCTCTGGTTACACTAGTGTATTAGCATATAACAACTCACAGTAATTTTGACAGGGTCCACAAGACATATGCAAACTCAGGTCAAAACAAATCCCAGCCTTGAAGTGGGGCATGAGTACAAAATCTTATCCTCATTGGAGTTGATATTGGCAGTTGATAGCTGCTGAAAGAATGAAAGTCAGTGTTCTTTAAGGATGTGATACCTGGTATATTGACCATGGTCCATGGCAGAGCCCAGTTCCAAAAAATAGTTGGGCAACACAAATTCAATTTCATCTATTGAAGAAGGAGTTGGAGAGAATAGAGTGACTGGGCAGGTATAGGGTAGGGATGCAAATTACATTGTATGAAACTCTCAAAGGATTAATGAATATAATTTTAAAAAGACATGAGTTATAAAAGAGCATAAAAAGCTATTTATTTTTCTAATTCTTATTCTGATTTTTTATTTTTTGTGTGGTATTAAAATGGTAGAAATTATAGTGATTACAATAGTTGCATAAAATATACTTTTATACACCAAAGTGAAAGTGTAACTGAAGAGTAAAGTTTCATAGCTTGAGAGCGCCTATTTTAACTATATAGAAGTTCACTGAGATATACAGTTTGGGTATGTTTCTTTGTGTGTTTTTTTTAAATGGAAGTATTTTTCTATAATAAGAATTTATAGAATTGTAATTTTAAAAAGTTACAAATTTTAGCACATCAGCCATTTTCATCAGCTCATGGTTCCCTCAGTAGGTTTCTAAATTATGAAACCATGTTAACATCTGTGCCTCACTAAAATCTGCTTCCTGTATTGAGGACAACTTTAATATTGGCTTCAAAACCACTCTGGGTTTCCCCTCTTCCAATACCAAGTCTTTCCAACTGAACATGGAGCTTAAGTTAGACATCTGGGACTGGGAATACAGTGCAAATGCTTCCAGCCATCTGGAGTGGTGAATGGAATGTTGTTCCAGTTCCACTTTGGCATGGCATGCACGAGTGTTGCTTTCTGAGCACCTTGTGTTATATAGTAGTATAAGAGGCACATAAAGAAAATAGGTGTCCACTTTGATTCCCCCTTTCCGTTTTTAAAATTGTGGGAGGTGAATTGCTGCTGCAAAATGGACCTTGATTGTATCTGTTGTTTTTGGGTAAATTTGGAAATAAAGACATAAAACGTGTGTGGTTTTGTGTTTTGCTTTGTTTTCCTTTTGATTATGTCTTTCAACTTAAGTCATATTTTACCACAAAACAGAGTATTATATTATAATTATTAATAATTATGCATTATACAGTAGAATTTTATTATAGGGTTTTATAATTTATTTGGATAAAAACATGATCTCAGTTTTGAAAGAACATCTTCCAAAATTTGGGAAGGACCAAAAAATATACTTTTTTTCTTATTTTCTTGAAAGAAAAGAAAAAAAGAAGTGGTAATAATTTAAAAATATAATTCAATAACAGAATGTCATTTGAATGTTGGTATATATAAGATTATAAAATTTCATCAAATAACTCTATGGGGATATACAAACCATACATCTCTGAGTTGTCAAAAAAATGTGTGTGTCTTTGGTGAACCCTCATTCTAACTTATTTATACTCTTTTGACCTTTCAATTTTTCTTCTTAAGAACACATGGTGAGTAATAATTCTCAAGGGATGAATATATTTCTCAATAATTCCTTCAAATACCAGCCATTTCAAAGCTATTTGGAAAGCTTTGAAAGACAGAAAGGAAGAGAATGAAAGAAAACTTAACTTCTTCATATACACAAAGGATTTGTATTTCTTCTATCATTTTAACAATCAGTAAGAGTTCCACAGCAAGTATGTACAATACTTTCTGTGAGATATTGAACATAGCTGGTCTCATGCGATACTTCAGGATTCACTCACCTTGAGAATACTGGCGTCACAGGGTCTCCCTGCTCTGTCCAGGCTGAGATACTGAAATTTATAAGGGGTTGAAATAAATTGCTGCCATGGTAGTTTCTTGTGATGGTGCCCCAAATTTTGAAACCACATTGCCTACCATCCAAGAAATAGTTGTTAAAATAAATGGATTACTCAGACTTCCGTCTACAGGATTGTTCAGAAAGTTTAAGAAACCACATATATGTAGGACAACAAACAACTAAACCTACAGAGCATTCTTCTTAGTAGCCTGAAGAGAAAGCATTGTTAACACCCTGGGAACGTTCAAACATGAAGGAAGGATAGATATCATGTTAAGCTAAAAATATAAATGTTGAAATTTATGTTTACAGAGCCCTTAGTATTTTGTGTATTCTCAATGTTTAAATAGTTGTTGGGACAATGCTTTTTTTCAAGCGGATCTATATGTTTTATGTCATGTGAACAAATATCAGTTTTTCTTCTGACCATTCAGAATTCAAAACTACTTCTAATTGTAGTATTTGTAGAAAAAAGCATTGAGTGCCCTCTAAAAGCAATATGTCAACAATTAGCAATGATAGCCTAATATTAAAAAAATGATCTATATAGATTTCCATGAGTTAAAGAAATGTATATATATATATATGAAAATATAAATGCATCATAATCAGGCACATAAGTTACAGAGGGAGGGAGTAGAGAAAATACAAAATTCTAGACAAGCTTAGTATGTAAATGTGTATCTATTTAACTCTACAAATATGTTTATTTTCTAATATTTAAATTTTATAGAAAGAAATAAAAACATCTTTAGATGACTTGGTGACTTAGTTTAAGTGAAATTTAATGCAAATTGTTAAACCAATGACCTCACAACAGATACTACAAAAACCAATGACATATACACTTTATGAATGCCTGGAGTATTCAGTATTCAGATACTATTCATAAAAACGTTTTTTTGGACAAGATTTTGTGATGTATTGAATTCCAAGATACTACACCAAGCTTCTTTCATATGTGTTTGAAATAACTGCCCATATAAAATTTTTGCTCCTTGTGTGAACATAAATCAGGATTTTTTGACATTATGATAAAGTTTAAAAGAAATCAGAGAGTAGAAGTCATAATCGATTTTGGTATAATACTTTATCCCCAGTTACTACTTATTTTTAAAAGAGACCAAAATATAAAATGTCTTCAGTAATTACTATTCACCCTTCATGATTAGCAGTATATTCACTATTGATTTATTGAAGAAAAAGCTCTGCCTAGAATCTTCAAGTGATTTAGCTGTGATATTTCTAAGAGGAAAAAAAAGGATTCTGCAAACAGTTAACTATCACTAGAAATTTGGAACATTGTTAAAACATATATGCCAGATCTGACTGCTCTTCAGACTTGAATGCAAATGTTGGATCAATGCAATGGAGTATATGTTTCCTCTAGTTTTCTACCTGGCATAAATCACTAATAAATGAAAAAATATTTGGTTTTACTACTCTCTGTTCTGGTTTTATTTTAAACTTTTTGTAATGTCAATTTATTTTTCTATTTAAAGTTTATATGATCACACAAATATTATGAATAAATAAATGCAAGAAATCCAGGCCCAAGAGAGAAGAGGAAATCTCTGTAAGCTGCAGACTATGGCCGTGTTAGCTGTAAAACAATCTGTTTAGAATAAAGAAGCCTCAGGTCATTGAACTGCTAAAGAGCAAACAGTATTTATCTGTCTTCGTTTTTCTGTTATTCTGTCATGATCTCCTTTTACATTGCCTTTTATATTTTGGCCATTATTTTCCTATATATTTATTTTATCATATATTCATATATATAGGCATAACTTTATAGTTTAGAAACATATGGTAAACATGATAAACACATAATATAATGATAAAATGAATAAATATATAGACTATAGGTTCTATAACTATAATTTGAGAAATTAGGATGTAACAACAATAAACAAGGAATAGGTATTAATACTTTTCAGGTTTTGTTTGTTTTCATTTTTAATCTTTTCATCAGATTCTTTTTAATGAATAATATTTAATTTCTTATTTGGTCCCAGAATTTTTATGTAGTCTTTCAGCCTTTATACACAAATGTTGAGACAGTAGGGTATTTTTTAATAATGTTTAAAACAGTCATTAAACTAAAATTATCTCTTAGCATAAAACTTATATTGTTTTCTGATAGCCTAGATTTGAGTTGCTATAGCCATGACATTTAACATGTTGCATTTCACATATTACATCTACTATGGGCCTATACCTTGGAGCTTTTTCTAAGTCAGCCAGACTGAAGACAGCTACAGCAAAATGTATCTTTATTTGTCACATAAAATCAAAAATTATTTCTTCATAGCAAAGTGCTAATTAAAGCTCTGTTACAGAAAAGTTTCTTTCACAGACTGCTAGTGAAATCAATTAAGTTTTATTTTATGCTAATTAATTTCTTAACCTCCAAGCTGAAAGCCTTTAACTAAAATTTTAAACATATATTTTTAGATTTGCCCCATTTGATGAGTTTTCCATGGAAGAAGTAAATAAAATGACATGATATTTTATTTAATACTACAGAATTGCTACAGTTGAGCAGTATCAATCTTCAAAACACTACAAATCCTACATAAAGAATATAAAATCTGACTAGAAATCCATCTAGAAGCCAAACAATTCTGGCACTGAGTTTTATATTTGTTTATTTGTAGTGTCTAGCAGAGGCATTTTAATCCCATTATACATGTCACGTTTTGTCCTTTGGTTACATATCAAATATAAACAATTACTTGTGTCTACTAATATAATGTCCTTTTGTTCACTTTACATGATAGCAAAACAAAAATTAATATTAGAACCTTGTGGTTTTAAATTGTATAAACTTCCCTTTCATAGCCCCTAATTATAAAGCAAAATATTTCATATTTTCTCTCATATATAGAATATAGGAAGCAAAAATTAAAACAAAGAAGTCATTAAAGCTGAAAGAAATGATTAGGAAAGAGGAGACAGCAAGAGAAAGGGGATGTGGATAAATGAGGGTAAGGTGGTGTACTATGAAAAAGTACTTCATACATATGTATAAAGGAGGCTGGAGAAAAGTTCATTGGTGAATAGCAGTTGTTCTTGCTTCAGAGGATATGGGTTCACTTGCAAGTATCCACTTGATATTTCATGCCAATCAGTACCTTACAGGTGATATGAGGTTCTACTTCATGCATGGTGCACCTTTATACACACAAGTAAAACACTCATAAAATAAAAACTAATCAATAATAGGAATATATAGAAATGAAACAAACCCTTTTATTTTGAACCGTTCTATGCTACAATTTAACATCTCAAAATTTTGAGAAAATTTATAAAGCTACATACTAATTAATTTAATTTTAATCAAAATTAAATGCTCTGAATACAATAATAAGAATGAAATAAAATAAAAATAGAATGGCCTTTAACAAACATTTTTGTCCATTGACAAGAGATTCTATTTTCATTTTGCTAGACTAAATTTGTAAAAGGTAGTAGGATGTCTAGGACTCCTGATGACAAGGAAGAAAAACCTGCCGGGGGTACCGTGTTTCAGAGCACAAGGCTATGGCCTCTTGTGGGCCCGAGTATGAAGACCGAGAGGTCCCAAGGACGGCTTCTTTGATACAAGCACCTCATGATGTGATTTCTGCGACTATTCTTAGTAGTTATCATTCTCCTTATCTATTTACTGTTCCATATCTTTCCTCGTTTCTTGATTAAACTGGTATTTGGTGACCTGGCGAGACCTAGTAGGAGTTCACATGATATCCAGGAACTAGATGTTACCGATAATATTCAAGTGAAAGCTGTTCATGAATTCAAGAGATATGTAACTGTAGAGGAAGCTCTACAAATTTGGGAAAATGCACCCAGTGTAAAATTGGATATGATAATAGTTACAACATCTTGGGGAAGTTTGATATCTTACGGTCACTTGCTCGAAGTGCAAATGAAAGTAAGCTAGAGCCACGGGCAGAGATGAGTAAATCTGCAGCTGTTCCCCCAGTCTTAGTCTCAATTCTGTATAATAAAGACATTTTTATTGCAAAACTGAGGATGGAATAACTTACAGATATTTCACTGAAAGTCGGCAGTGGGTTCCTTGGGTTCAGGACCGATGGTGGCAGACCCCTAGGAGTTCTCCAAACAAGTTAAATGAGGATATTTTTGTATACAAGCAGATGGGGTCCTAGATGTTTGGAGATCTTGTGGGATAGTGGTATAGGACCCAGAACTAGAAAGGGATATTGACGAAGCCCTTTGCTATATTTTCAAGATTCCATTGGAGCACATTGCCATGGGGCTGTATTCCCAAAGGGAAAAGAACCTAAGTATCTACAAGAAAAATTAAAAGTAGAAAGTTAGGACAGCCTGGAGAATTAAATAAATGGTGTACATGTCAGGCCCAGAAAGAATTACAAAGACGTCAGGGTTAGCAGTATGACTTCCTGTTTGCCCTTTTATGAAACCATCCTGTCTGAATGTCTCTTACATGTCTGAAAGATATTGACTTTGTAACCATAATAATGCTGTACTCGACGTCACCGGAGACTAGTGTTCGCAAGGTATAAAAAATTTTTGCTTGCTATAAATCTTTTATGTTTGAGATTTTATAGTTCCTCTTTTTCTGTTCTAAATCTGTACTAGTCTGAATCACAAGAAAGTGTTGGCACAGGAAAATAGAGAAACATTTACCTACCCCCTTATGAACTTTGTAACCCAACTTCCTTGTATGATTTCAATAAAAGACTGGAGCTGAGTCAAGCATAGAGAGTCCTCTGACTCCCGAGCTCAGGAGCTCACTGCAAGAACAGCATGTCAGCTTCTTCAATTGTGTGTTATCTTATTCACCTACCAGGTATCCCTAGTACTTGACGACCCCTGACTCCTGTCGCGGCTCGACCCCTGCAATGTTTTTATTAATTATATTATTTATTAATTATATTATTTATTCAACACCCCAAATATTGCCTCTCTCCTGGTTTCCCCCTCCAAGTGTTATTCATCTCGCCTCCCCTTCTCTTTGGCTATCAGAGGATGCTTCTCCTGTTAGGGATTCTCCTTCTGTAGGACATCAAGCCTCTACAGAATTAGAAGCATCCTGAGGCCAAACAAGGTCGTCCTCTGCCACATATGTGCATGTGGTAGCAGACCGGCCCACGTATGCTCTTTGATTGGTGTCTTAGGCTCTGGGACCTCCCGGGAGACCTGGTTAGTTGACATTGTTGGTCTTCCTATGGGGTTACCAAACCCTTCAGCTCATTCAATCCTTCCCCTAATTCTTTCATAGGAGTCCCTGACCTACATGAGGATGGAAGAAAACACATATATATGACTCAGCAGAGGGCATTCCAGACTGTAAGGGGCCATGTGCCTACTAGAGACACAATGATTTTAAGTAATAGAAGTCACTGAGGCATGTGCTCAGAACATGAATGAAGGTGGCATGGATTACATATCATTGTTGTGCCTTTACCAGGGCAATGCCAGAGCAATACTATTGACAGTTGAAAATGACTATTTCTTATTTGTGTATCACCCTCTTATATATACTCATCTCAGACACTGTACACATACATGCCACATAAATGCAAGCATACATAAATACATATATACACAGCATATATATGTATATGTACATATACATACATAAACACATACACACATATCACCAGACATATACACTCATCATATACAAACCATGAATACCTATACTTACACACCCATAAACACATTCATGTACCATGTGTATATAAATGTACCCATCTACACATGCCAAATGTACACATAAACCATACCAACATACAAACACAGATTTTGATAAATTTCTATATATGTGACTAACACATTCTTTATTTATAAGTGATTCATTTTGATCTTTCTTTCTGTGTTTTATGGAAGCAATTCTAAAATTTAGTGAACTACATAAAGCACACCAACATACACACATACATTTTGATAAATTTCTATATGTGTGACTAATATATCCTTCATTTATAAGTGATTCATTTTGATCTTTTTGTGTTTTATGAAAGCAATCCTAAAATTTAGTGAACATTCAAATGTTTAATGGACTGGACTGGAGCATGGACTCTCGGAGTTGTCAGTCACCTTTGTTCAGCAAAACTGACAAGTGGAAGAAAGAAAAAGAAAAGACAGGAAGGAAGGAAAAAATTGAACATATTTCCTCTTTTGTTAGGTGCACCTTAACAAAAGTGAATTTAAAAGATTTAAGACCAATCTTATTGTATACAGTTCTATACTGTATTTTAAAACACCAACCAAAAGATTGGTTTCACAAACCTGTTGAATGAGAAATCAAGTCAGCAATGGATGTACATTTTTTTCATGCTGAAACCCGTGTAGAAGTCTTTTCAGTTTTGCAGTTTATTTCTAAATATAAACAGATGTCCATTTCCTTTAGTTCTGCACTTAGACCACTTAAAGATTTTACAATAAAATCAATATAAATGCTTCTATTGAAGACAATAAACATTTTTCTATCTTTATTGCTGTTTGTTTTTGCTTTATTATTTATTTATTCATTCATTATTTCAACTATTAAAACAATATAATAAAAAACACATCAAGAATTTAATGAGAAAAATAATCTGAACTTGGTAAAATAGATATTGTACCAGAGGTGAAAGATTAGCAGGCGGCAAAATTATGCCCTTAACCTATATATCTTAAATTGGTGATAGTTATGTGACTATCACAAAATATCAGAAATAATTAATTTATATTAGAAAAATGCTATTTGCTACCAGAAGTTTCAGTTCATAATTGGTTAGTAACTACTCTGGACTTCTAATGAGGAGAGCATACCATGCCAGATGTCTGTGATGGAATAAACTGCTAAATTCATGAACTGTAGAGCAATATAGAGTCTGAGTGTGGGATTTCCACTATTCCCTTTCAGGACACCTCTACCATCACCAAGTGATACGAACACATACCAATAGGCTTCACTAATCAAAACCTCTGCCATCTCCTTATTCTGTCACTTTGGTTATCAATTTTGTAACATCTGGCCATGGGGTACATTTGTGGAGTCTATGGTACAGACCTCCATCACTTTCTAAAATGAGTGTCGCTTGTCTTTCAAGTGACATCAATGACACTTTGCGATTCCTCTATATACTTGTACTCATTAGCTCCAACTTTCATATTCCTTGGGTTCTCTACCTGTATTGTCTGGATTTCTCCACAATAAGGTCTGTTCTTCAAAATCATGCCTCATGTTAAAACCTTACTTAAGTTTTTCCTGATCTTCTAACACTGTCAACTCAAATTTCCCCTGAATTTTGTAAGAAATCTGTTTACAAGTTGATAACTGAGAAAAACAATGTAGTTTAATTAGGGGCATTTATAATTTTGAAAATGTAGGGAAGGTATTGCATAGGCCCACATTTGCCATGACATAATGATATTAAGTGAAATAACATTTTTAGAAGTTGATTCTCTCAAATCATCATTTCTAGGGGTTGGACTCTGGTCCTGAGATTTGAGGTGTTAGTTCATTTACCCGCTGAGTTATCTCACTTACCCATGGCATTACCTTTAACAATGGAATCATCACCTTCAGCTTGGATTAATTATGATTCTAAATACTTAGTAGATTTACTACCTTTATTCCCTTAGTTGGAATTAGAAAATGATTACTAAGATATTTCTGGGAATATTTTTGATATTTTTGGTATTTGTTTATTGAATTTTTTTCACCTTTGGTCTCCTTGTATAAAAAAATTACTAATCTTATATATTATGTGCAAGTTTTTATATATTTTATTTTATTTTTATTGGTTATTTTATTTATTTCCCCTTTCTCAGTTTCCACTCAGCAAATTCCCTATCACATTCACCCCCTTCTCTGAGGGTGTTTCCCCACCCACCCATTTCCACCTCACAGGTTGTATTTCTGTTCTTTATTTAAAAATTAGTAATTTTAGCATTTCTTTCTGTACTATTAGCTTCTTCATTATTTGGAATGGGATAAAATTATTATGTGGAAAATGTAAGGATTATTTTTCTTTATTGTTAATTATCCATCAAATGAAATAAATCTAATGCAATGCTGAAAATCTAGGAATGGTGCCATCAAATGAAAAAAGGCAGCAGGAAAAAAATAGCTGCTGGCAACTAAGCATTGGTAGGATCGAGTTCCTGGCAAAACACCCAGGACTGTGGATCGTCTGGTTCTCTGTGTCACAGAAATATCTATAAAAAGTATGAGCTGTACCTAGAACTCATCAGTAGCCAGATGGCCAGCCCAGTGCGATGTTGTCTATGCCATGCCAGTCAACAAAATGCTACAGAGGACTTTTTATACCCTAACATTAAAATTCAACAAATTAGACTGACATCATCAGATTGTAATGTAGATTCCTAGAATCAACCAAACAAAGGTAATACTACTTTCAACCAGCAGAATGGGACTGAAATATAATGAGCTACTCTTTTCTTCTTAAGAGTTTAAAGTAGTTATCTACTAGTGAATTTCTCTTGAAATGAAAATACATTACTTTATAAATATGTAATGATTGAAAAAAACAGAAAACTATGAATTAGGTTATGTAGTTCAGACTTAAAACACTTGCCTACAATGGTCAAAGTGTGGATTCTATTCCATACACACACACACACACACACACACACACACACATACATATATATATATATATATTTCATATACACACATATATATACATATGTGCATATGTATATATATATATATATATATATATAAAATTATTGAAAAGTATACTTTGCCTAGTCATCTCAGTGTGATCCACCCTCACCCAAGTAAAAAAAATCAAACAAACTTGTACACTCTGGAAAAGAGTGATGATGTACCAGATCTTGAGAACTTTAAAAGGCCAAGAAACAAGATACTAAGCACTCTCTATTACAGAGGCCTCTGAAGACAAAATAGGAAGACTACAGCTATTGCCAGTGTAAATGCCATCCCTTTAAGTACTACAATATGTCTGTCAGAAACCTGAGAAGATAAAATGCATAGAGGTGTCTCCTCAAAGTGGATAGTCCTGATCAATGGCTTCAACCTAATTATCACAGATTAGTGAAGGTTATTGTGTGTCAGGAGCTTCACAAAGGATTGATATGGTAAGTTTCATGTAATATTCTTGTATGTGCTAATTTTTCACACCTTTTAACAATGAAGTCACTAGTCTTTCTGAAATTGAATCCTAAGAGCCAAACCACAAAATTAGTAGCTGAGAATACCAGATAGGAGACTAAGTAATAAAAACCCAGGTAAGCCGGGTAGTGATGGCACACGCCTTTAATCCCAGCACTTGGGAGGCAGAGAGAGGCGGATTTCTGAGTTCGAGGCCAGCCTGGTCTACAGAGTTTGTTCCAGGACAGCCAAGGCTATACAGAGAAACCCTGTCTCAAAAAAACAAAAAACAAACAAACAAACAAACAAAATCACCAAAGAAATACATACCACAAGTATGTAAAAAAAATACAATATTATAATATTATCCTGGTTTTGTTAAATATATGACAACATATATACATATGTACTGAGATATATTTATGAATATATTTGTATGTATTATAAATAGAATGCTAATTAGCACTACGACATTAACCTAAAACTATCAATGCTTTAAGAAATACTTGTCAAAAGCCTGAGAAGTTAATAGTCAACAGTTTTGCATATTTTAAATGGGTTAATTTATAACATTAAATCCCTGCTAAAGAGAATCACTATTCTTAAATGAAAGCCAAATAGTGCACATAGCTAATATATCCTCTCTTCATGAATCAAGATGTTCATCTAAAAGTCTTGGATTTTAGACCAGTGAAATGGCTCAGAGGTCAAAGGAGCTTGCACTGAGACTAATGACTTGGATATGATCCCTGTGACCAACATATTGAAAGATAGAACAAACTACCTCAAACTTTCCTGACTTCTACATGTATGGTGTAGCAGGTATGTTTGCCTACAAACATATAAATACATAAATAAAAATGAAATCAACAAGGTATAATATTTTTATTATAAATTAATACTGATTTTGCCTATGACAAGTCATATCTTCTAATGGCTAATAGCTCTCACTTGAATTATACAAGGACTATAATTTTCTGTTTTTACATAATGATCTTTATTCAGAAATTAACAACAGATTTTTGAAATGCAAGGGCATTTAAGTAAGTAAAGCTCTTATCTGGGTTCAATATTCTCTGTTCAAGTTTCTAAGACACTGGTCAGCAATACTTTGGGCTTAAGATGTCCCATTGGTTTAGTGCAGTACAAATGCAGTGCAATAAAGCAACAACACTGTGTCAATCAGGGCAAACTGCTTTGTGGCTAATTGTTCCTATGGAGCCTTATGCAGCTGTCAAGGAAGTAAATGACATAGACAATAGATTGTAGATTATCAATAGAGTTTCAAGGCTAAATTGAGTTCCAAAACTAGAGACCAGATCCTCCAATGTACTTAAGGTGTGTTTCTGTGTTGACCTTTAAAAAAACAAACAAACAAACAAAAAAACCCTTTCAATGGGATGGTTACCTGAGACTTCATAGTGGTTTTCTTTTTTCATAATAAAGCAATAAAATATGAGACTCTAAGAACTGAAAAGGAGAGAAACATTGTGTGCATTGTAATTGTAACCATTTATAGGATTTAACACTGGAAATTGCTTTTGCTCCACTGAGTAGAATTTTGTTTTTCAGTTCTGCTGGTTCAGATCCTTTATGGTGCACAGACTGATTTTGTTTTCTCCAATGCACTGTTAACACTTTAGCACAAAAAAGAAGTGTACAAAGAAGTGAGTGGATGGAAGAATGTATGGTTGACTTGCCACTCCTGTGACATTTGGAATCTATCACATTGAGAACACAAGTAATTCAAATAAGGAGGTGGATGGATATAAGTATTGTAAGTTTAGGGCCTGTTCACCAGTATCAGTCTGTATTTTTATGATTAATGATACCCAACAAACTAATTTACATAGAAATATAAGGAGGGTGGAGAAGTCATTATTCTATAATTAAATTAAGGGGAAAGATCTTGATTAAGACAGAAACAAAACGATAAAGCTAGGATTT
This sequence comes from Mastomys coucha, assembly GCF_008632895.1. NCBI lineage: Eukaryota > Metazoa > Chordata > Mammalia > Rodentia > Muridae > Mastomys > Mastomys coucha. The sequence goes on from NW_022196891.1 coordinate 7,965,432, forward strand.
GGACATATAATTCACCCTGAAAAATCTGTACTTTTCACTCATCTTGTATGAGAGATTAAGTAGGGAATCATTTGTTTAGGTTTGGACTGCCTAGTGGAAATCAATTTTTATGACTTTACATCTACAAAACTGATGTCTGAAATGGCAGACCTTGCTCTCTGTCTACTGGAATTCCATTCCATCTAACAGATGATCCTTTCAGATACTGTGCTTTATGAAAACACTCTATTTCCAACTTGAGCAGTGGGAATTAAATATTTATTTTAAAATTTCTTAGTGTTCTGATGTTTCTAACTGAAATTCAAAAGTAATAGTTGAGGTAGAAGTGCTCTTTTAAGAAAATGAAAATGAATAGCAGATATAAAGAGACAGATGGAGGTACAGTAACCTGAGACACAATAATGGATTAGAAATACTCTAAGGTCATCTTTGTGTGTCGCTCTTTTATTCCAAAGGGAATAAAAGGTGTTAATTTGAACAAAAAGTAAGTTATGAACATTTTAACTTGGGCAATGATGTACGACCAATGTAATTTTCATAAAAAGCACTTTACTCATCTATAGTAAATGAACAGAGAAGTCTCAAAAAATAAAGAAAGAACAAAAAGGAAGGAGGAGAAATGTCTTTATATAAAAGTTTAGACAGTCTCTATTGGAAAACATCTATATATGTCCTATTTAATTAAATATGACATTGGTGTAAGTTTTTTTTCTTGAAAATTTATTGCTGGCTCAGTGGACACATGACCTTTCATGGAAATTAAGCTGAAGTGATACACACACACACACACACACACACACACATATATGGAAAACATATTTTTGTGAATAAAGTGCATTTTCTCTCATGATTTCTGTGTGAAAATATCCCTAACATTAAGGAAATTGGCCAACTTCTTTCATTCTATAACAGGCTACATTTGCAATTCCCATTTATGCAAACTAATTCTGAGAAAAATTCTAGTGTACTCAATTAATATCTATCAGGAATGTTATTGGTACCTTAATTGAAGAGGTACAAGGGAAAAGCATTCCACTCCAAGTGGTGGTAAGAAAATGATTCTGCAAATTTCAGGAAATGAAACTTTAATCATTGGCTTCAGGCCTGATTTTTGAAAAATAATGCCTTTCTATTGGACACAAAGGAAAATTGATATAAACAGGAATATAGTTACTAAACATTATTGAGCTGAAAACCCGCTTCAACCATAGGCTCAATATTATGTAGTAGTCTGACTTTGGGAAACGTGCTGCTGTTTCGTCTCTAAGCATCTGAAGCTGTGAAGTGAATACCCTAAGGATGGAAAATATCCCTTTCTTTCCATTCCTGCAGAAATCTCAATTTCTTGTTTAACAACTATATATCAATTTTAGAATATTTATTTTTGTTACTTTTCAATTAGATGTATATGTATGTGGGTCTGGGAAGAAGGGAAGATCAGATCAGTGCATTTTCCTGTGGAGGCCAGGGGCATGGGAACCTCTGGTACTGGAGTAACAGGTGGTCGTCAGTGCTGGGAAATTAGCTGGGTCCTCCATCAAGAGCCAAGTGTAGTCTTAATCACTAAGCTATCTTTCTGGGCCCTGGATAACTCTCTTTTAATGGTCATTTTCTTGACAACTATTTTTCTTCTATATTTTAATCCAACTAAATTGCCTTTCTCTCATTCTAATAATGCTCCCAAACAATGAATATTAACTCTGGTAAAATCATTTGCATAATATCCTTTATCTATAAAACAAAACAGTTAATAACTATTTCCAGTGTATCAAGATGCACGAATATTTTCTTGCATTTTATTAGCTATTGTCATTTCACCATAAAAAATGCTATATTGATTCTTTGTGAAATTCACATCATGCACCCCTTTCTTGTTCATCTCCTCATCCCCTCATATCCACCATTCACCCTAATAAAGAATGCCCCAAAATAACACACATATACACACACTACCACCACCATCACTACCACTACTACCAATAACAACAAAAGCATAGAAAACATCTCATCATGAAAGGTGTAGTATGTCACAGTATATCCCTCTGTCTACACAACTTTGCTTTCGAATGTTCTTTGCAATAAGCCATTGGTCTGGTTTGAGGTCTTTGGCTTCATTGACACTATGAATATTGGATCTTCATAAGGACTCCTCCCAATTATCTTCTTGTTGCACTGTGTCATGAAGACCCTTCAGTTTTGGAACATTAGGGCTGATCCTTTTATGTGTCTCAATAATTTACAGATAATATAGATTTTTGAGAGGGCAAATCTAGAGGTCTGGAGCTGGGCCTGGGTGGTCATTAGGCTGGCAAAGCCTACTGGCTTTCCCTTGTCAGTACAATTAACGTCAACTATCCAACACTGTTCCAGTTAGACCACTCAGTGCTACCACAGGCAAGAGGCTGGGTCCTCCCTCCTGTGCTCATGCCCTGAGGTTAGTATACCCTCACCATCACCTCCACATCCAGGTCCACTGTGCTGGAAGTCAAAGATGCAGGGGCCATGCTCCCAACTGCTGAAGCCTATAAAGTTCTAGGACAGCTCTCTAGTTCTCATACCATTGGGGTCTGCTCTTCCAACTGCTTCAGACAGTGAGGAGCAAAGGAGCAAGAGCATCCCTCCCCATCCCACCCACACCTTGCCTAAGACACCTCACAGCCAAGGAGTGGCATGCTCAGGTCTCCTCTTCTTTTATGATCAGGGTTGGCTCACCTGTGTCCCTGCAACGAGGGTCAGCTCTGCAGTGCTATTCAGGCAAGGTACAGGGCCTGCTCTTCAGAGTGATGCAGCTGGTGAGAGACAGAGCTAGGTCTCCCAAGCTTATGATCCTGTGGGACTCAGATATGGCCCTCATGAGCAACTTGGGCTAGGACCTCACCATAACCCCAGGTGGCAGCACTAGCCACTCAATGCATGGTACTTCTCTCTACCTTCAAGTCTCATGTTCCATTTCTCTTCAGAATGACTGAGCTGCTCTACTTCTCTTTCTCTCCCACCTGACCTCTCCCTTTGTAGTGGATCCTGTTGTAGGCTGCTTGTATGGATGACAAGGGGTGACATTCTCCATCAGTTGTTGGATGTCATTGAAGCAAGCAAATTTATTTTCTATGCCACTAGGTAGAGTGCAAGACTGTGGGTATCCTGGGTGTCTGTAAGTCTCTGTCTTTCTCCTCCTGCACTGTGCTGCCTGGATTTGATTTGATTTTTATGAGTCCTAAGCAACAGATAGCTTTGCTGAACAAAGGACTACCATCTGCCTTGCCCCCTGACTGATATAAGAATATCACCAACATTGTATCTCTTTGCCAATTACCAGAGGGATTAATTTAACATTCTTAATTTTGAGTACTCACCCTGCCAGCTGAATTCTGTTACCACCTATGTCCTGAACACAAATGCCCTTATTAAAATTCTTGATAAGGTATGCTAATTACCTTGATGTAGTAATATTCTATCCTAACTTTCTAACACCTGTTTGTCTATCAAAATATTTAATCCTCAATAGTATGTAGTTGAAACTCTCATAAATGTCTCCTGCCCATCACAATGGGATTTTACTGACCTCTAAATGTTATTGCTTATGATTATAAATTTTAATAGTGTAGTGTATTATAACTTGTAGCATATTACTGTGCTGTTATTTAGACATTAATTGAATTAAAACTGAGTTTTAAAAATCTTTGGGAAATAAATTATCATATACCCTAATATTAATGATCATCCTAGAAGATTCAAACACAACTATTGACACTTGATTTTGATGAAGAAGCCAAAACCAAAAAATGGAAAAATGGAAACATCTTCACCAAATGATGCTGGACTAACTGGATATCTACATGTACAAGAATGAAAACAAATCCATACTTATCATCATGCATGAAATGCAAGTCCTAATGCATCATGATATGAAACATAGAATTGGATACACAAAGTTTCTTAGAAGAGAAAGTAGGATATACTCTTTTTTTTTTTTTCAGGGCACACCCGCCCGAATGCAGGCAGGAGCCCCAGGATATACTCTTGAATGCAATGGTACAAGGGACAATTTTCTGAATAGAACAACAATGGCTTAGGCTCTAATACCAACAATGGATAAATAAGACCTCATGAAATTACAAACCTTCTGTAAGGCAAAGGACACTGTCAATAAGACAGATAGGCAGCCTACAGTTTGGGAAAGGATCTTTACCAACCCAACATCTGACAAAAGGCTAGTATCCAAAATTTACAAAGAACACAAGAAGTTAAACACCAACAATCCAAATAACCCAATTAAAATGGGGCATAGAGTGAAATAGAGTAGATACACTTAAAGAAATATTTTAAAATCCTTAGTCATCAGAGAAATGCAAATCAAAGCATGTCTGAGATTCTGTCTTATACCCATCAATATGGTTAAGATCAAAAACTCAAGAGATAGCATAGTACATGTTGGTGAGGGTTTGGAACAAACAGAACCTTTTTCCATTGCTGTGGAGGTGGAGACTTGTACAGCCACTTTCAAGTCATTTTGGTGGTTTCTCAGAAAATAGAAAAGTTCTACCTCAAGAACCACCTTTACCACTCCTGGGCATATATGAAAAAGATACTCCAACATCCCACAAAGACAATTGTTCAGCCATATTCATAGCTTTATTCATACTATCCAGAATCTTGAAACAACCTAGATGTCCCTCAACTGAAGAATTGATAAAGAAAATCTGGTACATCTACATAATAGAATATTATCCAACTATTAAAAATGAAGATATTATGAATATTGCAGATAAATTGATGGAACCTGAGAATATCCTGAGTGAGGTAACCCAGTCCTAAAAGTATATAAATGGCATGTACTCACATATAAGTGGATATTAGCTACATAATATAGGTATCATGATACACTCCATAAATCCAAAGAAACTAGACAAGAATCAAGGTCCAAGTGAGAAATCTTGAATCTCTCTTACAAGGGAAAATAAATTAGTCATAAGAGGCAGATAGAGGGAAGAAACTGGGAGAAGGTATGGGGAAGGACAGGAAAGATGACTAGATGGCCATGAAAATGAATGAAAATGTGCAACTGATGGGGGTGAGGAGGTGGGGACATTTCCAGGTTGAAACATGAGAAATGCCCAGGAATCAATGTGGATGAACTTACTTGTGACTCACTACACTGGGGATATGAAATCTGAAGAAGCCATCTCCTGTATCCATGCAGGAACCCCAGTGGAACCATAGACACACCATCCCACCTACATTTCAACTCAAATGTATCCTGTCTACAAGAAATGAAAGCACAGGGGAAGGAGCAGAGACTTAGGGAATGGCCAACCAATTACCAGCCTTTGTTCAGACCTATCCCATGGGCAAGCAGGAATAGAACAACACTGACACTATTAATGATACTCTGTTCTGCTTGCAAACAAGAACAAGTTGTCCTCTGAGAGGCTCTATACAGCTGCTGAATCAGGCAGATACTTCGAAACAGTAAATGGAGATTGGGGATTTTTATGGAAGAATAAGTGGACAAAGGGGACAGGAACTTGACAGGAAGACAAACAGAATCAAGTAACCTGGAACTTTGGGAATCTCAGAGTCTGAACCACCAACCAAAGAACGTACACAGCCTGGACCTATGATTCCCAGCACATATGTAGCAGATATATAGTCTGGTCTTTATGTGGGTCTGGAATAACTAATGGGAGCTATACCAAAAGCTGTGGCCTGTACATATTACATGTTTTTCTAACTGGGCTGCCTTGTCTGGCTTCAGTGGCAGAGGAAGCACCTAGCCTTGCAGAGACTTGAAGTGGCAGGATGGGGCAATACCCGGGGTGGCCCCACCTGCCCAGAGGCAAAGGGGGATGGGGAAGGATCTGGGGAAGAGGTGACCAGAAAAGAACAGTAAGTGGGATGTAAAGTGAACAATTAAAAAATAAAATTAAATAAAAAAAATTTTCCTACCTTCTTCTATCTATTCTAACCTCTATATTGCACCCTTCTATTTCCAGAAAAATTCTCATGTTTCTCAAGGAAACATTGTTCTATGATTATAGGCATATTTGACTTATGAAATGAATTTAATATTTTAACTTGTTAATTACTCAAGCTCTTACCTCATTCACAAGTAAAAGAAGGTTTTTTTTGCCTGTCATCTTTTGTGTTGGGACACAGAACAGTCAAGGAAAATACAAAAAACAAAATGCTTCTAGATCAAAACATTCAAGAAATCCAGGACACAATGAATAGACCAAACCTGAGAATAGGTATAGAACATAGTGAAGATTCCCAACTCAAAAGGCCAACAAACATCTCCAACAAGATTATAGTAGAAAACTTTCCTAACCTATTGAAAGAAATGCCCATAAACATACAAGAAGTCTACAGAACATCAAACAGATGGGAGCAGAAAAGAAATTCCTCTCATCATATAATAATTAAACCACCAAATGCACAGAACAAAGAAACAATATTAAAGGAAGTAAGGGGGAAAGGTCAAGTAACATTTAAAGGCAGACCTATCAGAATTAGACCAGAATTCTCAACAGAGGCTATGAAGCCAGGAGATCCTGAGCAGATGTAACACACATACTAAGAAAACAAAAATGTGCCAGGCAGTGGTGGTGCATTCCTATAATCCCAGCACATGGGAGGCAGAGGCAGGTGAATTTCTGAGTTTGAGGCCAGCCTGGTCTACAGAGTAAGTTCCAGGACAACCAGAGCTACACAGAGAAACCCTGTCCTGAAAAAAAATAAAAAGAAGAAAAATGCCAGTCCAGGGTACTATACCCAGCAAAACTTACAATTACCATAGATGGAGAAGCCAAGGATTTCCAAGACAAAAACAAATTTAAACAATATCTTTCCACTAATTGAGCCCTACAGAAGATAATAGAAGGAAAAGTCCAGCATAAGGTAGAAAACTACACCCAAGGAAAACCAAGAAATTAATCTTTTCCCAACAAGCCCACAAGAATAGAAACACACAAACATAATTCCAACTCTAACAACAAAAAATAACAGGAAATAATAATCATTGGTCTTTAATATCTCTCAACATCAATGGACTCAATTCCACAATAAAAGACATAGGCTAACAGACTAGGTACTTAAACAGGATCCAGCATTTTGCTGCATACAGGAAACCCACCTCAGTGATAAAGACAGTCATTATCTCAAAGTAAAAGATGGAATAATTTTTTTCCAAGCAAAGGAACAAGCTGGAGTAGCCATTCTAATATTCAATGAAATAGACTTTCAACCAAAAGTTATCAAAAAAGATGGGGAAGGAAACTACTTATGCATCAAAGGAAAAATCAACAAAGATAAACTCTCAATTCTGAACATCTGTGCCCCAAATGCAAGGGTACCCATATTTGGAAAAGAAATGACGTTAAAACTCAGAGCAGACATTCAACCCCACACAATAATAGTAGATGATTTCAGCACCCCACTCTCACCAATGGACATACCATGGAAAAAGAAATTAAACAGACACATAGTAAAACTAACAGAAGTTATCAACCAAATGGATCTAACAGATATCTACAGAACACTTCACCCTAAACCAAAAGAAAGTACCTTCTTCTCAGCCCCTCATGATACCTTCTCAAAAACTGACCATATACTTGGACAATAAAACAAACCTCAAGAGATAAAAGAACATTGAATTAATCCCATGTATTCTATCTGACCACCAGGGACTAGGACTAAGGCTGTTCTTCAATAGCAACAAAAACAACAGAAAGCCCACATACAAGTGGAGGCTGAACAACTATCTATTCAATGATAACTTAGAGAAGAAATAAAGAAAGAAATTGAAGACTTTTTAGAATTCAGTGAAAATGAAGGCATAACATATTCAGAATTATGGGATACAATGAAAGCAGTGCTCGGAGGGAAACTCATAGCTCTAAGTGCCTTCATAAAGAAATTGGAGAAATCATACACTAGCAGCTTAACAGCTCACTTGAAAGCTGTAGAACAAAAAGAAGCAAATACATCTAAGATGAATAGACAGCAGGAAATAATCAAACTCAGGGTTGAAATCAACCAAGTAGAAAAAAAAAGAACTATGCAGGGAATCAACAAAACTATTACCTGGTTCTTTGAGAAAAATCAAGAAGATAGATAAACCCTTAGCCAGACTAACCATAGGGCACAGAATAAAATCAGGAATGAAAAGTGAGACGTAAAACAGAAAATAAGGAAATTTAAAAAAATTCAGATCCTACTACAAAAGCATTTACTCAACAAAACTGGTAAACCTGGATGAAATGGATGATTTTCTAGACAAATACCAGGTACCAAAGTTAAATCAGGATCAGATAAACCATCTAAACTATCCCATAATCCCTAAGGAAATAGAAGCAGTGGTTCAAATTGGGAGGAAGTAAGTGAAGATAAACAGCTGATAAACAACTTCGGCAAAGCGGCTGGATATACAATTAACTAACAAATCAGTAGCCTTCCTTTACTCAATGGATAAAAGAGCTGAGAAAAAAATTAGTCACCCTTCACAATAGTCACTAATAATATAAGTATCTTGGTGTGACTCCAAGCAAGTGAAAGATCTCTATGACAAGAGCTTCAAGTCTCTGAAGAAAGAAATTGAAGAAGACTTCAGAAGATGAAAGGATCTCCCATGCTCATGGAGAGGCAGGATAAATATAGTAAAATTCACCATCTTACCAAAGGCAATTTACAGATTCAATGCAGTCCCCATCCAAATTCCAACTTAGTTCTTCAAAGAGTTAGAAAGAGCAATTCTCAAATTCATTTGGAATAACAACAACAACAACAAAAAAAAAAAAACTGGAAAGTGAAAACTATTTTCAACAATAGAAGAACTTCTGGGGGAAATCACCATCCCTGAACTCAAGCTGTATACAGAGCAATAGTGATAAAAAGTGCATGGTATTAGTATGTAGACAGACACGATGATCAATAGAATAGAATTGATGATCCACATACTATCAGTGGAATAGAAATAAACACACATGTCATGTAATCTTTGACAAAGAAGCTAAGAATATCCAGTGGAAAAAGACATCATTTTCAACAAATGGTACTGGTTTAACTGGCAGTCTGTATTTAGAAGAATGCAAATTGATCCATTCTTATCTCCTTGTACAAAGTTCAAGTCCAAGTGTATCAAGGACCTCCACATATAACCAGATATCCTGAATCTAATAGAAGAGAAAGTGGGGGAAGGCCTTGAATACTTGGGCACAGAGGAAAATTTCCTGAACAGAACACCAATCGCTTATGCTTTAAGATCAACAATTGACAAATGGAACCTCATAAAATTGAAAAGCTTCTGTAAAGCAAAGAACACTATCAATAAGACAAAACTGCAAACCACAGGTTGGCAAAAGATATTTACCAACCCTACATCTGATAGAGGGCTAATATTTAAAATATACAAAGAATTCAAGAAGTTAGACTACAGGGAATGAAATAACCTTATTATAAAGTGGAGTAGAGAGATAGAGAATTCTCAACTGAGGAATTTCTAATGGCTGAGGAGCACCTAAAGAAATATTCAACATCCTTAGTCATCAGGGAAATGCAAATTAAAACAACCCTGAGATTCCACTTCACACCAGTCAGAATGGCTAAAATAAAAAACTTAGGTGATAGCAAATGCTGATGAGGATGTGGAGAAAGAAACACTCCTTCATTGCTGGTGGTACTGCAAGTTGGTAAAATCCACTTTAGAAATCAGTCTGGCAATTAGTGAGAAAATTGGAAATAGTTCTTCCTGAGGACCCAGCTATACCTCTCCTGGGCATATATCCAAAATATGCTCTAGTATATAACAAGGACACATGCCCCACTATGTTCATAGCAGCCTTATGTAAAATAGCAAGAAGCTGGAAACAATCCACATGTCCCACAACAAAAGAACGAATACAGAAAATGTAGTACATATACACAATGGATTACTACACAGGGATTAGAAACTGATTTCATGAAATCCTTAGGCAAATTGATGGAACTAGAACACATCATGCTAAGTGATGTAACCCAAACACAAAAGAACACACATGATATGTATTCACTAGTAAGTGGATTTTAGCTCAAAAACTCACAATGCACAATACACAACCCACAGACCATATGGTTCATAGAAGGACTACCGAGGTGTGGATACTTAACTCCTGCATTGAGGAGGAAACAAGATGATCTTGGGAAGTAGAAGGAGAGGGAGACCTGGGAGTGAGAGAGGAAGAAGAGGAAATAAGGGGGACCGTATCAGAAACTGGAAGAGAATTACAGAGAGTGAGAAAATTGAACAAAGATGTGTGTGTGTGTGGGGGGGGTGATGAATTGGGGATAGCCACTGGAGGGTCCTAGAAGCCAGGAAAATATGAGGCTCCTGGGACCCAACGTGGATGACTTTAGCTGAAATGAACAAAGAAGGGAGAGATAGAACTTGTAGAGACCACTTCTCGTAGGTAAGAATGGCCCCTTCGTTGAAGGATGGGGCTACTCATCCATCTCAAAGGTTTTGACCCAGAAACGTTTCTGTCCAAAGGAAGAACAGGGACAAAAAATGCAACAGAGACTGAAAAAAGGGCCAGCCAGGGACTGCCCCATGTAGGGATCCATCCTGTCTGCATACACCAAACCCCACACTGTTGCCATGGTCAGGAGGCTCTGGCTAACAGGAACCTAGTATGGCAGTTCCTTGGGAGGTCCAGATAGCAACTGGCCAATGCAGATGTGAATTCTTGGGGCCAACCATCAGATTGAGATCAGGGAACCTGGTGGTGGAGCTGTCAGAATGACTGGAGGAGCAGATGGGGATTGCAACCCCATTGGAAAAACAGCATAGGCTATCCTGACCACCCAGTTCTCCCAGAGTCTAGACCGTCAACCAAGGAGTGGACCTGGAGACATCCATGGTTCCAGATACATATGCAGCAAAGGATGGCCTTGCCTGACAGCAATGGGAAGGGAGGCCCTTGATCCCAGGGAGGTTTGATGCCCCAGTGTAGGGGAATGCTGGACTGGTATGGTGGGAGTATGTGTGGGGTGGGAGCAGCACCCTCATAGGGGTAAAGGGGAGAGGGGAGGGTGGATGTAGGATGGTGTATTGATGGAGAGGTATCCAGGAAGTGGGATATCATAGTATGTGAGGTTGGTGGAGGGGGTAACTGGGAAGTGGGATATCATTTGAGATGTAAATGAATGGAATGAAAAAAAAAGAAAAAAATTTACAAAGACATATGAATTAAATAAAATAAAATGTTTTGATAAATAATTTTACACATACAAATGGAGAGTGATAATATTCATTTAAAAATATTAAATCCAGGTCATCTGCAAGAATAAAAATATAAAAGTCAATTTTTTAGTGATGTAATATTAATGCAATAGAATCAGTAACACTAATTACAAAAGGATAGAGTTGGAAAGAAACACAATTGCAGTATAAGTAATGTGGAATACACGAAGTAAATCATGTTTGCAAAGTATTATTTATCGTACACATACACACACACACACACACACACACACACACACACACAGCCATCTATTAAAAATGTTCAGTAAGAAAAATGTGTGGTAGCTTCTTCTAGACATTACCCTTTGTTAATGAATGAGTAGATTAGTCCTTTCCAGTTTCTTGTAATTGATTTTTGTGTTGCTCAGTTTTTTGTGTTGTTTCCAACACTCCCTAATTCTTCATATTAAAAAATTGTAATTATCACAAACATCAGAAGCAATTAAAAATGTTTAAGATACTCTTCCATCATGGAATATCTGGTTTTTTCCCAGCTTCTGGCTATCACAAATAAGGCCACTATGAACATAGTGGAGATGTGCCCCTGTGGCATGGTGGGGCATCTTTTGGGTATATTCCTAAGAGATATAGCTGGGTGTTCAGGGAGATCTGTTTCCAACTTCTGAAGAACCTCCAGATTCCAGAGTTGTTGTACCAGTTTGTAATCCCACCGGCAATGGAGAAGTGTTCCTCTTTCTCCACATCCTCTCCAACGTGTGTTGTCATTTGAGGTTTTGATCTTAGCCATTCTGATTGGTGTAAGGTGGAATCTCAGGGTCATTTTGATTTGCATTTCTCTGACCACTAAAGACTTGGAACATTTCTTTAGGTGCTTCTCAGCCATTCGAGAAACTTCAATTGTGAATTCTCAGTTTAGTTCTATACCCCATTTCTTGATTGGATTGTTTGGTTTTTTGGGTGATTAACTTCTTAAGTTTTTTTATATATTTTGGATATTAGCCCTCTATTGGATGTGGGATTAGTGTAGGTTTTTTTCCTATCTGTAGGTTGCTGATTTGTCTTTTTTTTTTTTTTTTTCCGAGACAGGGTTTTTCTGTATAGCCCTGGCTGTCCCGGAACTCACTCTGTAGACCAGGCTGGCATTGAACTCAGAAATCCACCTGCCTCTGCCTCCCAAGTGCTGGGATTAAAGGCGTGCACCACCACTGCCCAGCTGCTGGTTTGTCTTATTGACTATGTCCTTTGCCTTACAGAAGCTTTCCAGTTTCATGAGGTCCCATTTATCACAAACTTCTTATAAAGGGTGATTTCTTCATTGGTAGAAGTGCTTAGTTTTGAAATCCAACACACATCATGAGGAGCATGTCACGTGACTAACAATTTCTTTTCATAATACATTTTATTATGTATTGCACACTTACATGTCTTTTAATCTATTACTTAAGAGCTTATAATCAAATAGGTACAAAATCCAAAGTCCAAGACTTCTCATGTTCTGTCCTGTGGTCATCACTAAGTCACTAAATGTCTCTGAGCTGCTGTGAAGTGTCTACAAACAGTAGTTATCTTCAAGTTTGCTGTTGAGAATTTACTGAAAAAAACACAAAATTATAACTAAAAAAAATGCACATAGCACAACTTTTTATACAGAACACTCCCTTCGTATAAAATGTAATAATGAAAGAAAACATAAAGACAAAAAAAAAAAATAACTCTAGCTCTGGTAGCCATTCATTTTGACGGAGTTGACATGGAGCACCATGATCTACCTGAGACAGACATCAACTATTCATGATAAAGAAGTGTTCCAATATTCTTCTTCATCTGGCCATCGTATGGCTTGCTTCATTTATTCTTGAGGTCCCATTTCACATCGCATGTTTGAGTTCGTTAGACTAAACCACCTCAGTAGCATCTGTCTCCTTATACTGCTTCCTTCTTTCTTATCATTTTACATGATAAGTTTACATGTGAATTATTACATGCTTTGTCTGTGTGCTTCTTCTAGCTACACAGAATAAGAGTCTTGATATAATTTGTCACTGTTGGACTATCCGAACTAAGGCATATGGCAGATCATCAGTGTTTGCTGAAAAAGTGCATGTGACTACTGAAATTTTTATAATAATTTTATTTTAATAATGGAATTCAAAATATTATTTTATTTACTATATGTAAGCATTTACTATGTAGAATACAAATATAAATATACATAGAGGTAGAAATTCCATTTTAGTTCTCAAATGCTCCCAATCGGTAACACTACATCTCTGATAATTACCAACCCACTCTTCATTGCTTTAAGTTGGCATCACTAAAGGATTATGTAGATTATTGCAATCATTTTTTCTATGTATCTATTTTTAATCTTTGGACTGTGACCTTGGGATATGGCTCAGCAGCACAGTTTTGCCCAGGTCCTATGAAACCCTGATTTTGATGGCCACCACTGAAAACAAACCAATAAGTAAAGGAAAACCTTCACATTTTGTTTGGTGTGTGATTTTTTTTCAGTTGTAGCCTCCTTCTGTGGATTTTCACACCTATAAACACTTGTTTTTAACATCCTCTTTTCTGTCCATATAACTCATTTAATGTTGTGATAATTAAATAAACTAATGATGGATGGGGATGCCCTATAACAATTGTAATGAATATTTAAATTCCAGATGCTTAGAAAGTCAGTAAATGTTAAAAATATAATGGTACAATGATAAAAAAAATAAGTGATGGCATTAGAGACTGTCAGGGAAACTGTTTTGTAGGATGTTTTAGACACTTCGGTATTTAAACAGTGACACTGTTTTGTAGCATATGTTTGTAAGATGGGCCAACCATTCTAAGAAGACAGAGGTTTTTGTTTTCTTGTTGTTTTTTTTGTTGTTGTTGTTTTTTCTTTGTATGTTTTATAAGTAGAAAATACTGGCAAATATCATTGAAGAAGACAGATCAACCTCAAATAATATAAACAAATGTATAAATCTAACAAAAATAAAAGTTATTGTTGATAGAAGAGGTCACACAAACTAACACCTGACAGTGTTCAAACATGGACTGTCAATCACAGTCAGGTGTAGATGAAACTTGATTAATTCAAATGCACGCCATTCACTTGTTAGAGCTGATGTGGATGAGGGATAATATGGACCACCAGATATGGACTAGGGTAATTTTACCTAATAACGTCGCAGTGGCAATCAAATGAAATAGGTATAAACAAAAATGTGGGTTTCAATTAAATGGTGTATTTTGAAAAGATTTATCATTAACAAGAGTAAGTGCATAACTTGAAGTCACCTTTTAAAGACTAGCATTATTCTAAACATACGCACACACACACACACACACACATTCTTGTACAGCAGCAGGAAGTGGTAGTCATATGTATCCTTCAGGAAGCATAAAGTGATGAACACTGATCCTCAGCTCACTTCTCCTGTTTGCTCAGGCCCAGACCCATCCTGTGGAATTGTTCTGTCTTCCCACATCAATTAGCCCAACAACAAGATAATCCCTCACAGATTAACCCAGAGATTTGTTTCCTTGGTGATTCTAACTCACATGAAATTGGCAATCAAGGTTAACCACTGAAGTGCCAAATAATGGGTAGTGTTAAAGTTTGTCCTAGTTTGCTTCCTGTTGCTTTGATAAATGCCATGCTTGACCAAAAGCAACTCTGTGAGGAAATAGTTTTATTTGGTTTAAATTTCCAGGTCACAGTCCATCTAGCTTCTGCTCAACTGTCTTTCAAATACAGCCCAGGACTCCCTGCCTGCATGCTGCCAGAATTCAGTTAATATCTTTATTCAGCTAAAACTCCTATGAGTCACAAGAATTAACAGAAGCTAGCATGGCAAGACATCCATAAAGGTACAATAAGAGGAACAATAAGTGGAACTCACATACGGTTGGTAACCAAGCTGTTTAATTAAGCTTATAGCCCACTCAACCAGAAGAAAATCATGCCTGATAAGAGAAACCTAGCCAACTTCCTCTGTCAAGTGGTCTCAGGTACTTTAGAAAAGAATTTACTATTATCACTTCACTAGACCAGCAGAATTTTTTCAATAAATTCTAAATATTCCTCTTATACCAACAGATAAGTGTAGCTTTATCACAGAATCTTCTCTTTACAGCACATGGAGATCTTCACAGGAACCATAACTGCATACAATGTAGTAGTTAATAACATGATGATCTCAGTCACAGTGGACACATTTGCATCAGTGTTCCTACATTTATGGTTCAGAGAACACCAAGGAAGAGGGATGGAAAGGTTGTAAGAACCAAAATACCAGGAAGTCCGTTATGAAACAGTCTTTCCTAGAAATGACTGCATAAGTAAGACCTGAAAAGTGGTAATATCAATAGACACAGTAATATGGAAGTGGAAAATTCCATATACTCCACTAATGGACTATAATTACAGGGAACAAACTGCTTGGAAAGTGAGAATGAGTCTGTCCAAACATTAGCCACATTGTTGGTGAACCATTATAAAGTTTTTGGTCCTGAAAGCATATTCATAAAAAAAAAAAACAAAAATAGACTGAGCATGGTATATTTGTACACACACATTCATATATTATATATGTATGCATGTATGTATGTATGTATGTATGTATGTATAGAACAACAAAAATAAAAAGAGGTTGTCAATTTGAGAAGGAGGATGGGAGGAATTAGAAAGAGGGTGCCTAGGAGGAATTGGAGGGATAAAAAGAAGGGGGAAATTATATAATTCTATCTTCATTAAATATGTACATATAAATATATTGTTTTTAAAAAGAAAGAAGACAAAAACATCATATTATTATTTCTAATTTTATATAATTTAATTAATAGCTCTAAAAAGTATGTGGAAAATGTCTTGATGACACTGAGAGTTCTAGGAAATGAAAATTAAGAATATTTCAGCTTAACAAACTGTGTTTTTGTGAGTAGTAACTGAAGATTCATGAAAGCTGTGCCATAATTTTGATGTAACAGATTGCTTTCTAAGATTACAACAGAACAATACAAATCCAATTTTTCAGTGTTTGCATGAATAAAAAGACATTTTCCAAACCATGATATAATACATGAGAAATATATATATTTATATTAGAATCAATTTTTTTCTTCACCAATTTTTTTTCTCACTGTCAATTTTTTTTTGAAATACAGTATAGGTATTTTTTCCAACACATTTTGATGTTTTTTTCTTCTGTGGTTCCTCCATTAATCCCATTTTCAGTTTTAGAGATGGATAAAGAAAAAAGAAGGTGAAGGGGAAGTATGAAGAAAGAGGAAGAGGAAGAAGCAAAAGAAACAGGAGCACAGAGGAGAAATGATAACTGAAGAGAAAGAGGAAGGGAATTCAAAAGTGGAAGCAAATTAAAAACAACGAATCTGTAAGGGCAAATTCATAAGAAAACAAGTTTGACACAGAAGTGAGGACCTAGCTCCTATTTCTGGAAAATTATCTTAGTACAATTAATAGGCCTAGCAGATTGAGGGGAAAAAATTCCATTACAGACCTTTTCTTACTCATACTGGATTAATTTTTTTCTTGAACAATTTAATTCAGGGAATAGGAAATATGCCGTATAAATAATGTGTTATGCATATTTCCAAAATATAAAAATAGATATATTACATCATTTATAGATTTATAGTCATGCCTATAAAACAAAAATGAAAAAATAGTTTATTCCAACAGAATTCCTAGACATATAAATTAGTTATAAATTATGTTATATAAGTCACTTTTAACTTTTTTTCTGATGGTGTAGGCATATTATAGGGACTTCATTCCTTACCTTTCCTTTTCTATATGTCCACAACTTAGTAATTCTCTTTCCAATGCTTAGTTCATGAAGAATGATTTCTGTAATTTATTCCAATGTTCTATTTTTAGATTCACTGACCAGACAGGGCAACCCCTTCAAAAACTGTGCTGCAGTAAACATTTCTGTAAAACTAGAAAGTGTAAGATGCAATTGAACACTAATTCAACCAAAATTGGAAACTGAAAGCTATGAACAGAAAAAACAATGTATGCTTTATTTTGTTTCACGTAGATTTGAGTTTTCTTTCCTTTTAATTAATTAAATTATTGATTTACTTACATTTCAGAAGTTGTCCCCCCTTGGTAGTGCCCTCTCTCACAGTTCTTCATCCCATTCACTCTCCCATTTGCTACTGAGAGTGTTCTGCTACTCCCACATCTATATTCCCTGGGGTCTCAAGTCTCTACAGGATTAGCACATCTTTCCTACTAAGGCTAGGTAAGTCAGTCTTCTGCTATGGATGTCCCAAGGGCCTCCGCCTAGCCTGTGTGTGCTCTTTGGTTGGTATCTTAGGCTCTTGGAGCTCCCAGGGGTTATTTGACACTCTTGGTCTTTCCACAGTGTTGCCATCTCCTTCAGCTCCTTCAAACCATCCGTAATTCTTTCCAGACTTCAGTCTTAATCAGCAACTGGTCGGGCCTCTCAGAGGGCAGCCACGCTAGGCTCCTGTCTGTAAACACATCATAGCATTAGTAAGAGTGTCAGGCTTTGGTGTCCCATGAGAGTTACTTAGACAGCCTTTTCTTCAGTTTCTGCTCTGCTTTTGTCTCTGTATTTCTGGATCCGAAATTGTGAGAGTGGGTTGGTAACCTGGTCTTATACACTTGTGGGTCTGTCTATCTACTGGAGGTGGTCTTCTCAGGTTCCTTCTCCATTGTTGGGTATTTTGGCTAAGGCTACCCCCAGTGAGTTTTCAACAAAAAATTGAAACATGTTTAGTCCTTGATTAAGTAACATTCCTAATAGTACTATGCTTTTATATCATACTGACAACCTAAAATATAAAGTACCAATATCAAGACTGTAATATTAGATATGACCTATTGAGCCAAGAGCTTTCAGAAAGCACATGAATGAATGGGTAAAGAAGAAGTACGTAGTCAGGGATAGAGCTTACAGGAGAACCATGGCTACTAAATTCCAGTTTATGTTTTTTTTTTTATCAGCACAATAAACAAATCTCTCTCTCTCTCTCTGTCTCTCTCTTTGTCTCTCTCTGACTCTTTCTCTTTCTCTTTCTTTTTCTCTCTGTCTCTCTCTCTCTCTCTTTCTTGTGTGTGTATGTGTGAGATACAAAATACATAAAATAGAGTAAAGATGTATAAATATGTGTAAGGAAACTTTAATAATACCTGATAACAAAATGATCATTATTATTATTATAATACTAGTATTTTACTGTATACTGTTAAATTAGCAAACGTAGAGTAACACATACTGTATTTCTTTACATATATATACATATAAATACATACATATATACATATATATACACACATATATATACATATACATATATATATATACATATATATGATGTTGTATCCACCGTTGTTTTTCATAGGATGTTTTTGTCTCTTTTAGTTAGAGGAAGAATATTGTTTTCAAAAATTCAGAAAAACTTTTCAAACAATAAGGCAAAAATCATAAAGAGAAATGTGAAAATAATATGGCACTGTACATATAAAACTATCAATATTATAATACCTTGTATGTACTTTCTCAGAATAATCATTGCATACTGAAAAGACACACGTTTCTATATTTCACTGAATATCTTGGTTTCAAGACGTTGCCATTTATAAACAAAATGCAAGTGACAACAGCTATGTTGGCACCAATAAACAAGTGTCTTAGTTCTTTTTCTATTGATATGATGAAACACCATGATGAAAATAAAGTGTTGCCAGTCTATTTGGGCTGGTGCCCTAAGCAGAGCTTTGGCGCAAATTCTGCAGCCAGTCCCACAACACCCAGAGGAAGCTCCACTCCCATGCACTCTGACATGCCCAGGATCCTAGAATCGGAGGCCAGTGCCCTGAGCAGACATTTGGCTCAAACTCTGCAGCAAGTCCCATAATTCGCAGAAAAAGCTGTACTCCCAGGCAGTCTAATACGCCCAGGATCACAGAGACAGCTTGACTCTGAGAAGTAGCCAGGGCAGGTAGCACTAAAGATAACCAGATAGTGGGAGGCAAGCATAAGAAAATAAGCAACAGAAACCAAGGTCACTTGGCATCATCAGAACCCAGTTCTCCCACCAAAGCAAGTCCTGGACACACTTTCACACTGGAAAAGCAAGAATCAGATCCAAAATCACTTCTCATGATGATGATAGAGGACATTAAGAAGGACATAAATAACTCTCTTAAGGAAGTACAGGAGAACACAGGTAAACAGTTAGAAGCCCTTAAAGAGGAAACACAAAAATCCCTTAAAGAACTATAGGAAAACACAATCAAACAAGTGAAGGAAATGAGCAAAACCATCCAGAATCTAACAATGGAAATAGAAACAATAAAGAAATCAGAAAGGGAGACAATCCTGAAGATAGGAAACCTAAGAAAGAGATCAGGAGTCATAGATGCAAGCATCACCAACAAAATACAAGAGATAGAAGAGAGAATCTCAGGGGCAGAAGATACCATAGAAAACATTGACACAACAGTCAAAGAAAATGCAAAAAGCAAAAAGGTCCTAACCCAAAACATCCAGGAAATCCAGGACACAATGAAAAGACCAAACCTAAGGATAATGGGTATAGAAGAGAGTAAAGATTTCCAACTTAAAGGACCAGTAAATATCTTCAACAAAATTATAGAACAAAACTTCCCTAACCTAAAGAAAATGATGACCATGAACATGCAAGAGGCCGATAGAACTCCAAATAGATGGGACCAGAAAAGAAATTCCCTCTGTCCCATAGTAATCAAAACACCAAGTGCACCAAACAAAGAAAGAATTTTAAAAGCAATAAGGGAAAAAGGTCAAGTAACATATAAAGGCAGGTCTATCAGAATTACATCAGACTTCTCACCAGAGACTATGAAAGCTAGAAGATCCTGGGCAGATGTCATACAGACCCTATGAGAACACAAATGCCAGCCCAGGCTACTATACCTAGCAAAACTTTCAATTACTATAGATGGAGAAACCAAGACATTCCATGACAAAACCAAATTTACACAATATCTTTCCACAAATCCAGCCCTACAAAGGATAATAGAGGGAAAATACCAACATAAAAAGCAAAACTACACCCTAGAAGAAGCAAGAAAGTAATCTTTCAATAAATCCACACAAATCTAATTCCACCTCTTACAACAAAAACAACAGGAAGTGACAATTACCTTTTCTTAATATATTAATTTGAAAATTAATATTACCAACATATCCTAATCGATTAAAATTCAAAAGTATGAGGAATAGGAAATTTGATGGGTATCATTTGGTAGTCTCTCTAATTTGGTAGAGAAATAGGTCCAATATTTTACAATCCATATACACTTCCTGCTTGTTTGTACATGCCAGTGTCTTGCTGGCTACCACATAATGCTCTTGAAACCGTGCTTCTCCTATCTAAGCCTCTCTATTAGTAGGATTGTTTATTTGATGTTTTTACACTATACTATTGTTTTCAGAACAGCTTACATATTTCAAAATTATTCATACAGTCAAAAGAAATGTAAACAATTAACTTGGGAGGTGGCTTATAAGAGAACAACAAAGAGTGAGACTGAATGCTTTGCTTGACATTTGTAACTATTGTATCAGTTTTGAAGAAGAGGACTTTATAAGTTACTCTTTCTCTGAGATGAATGCTTTTCAAAATCATCACAGCCAATGAATCAGATTCCTACCCTCTCCTAATATCTGTACCACCCTTTAAGCAGAACCATTGTTCATTGAAATAGTTGGTGAATGACTCTATGGATAGACCATCTTAATACACACACCATTTCTTAAATGAATGTAACCTGTACTCTGTGGGCTGAGAATGAAGACAACCACTCCAGTCAAATAGCGTTGACCATAGCATGGAATTTGTATCCAAAAATCATTCCTACAATTCGCTCCTTGGTGCAGCAGAACTGTCAACTCTTAGCTTAGCTACTAGGGAGGTAAAATTCTTTGGTGATGTGAGGGTCATTGAAGTGGAGTCTTATTACAATGAACTCCAATGTCTAAAAATTGTTCTTATTTTGGGCTTGAACCACAGTAAAAGCCAAAATTTTAAACTTTACTAAAAACAAAACAAATGAACAAACAAAAGGACTTTATTTATGTTCATTTTTTAAAAAACTAGTATCGATGTATTATTTTACAATATACAGCTAACATGTTTGGAGTTATTTAAAATTTATATTGAGAAAAACGTAGTTTCAATATTGCTGTAGAGAAGCATCTACATAAGTCTGTTTAACTGACTGTTTTATATCAAACAACTTTTATACTACTCATCTTTATTGTTACAATATTTTATAAATTTTAAAAAGAATATGATAGAATAAAAAACTAAAGACAAAAAAAAAAGAGGGAACAGAGATAAACAGAGAATTTTCAACTGAGGAAACTCAAAGGGCTGAGAAACACCTAAAGAAATATTCAGCATCTGTAGTCATCAGGGAAATGCAAGTCAAAACAACCCTGAGATTTCACCTCTCACCAGTCAGAATGGCTAAGATCAAAAACTCAGGAGAGAGGAGAACCTAGTGAGGATGTGGAGAAAGAGGAACACTCCTTCATTGCTGGTGGGATTGTAAAATGGTACAACCACTCTGGAATTCAGTTTCGTGGTTCCTCAGAAAATTGGAAATATTACTACCCGAGTACCCAGCTATATCACTTCTGCGCATATACCCAGAAGATGCTCCAACATGTAACAAGGACACATGCTCCACTATGCTCATATCAGCCTTCTTTAGAGTATCCAGAAGCCAGAAACAACCCAGATGTCCCTCAACAGAAGAGTGTGTAGAGAAAATGTGATACATTTACAGAATGGAGTACTACTCAGCTATTAAAAACAATGACTTTATGAAATTCGCAGGCAAATGGAAAGAACTAGAAAATATTTGGAGTGGGAAAACCGACAGGCCTATGGTAGGGAGGGTAGACATTTGGGGGTGCGGGGGGGGCAGCAGTGGTAGGATCTGTGGCTCCAGATACAGATATAGCAGATGATGGCCTTATCTGACATCAGTGCGAGGGGCAGTCCTTGGTCCTGTGGAGGCTTGATACCCCAGCATAGGGGGATGCTAGATCAGTGAGGTGGGAGTGGGTAAGTGGGTGGAGTAGAGGCAAAGAGGATGGGGAAAATTGGGAGGGGGTTTGTGGAGGTGTAACCAGGAAGGGGGATATCATTTGAAATGTAAATGAATAAAAGGATTAATAATAATAGAATAAAATAAAATAAAATAAAACCAGGAGAACAGTCAAAAAATACAGGAACATTTTCTTTGGTAAGAAATTCTACACAGTTCCTTATTTCCTTTGAATTCTTTATTCTTCTACTACAGAATTGTGAACACTATAGACATGAGTCACATGTAACCCTGCCATTTGTCTTGCCCACCCAGCAACTGTTATTACTCCACACCTATTACTAATTAATTGTCCCAAACACTAATGGTATATACTTTTATAAATCACTTGACTACTATCATTGTTTCTTTCCTCTCATACGTTTATGTTCCTCAATTCCTCCTAGTACTGGGCATTGTGGGAGCAGTTGTGAGCAATTTTTTTAGAGGACCAGATATAAGGAAGCTGAGCTAGGACAAATGCAGTATGCATTTAGTGCTATATATCTCTAAGGTTGACATTCACTTCCCCGTGTAGTTAAGTAACCTTCCCGTAGGAGTGATTCCTCTATCACTTAGTGAAGTCACCTGCAGTCTTGAAAAGTAGGTGCGGGGTGAGAGGCTGAAGGATGACATGGATATGATCCATGAGCCATGAACATGGAGGTGATAGAGAAGAAACAAAGGTAGAGTATCAGAGAGCCTCATCTGTCAACAATTGTCAGGAAAATGTGTGGATATCATACACACCCACTGCAGAGAATGTATCTAATAACGCAACACGCACAGCTGCAAACACGTCACACGGTCTTTCTGATAGCAGTGACACAGCACAGGATTACTTTGCAAATCAGAATCTGAGTAGCACTCTGAGTAGCATCGTGCATGTGAGTGTGCGTGTGCATCAGAGATCTGAGCAGCACTCTGAGTAGCATTGTGCATGTGAGTGCCCATGTGCGCATGTGCGCATTCTGATATGGGCATGCCTCTGCGGCACTCACTTGACTCCATCTTCACAATGCTGGGATTACAGAAGCTCACACTATGCTCAGCTTTCTGCATGGATTCTAAAGGTCAAACTCAGGGCCCAGGAGTGCAAGGCCAGCACTTTCCAGCTTTGCTGTCTCCCTCACGCCTGCTGGAAGCATTCCAGTCTGTGGGGAGATTCAATGTTCTATGCGACCAAGTTACCAATAATAATTTTAAAAGTTGATCAAGCACATTAGTGGGAATTCAGAATTATACTCCTATTCTTTCTGGAAAAATAATGTATTGAAAAGGCTATGAAGGCATGCAGACAAATTGTGACCAGAGACATAGCAGGTGCTTAATTCAAATGCTGTATTCCTTGACTTAGGAATAATGGTATTATCTTTTATCATCATTCCACATATAATGCTTTGTGATTCCTTTTTAAATTTTAAATAAATGTTTGCACCTTTTCTTGAAAAAACAGAAAATAAAGTATTTACTTTGGTTTATGGTTTTAACATCTTAGAGTTCATGATGTCAGAGTGATGTACAACCACAATGCAGACAGAAAGAGCACTGAGAAGCCCATGAGTCTTTTAAATCTCAAGCTCTTTCTATCTGCATATGAGCATAAGGGAGCCCTTCTCATCCAGACCAACAAAGCAAGCTTCTTGAATTTTCTACACATTCATATTTCCTTACTGATGCCGTTAGAAAAGAAAAGGATTCTACTGCTGAGCTTTATAACAAGTTGATATAAATTCATTTCAATGAACCCAAATAACTTTTCTTGTACCAAACAAATCAATAAATCACAAATATCAAAAAAGTAACTTTACAATCATCGATGTTAAAATTAAACTTATTTGTTTTGTTTTTTATTTTGAATGGGCATAATTTTTATGAAATATCTAAAGATGGTATATTATTATTATTATTATTATTATTATTATTATTATTATTATTATTATCATTATCAATTTTAATTGTATGTTTTGTATGTATATGTATCTGTTACCCCATGTCTTCATGGTGCCTACTAAGGACAAAAGAAAGCATGGTATTCCTTGCAGTTAATTACCAAATTATTTTTAGCTGCAGTATATGTGCTAGAAACTGAATCCTGGTCCTCTGGAAGAACAGCCTGTGCTCTTAATCATGGGGACTCCCCATCTCTCCATCAACAGTAAATTCAGAAAGCTAGTCGGTCAGAGATAAGGCTCAGTTGACCTTTTTTTTTCAATTTTATTTATTTTTTGGATATTTTTTTATTTACATTTCAAATGTTTTCCACTTTCCAGGTCTCCCCTGCTGAAGTTCCCCTACCCCGTAACTCCTCCCCCTCCTTCTATGAGGGTGTTCCCTCACCCACCCATGCACTGCCGTCTTCCCTCCCTGAAATTCTTCTACACAGGGGCTTCTAACACCCTCAGGCTCAAGGGTCTCTCCTCACACTGATGTCCAACAAGGCCATCCTCTGCCACTTATGTGGCCGGAACCATGGGTCCCTCCATATGTATTCTTTGGTTGGTGGTCCAGTCCCTGGGAGCTTCAGAGGATCTGGCCAGGTGACACTGTTGCACCCTCCATGGGGCTACAAACCCCCTCAGCTCCTTCAGTTCCTTTTCCAACTCCTCCATCCAGGATCCTGCTCTCAGTCCGACGGTTGGCTGAGAGCATCCACCTCTATATTTGTCAAGCTCTGGCAGAGCCTCTCAGAAGATAGCCATATCAGGCTTCAGTCAGCAAGCTCTTCCCAGCATCCACAACAGTGTCTGGGTTTGGTATATGGGATGGATCCACAGGTGGGCCAGACCTTTTAGTCAATGTAGTATAAAGGAGAACTTATTGTATGCTTGTTAATCATGAAGGAGGTACTCTATTAATCGTTTCTGTTCCTTATAATGAGAGTAAACATTTGAAATTGTTTTATTAATAGGAGTGAAAATATATTTTCAACAATATTTTTCTATGTCCTTTTTAATTATTAAATCAAATGAAAGTCCAAGTTAAGCTCAAACACACTGATAAACAATATAATGTGTAATTTAAAGTATACCTTGCCTGACACATAAAAATACAAGCAATGTGAAATGTGTTTTACCCTTTATATCCAATAAACACGAAAATTGTGGAGGTTTTGTGTTGCAGATATAACTCACAGTTCTTATATACACTATGGCAGACAGGGAGCTGAGAGTCAGCATGATGACTCTTCCTCCCTCTGCTGTGTATCACCTCTGTGGAGAGAACAAAAGTTAGCCAGTGTTCGGGAAAGGTGTGGGAACTTCTCTGAAAGAAGATTAAAGAAACCTAATAGAATGAGTTGATGAAGTTGGAATCTTAAGTAAGGTCAGGAAGACTAGTAAATTTCAGCACCACCAGAGCCTGTTTGTCACTGTGACAAAATGCCTGACAGAGTAGTTTAAATGAAGACACGCTTATTTTTGCTCATACATTCAGAGGATTGAAGCACAATCGCATGCAAACATGACTAGCAAAGGAAGCACATTCCTAATTACTGACACCCACCAATTATATCTTACTTCCTAAAACCTATGTAGTCCCACACAAAATAAGTCGGAGAACAAACGTTTAGAGCATTGACCTGTAGGAGACATTTTAACTTCTGGCCATAACAGCTTGTGTAACATATGTTAACAATAGTTTTGATGACATATCTTAGGAATTGCTGATGATGAACTGATTTGCTAATATGATTCCCCATCTATCCTGTGTCATTGAGATATATGTTAACTTCATGATAATAAGTTTAATAAGGACCATCACTGATTTACTTTACAGTAATATTGACTAAGAGCCATCAAAACCTTGGTGAGGTCAGATCCTAAAATGGCGATTGGTAAATAACAACAATTTGTGTTAACAAAGGGACAACAGTAGAGTATGATGAGGAACTTAAAACACTAAAATAAACTTGTTACCAGCAAGAAGCTAGGAAATAAAAAAGTATTTATAAATGGTAACAAACAAGCAAACTGAAAGAAAAGTGAAATGATTTGGAAAATATATCCTGTAATTTAGTTAAAGATTGTTAAATCCTACCTTTCATGTACAGTACATTATGAGGACCCACAATATCATCAGTGATGATAATTTTGTGTCTTCATATGAGAGGCACAATATTAAACACAGTATCTGATATCTTTGAGAAAATCAATCACATGAACAAGATACTGAATAAGTGCATTACAAAATAGTTGAGGTACAAAGTCATTATGGTGTCACAAAATCTTGGAATAAGATTTTATATATTCTATAAAAGATTATGAACATATTTATTTTCTGAGTATCTAATTCTTACATTTTCTACAAGGACTTTATTGACTTACAGTTGGAGTTAATTAAAATATCTGACTAGTGTGCTCCTAAGACAGAACCAGCATGATTTATTTCAAAATATTTCTGGCAATTCTTAATTGCTTTGGGACTCACTGATTGATTCCAATGTCAGTGAAGTTGTACTGGTGCTAAATTTGATTCTGGATGATGTTTATTTGACCCTCAACAGTTCAATTATATGAAGCCATCCAATGGACTGTGATGAATTTACTTCCCATATGGAAATTTAAAAAAAATTAATCTAGTTTGAGATATTTATTAATATTAATATTATATTTACAATCCAGTCATTTTCCCCTCCCAATCCTCCCTCCCACAGTTCCTCATCCTATTCCTCCTTCCTACTGTCTCTGAGAAGATGCCTCCCTCCCAGCCACCCCAGTCTCTGGAGCCTCAAGACTCTTCAGGATTAGCACCATCTTCTCACACTGAGGCCAGACAAGGAAGTTCTCTGCTGTATATATGTTGATGCCCTCAGACCAGCTCCTGTATGCTGTCTGCTTAGTGGCTTGTGTATGGAAGCTCCCAGGGGTCTGAGTTAGATGAGACTTCATATGGTATTGCCCTCCTCTTTAGCTTCTTCACCCCTTCCCCTAACTCAGCCATAGGGGTCCCGGACATCACTCCAATGGTTGGGTGTAAGTATCTGCATCTGTCACAGTCAGCTGCTGGTTGGGGTTCTCAGAGGACAGCCATGTGCTTACATGTCTGTAAGCACGTCATAGCATCAGCCATAGTTTCAGGCCTTAGAGCCTCACCATGAGATGAATCCCAAGTTTGACTCTGTCAGTGGACGACCTTTCCCCCAATCTCTTTTTTTTTTTTTGTCCCTGCAATTTTTTATACAGGAACAATTCTGAGATAGAAATTTTGACAATGGTTGATAACCCTATCTTTCCACTTAAGGCCCTGTATACCTCTACTAGAGGCATATACATTTTAAAATCCCTTTTCCCACTGTTGGGCATTTCATCTAAGGTCAATCAGTCCCACTGAGTCCTGAGCATCTCAACTCCTAGGTCTCTGGTATTTTCTAGAGGGTCCCTCCTACCTTCCACTCCTGAGGTTATATATCTGCATTCATTTTGCTAGTTCTCTGGGCTTCTCTCCCCAATAACTGATTCTGTTGCCCCTTTTCCCCTCCTGTTTTCATCTCCCACCCAATTCCCTTCTTCCCAATGCCTCCCTTGATTATTTTCTTTCCCTTACTAAGTGGGATTGAAGCGTCTTCCCTTAGGCCTTTCTGCTTGTTAAACAAGTTCTGTGGGTTGTATTCTAGGTATTATGTACTTTGGGGCTAATATCTACTTATCAGTGACTATATGCCATGCAGGTTCTTTTGGGTCTGGGATGCCTCACTCAGGATGTTATTTTTCTAGTTCCATCCATTTGCCTGCAAAACTCATGATGTCCTCATTCCTATTAGCAAAATAGTATTCCGTTGTGTGAATGAACCACCTATTCTTTATCCATTCTTCATTTGATGGACATCTGGGTTGTTTCCGGCTTCTGGCTATTAGGCTGCTATGAACATAATAGAGCACATGTCCCTGTGGTATGGTGGGATATCTATAGGGTATGAGTCCAAGAGTGGTATAGGTGGGCCTTCAGATAGATTTATTTCCAATTTTCTGAGAAACTGCCAGATTGGTTTCCAGAGAGGTTGTACCAGTTTGCAATCCCACCAGCAAAGGGTGAGTGTTCCTATTTCTTCATATCCTCACCAGCATGTGCTGTCACTTGAAGTTTTGATCATAGCCATTGTGATTCATGTAAAGTTGGATCTCAAGGTGGTTTTGGTTTGCATTTCCCTGACGACTAAAGAAGTTGAACATTTCTTTAAGTGCTTCTCTGACATTCAATATTCCACCGTTGTGAAATCTCAGTTAAATCCCATACCCTATTTTTGATTGTTTGGTTTTTTTGGAGGTTACCTTCTTGAGTTCTTTATATATTTGGATATTAACCCTCTAGCAGATGTGGGGTTAGTGAAGACTTTTTCCTAATCTCTGGGTTGCCAATTTGTCCTATTGACTATGTCTTTTGACTTCCAGAAGCTTTTCAGTTTCATGAGCTCCTATTTATTAACTCTTGAAGATAGAGCCTGAGACATTAGAGTTCTTTTCAGGAAATTTCCCCCTGTGTCAATGAGTTCCATGTGCTTTTTCACATTCTCTTCTATTAGATTCAGTGTATCTGGTTTATGTTGAGGTCCTACATCCACTAGAACATTAGCTTTGTTCAATGTGATGAATATGGATCTATTTTCATTTTTCTACATACAGACTGCCAGTTAGACCAGCACCATTTATTGAAGATACTTTCTTTTTTTTATTGTACTTTTTTGGATTCTTTGTCAAAGATCAAGTGTTCATAAGTGTGTGGGTTTATTTCTTGGTCTTCAGTTCTATTCTACTGATCTACATGTCTGTCTCTACCAATACCATCTGTTTTTTGTTTTGCTTTGTTTTGTTTTGTTTTGTCTTATCCATATTGTTCTGTAGTACAAATTGAAGTCAGAGATGGTGATTGTCTCTGAAATTCTTTTATTGTTGTCTCTTCTGGGGTTGTTTTCCATATGAAATTGAGTATTGTTCTTTCTATGTCTGTAAAGAATTGTGTTGGAATTTTGATGGGGGTTGCATTGAATTTGTAGATTGCTTGGTAAGATGGTCACTTTTACTATGTCAGTTCTACCAGTCCATGAGCATGGGGTATCTTTCCATCTTCTGAGGTATTTTTATTTATTTATTTATTTCTTCTGAAACTTGAAGTTCTTGCTAAAGAGATCTGTTATTTGTTGGGTCAAAGTTACAAGATATTTTATAATATTTGTGACTATTGTGAATGATGTTGTTTCTCTCTTTTATATCTCAGCCTGTTTTTCATTTGTATAAAAGAAGGCAGCTAATTTGTTTGAGTTAATTATATCTAGCTATATTGCTGAAGTTGTTATTCAGCTGCAGAAGTCCTCTGGTAGAAATTTTGGGGTTGCTCAAGTTTACTATCATATCATCCACAGATCCTGATACTTTGACTTCTTTTCTAATTTGTATGCCCTGATCTCCTTTTGTTATCTTACAACTCTACTAGAAGTTCAAGTACTCTATTGAATAGATACAGGGAGAGTGGGCATCCTTGTCTTGTCCCTGGTTTTTGTGGGATTGCTTCAAGTACCTCTCCATTTAGTTTGATATTGACTGTTGGTTTGCTCTATATTGTTTTTATTATATTTAGGTATGGGATTTGAATTCATGATCTCTCCAATATTTTTAATGTGAAGGGGTGTGGTGTTTTTCCAAATGCTTTTTCAGCATCTAATGATATGATCATATGATTTTTTTCTTTCAGTTTGTTTAGACAGTGGATTACATTAATGGATTTTTATATATTGAACCATTCATTCCTGCATCCCTAAGATAAAGTCTACTTGATAGTGATGAATGACAGCTTTTTGGTCTTTTGGTTTTTTTTGTTTGTTTGTTTTGTTTGTTTGTTTTGTTTTGTTTTGTTTTTGTTTTTCTAGACAAGGTTTCTTTGTGTAGCCCCTGGCTATCCTGGAACTCACTCTGTAGACCAGGCTGGCCTTGAACTCAGAAATCCGCCTGTCTCTGCCTCCCAAATGCTGTGATTTAAGGCATGTGCCATCATTGCCTGGCTTGAATGACAGTTTTTATGTGTTCTTGGACTTGTTTTGCTAGGATTTTATTTAGTATTTTTGCATGTATATTCATAAGTGAAATTGGTCTGGAGTTCTGTTTTGTTGGCACTGTGTGGTTTAGGTGTCTGAGTAACTATGGCTTTATAGAATGAATTAGGCAGTGCTGCTTCTGTTTCCATTGCATGCAATATATTGAGTCGTGTTGGTATTAGATCTTCTTTAAAGGTCTGGTAGAATTCTGCACTAAAACCATCTGGGCCTGGGCTTTGTGTTTGATTGGGAGTTATTTAATGACTATTTCTACTTCCTTTAAAGGTATGAGACTGTTTAGATAGCTTATCTGTTTTTCATTTAACTTAATGCTGTATCTGTATAGAAAGTCATCCACTTCGTTGAGATTTTCCAGTTTTGTTGAGTATAGGTTTTTGAAGTAAGATATCATTTTTTGAGTTTCCTCATTTTCTGTTGTTATGTCTCCCTTTTCATTTCTGATTTTGTTAATTTGCATACTGTCTCTGCATCCTTTAGTTTAGGTAAGGGTTTATCTATGTTATTGATTTTCTCAAATAGCAGCTTTTGGTTTTTGTAATTCTTTGTATTGTTTTCTTTGTTTATAATTTGTTGATTTCTGCCCTGCGTTTTAATATTTCCTGCTGTCTACTCCCCTTGTGTGTGTTTGCCTCTTTTTGTTCTATAGCTGTCAGGTGTGCTGGTAAGCTGCTACTGTAGCATCTCTCCAATTTCTTTACGAGGCCTCATGGTGGTACTTGTTTTTCTCTTACAACTGCTTGTATTGTGTTTCATAAGTTTGTGTATGCTCTATATTAGTTTTCATTGAATTCTAGAAAGTGTTTAATTTCCTTCTTTATTTCTTCCCAGACCAAAATAGCATTGAGCATTGTTCCAGTTCTATGGGTATGTGGACTTTTTGTTTTTGTTGTCCTTGTTATTTTATTGTAGCTTTAGTCCATGGTGATCTGATAGGATGCATGGGAATTTTTCAATCTTATAATTGTTGAGGCTTGTTTTGTGAACAATTATAAGGTCAGTTTTGGGGAAAGTACCATGAGGTACTGAGAAGAAGGCCATTCTATTCCATCCTTTTGTTTAATGGTGAAATGTTCTGTAGATATCTGTTAAATACATTTGGCTCACAACTTCTATTAGTTTCACTAGGTCTGTTTAGTTTCTGTTTCAATGACCTGTCCATAGGTGAGAGTGAGGTGTTGGAGTTCCCACTATTATTGTATGAGCTTCAAGGTGTGTTTTGAGATTTATTAAAGTTTATTTTATGACTATGGATACCCTTGCATTAGGGGCAAAGATATTCAGAATTGAGACTTTCCCTTGGTGAATTTTTCCTTTGATGCCTATGAAGTAATCTTGCCCCATCTCATTTGATAACTTTTGGTTGAAAATCTGTTTATTGTATACTAGAATGACAACTCTAGTTTGTTTCTTGGGACCATTTGCTTGGAAAACTTTTTCCCAGCCTTTTACTCTGAGGTAGTGTCTGTCTTTGGTATTGAACTCTATCTGGTTATCTCAGCTGTAAGTGGCCAAGTTGTCTCTGGAGCCTGCCTTGTGTGTCCTTGTGTTGTATCACTTATCCTGAAAGACCTGTGGCTCTGGCTGAAGTAAATTTCCTGAGAGACCTGCAAACTGGGAAGTGTTGAGAGGGGCAGATATGCTGATCTGCCCTGGTGGAGGTGCAGACCTGAAGGGCAGGGAAATCATTTTTGAGCCTCTTAAAATTTAATTAAACAAGGAATGATGTCTAATTTGATTAGTGTGCCAAATTCTGATGGCAGTATATTGTATCTCTACTATAGACCATACAATAAACCAATAGTTTCTTCTGGACAGGGAGGGGTTTATCTTTTCCTCCTTATTGTCTAGATGTCAGAAATGTACCACATTCCATAAGCTTTAGTTTTCTCCTTTGTTATATTGAAGAAAAATATCCGTTTGTTCACAATGTTAGAAAGCAGTATGTGATGTTGTAAAGGCAGGGCTTACAACGAGCTTATAAGAAAGAATAGCTGGAGTCCAGTAAACCATGTTCATATAATGTGTCGCAGAGAAGTCAGAGCATCTCATCAAGAAACGCTTCCTGGGCCTCAGCACTGGGACTGTCTAATCTACGGCTACATGCCAACTTAGGGAAGCATTTTATCTTTACCTTTGTAAGGATCACAGAATCAATCGAGTGGTTCCCAAGACCAGTCTGTTGGCTGTCCTTTAGAATCATTGTGGAAGAAGCATGTTTAACACATAAATTCTCTTTCTGCACATCAGGATTAAAATCTCCAAGAATTGCTTCAGGTTGAACTGTTAACAAAGCCTCATAGTTAGTCTATTCAGTCAGTTAGAAAAAAAAATCCTCATGCCTAATGAGTGTCCCTAGCATGTTCCCTTGTGAAAAGGAGAAAAGCAAAGTCCAGGAACTAAAAATTAGTTCGGCATTAACACTGTAATTACAGAGTTATAAAATCTAGCTTTCCACACATTTAGTCTACTGCTTGTGTCAATTCACTGCTTGTATTGTGATGTACATCTGGAGTGAAAAATAGGAGCAGTAAATCAGATTCCTTATCTTATTGATGAGGTGGCTTCCTGCAGGCCTAGTTATTGGAAAACAAAGGTGGCCTTCAAAAATCTATCAAAATTTAAGCTCTGTAAAAGACCATAACTTCTTGGAGAATAGCTTTTGGCAAATTAACTGATTCTAATGATTCAGAGCCTTTGACTGCATTTGGAGAATACAAATCTGAGGAGAAATATGAAGAAAGCAATTACTATTTCTTACTCTGTTGAGCAATAATTCTCAGTAATATCTGGATTGGCAAGGCACAGGGCTAAGATTATAATAAAGATTGCTGCAGATCTCCTTTCCCCAATGGAAAAAAAAAGTCATTTATTACTTTAAAATCACCGTATTATACCCCGTAGCCGGCTTTGCAGGGGAGACTGACAGGCTGCAATATTCAGTCCTGCGGTTCAGGAGACAGGCTAATCACGGTGTGTAGCAAATCATCTGTAGACCGCAGTTGAGAAGAGCGCTTGATTGTTCCATCTTTTGCAATTTGCATTCGTCTCACAGACCAATGTGCTTGGGGAACAGACACTAGTAATGAAAAAAGATCAGCATTTTTAAGATACTTCAGGTTTTGATGGGAAAGACTACAGTATAATAACAGAATACATTTTACTCTGGGTTTTGTACTGAAAGGATGATAATAGATGCAAATTTTTTTAAAAAAAATTCTTCAGGTATTCGGACCTACTTAATTTTTCTCACCAATGACGATGAGGGACACATTTATCAAACCAGTTGACATATGCCTGGCAGAATTTTTATTTGAAAAGACACTCGAGATCCAAATTTTCTAGATGGCTATAAGAAAAAAATAATCATTTCAAATAAACTAGGTTAATTTTCTTCTCCAAATTAATGTGAAACACAATTTATTTGAAAAATAAAGATTTTACAAGGGCCTAGAACCACAAAAATATGTTAATACAATTTGCTTATATAATAGTTGATACTTTAGACTAGATAGTCACTTTTACCTCAAATATAACTATGTAACAATGGATTGTAAGTTATTCTTTATAATCATTATCAGAGTTACTCTTAGAAAGACACTGAATGCAAAAGAACACTTTTTTTCTTTTGTGGATGAATTTCTGCAACATGTTGTGTAGAACACAACATGTTGGTGTGCTGTTTTTAGGCTCAATTCATAAACTAATGAATAAAATACAGTTACAAGTTCCACATATGTACATGTGTGTGTGATTGTGTGTGTATGTGGGTGGTAGGTATGTGTGTGCATATGTGTGTGTGAGAGAGAAAGAGAAGACAGAAAATTGCTAACTAGAAATATCAATATTATCATGATATTTAGATAAATTATTGAAAGAATTAATAAGTAACAATAAAAAGTAAAATCTCAAATTTAAGCCCTTTAAATATCTAAAAGACTACTACTTATAACAAAGACATCTCTCCTGGAAACTCAAACTCTCTGTTGTTAAATATAGCCTAAGGTGAACAAAATAAATAAACCATCCTTGCTTATAAATACATAGGACCTTGGGTCATACATTTACTGAGCTTTGTTTCCTTACGGCAATAAAAGTTATGAATACACAATGAATAGATGTTTCTCCCCATTTTCATTCATTGATTTTAGAATTTAAATTCAGGAGTGCAAAAGGAAAAGCAGAACACTTTAATATTTTGACATCATATTTTAAGTAGTATTTATCAAGTCATGTTTTACTCAAACACTGTTAATTGTGAAAAATCTCTTAGAAACAAGGTAAATAGGGGGTTACTGAGTATTTTTGAACATTGTAGCCATTAATAAATTTGGTATATTAATAAAAATGAGTATTATTGTGACAAACCAGGAATGTCTAGATAATCTTACCTGACCAACACATGCAGCCTGCCAATACATGGAATGTTTACCTTGATATGGCCTTCAAATGCTTACAAACCCTAATTATTAAAGGAATCTTAATGTAATTCACCCTAAGCATTATAACAATAATGGTACTTGTAAATGACTGAAAGGAAATTTCTTAGAATCAGTGAGTTCACAGACTGTTTACTTTGGAGATTTAATGATTTAAAAACCACAAGCTATTTGACAGTCTAGTGTATTAATGGATTTCTGAAGTAGACATGCCAAAAAATCCTAGAGCCATTCAATTTATTAAAAATTATTTAAGTTGTCTGTGTCTATGTGTGGGTATGTGCACAGGGGTAAAGGTAGCAACAGATATCAGAAGAGCTTCCCGCAGCTGGAGATTTAAGTTAACAGATGTGGATGCTGGGAAATGATCTCACGTATTTTGCAAGAGTACTATTGAGTACTGTTGAGTGATGTCTTCTACTTATACAACTTCATTTTATTAATCCATTATATGAACTTATCTGAAAAGTCTCAGTTGGTATACAGAATCACTAAAGTGGACAATATGAAATAAGGTTACAATTATTTTAAAACCAAAATTTTTAGGGTCATTTTAACAGTGAATATACAAACTTAATGCTACATTTGACTGTACTAAACTTGACAAAATCAGAAACTGATATTCAAGAGACAAGAATATTGCAGAATAAAAATCTCAAAATTACATTGGAATTTCAAGAATTTTTAGAATATAGTCTGTAAAAAGTACAAAAACAGTAAATTCATATTTTACTGAATATCAACAATTTTATTGTGCTTATCATTCATTATTTGATTCATCCTTCATTCTGTATAATTTATATTTATACCTAAATAGAAATTAAAAGTATATCTTCTTTTTTAACTATATGAGGTTTGTATTTGTGCTGTCTAACTTTATGCTAACTTAAGATAAGCTATAGTCATTTGGATAGAGAGCACCCCAACTGAGAAAATGGCTCCACCAGGTTGTCTTACATTCAGATCTATTGTGTATTATTTTCTCTTCTCTTCTCTTCTCTTCTCTTCTCTTCTCTTCTCTTCTCTTCTCTTCTCTTCTCTTCTCTTCTCTCCTCTCCTCTCCTCTCCTCTCCTCTCCTCTCCTCTCCTCTTTATTCCCTTCCCCTTCCATTCTCTTTCTTTCTTTCTTCCTTTCTTTTTCCTCTTTCTCTCTCTCTTTCTTACTTTCTTTCTTTCTTTCTTTCTTCCTTTCTTTCTTTCTTTCTTTCTTTCTTTCTTTCTTTCTTTCTTTCTTCCTTCCTTTTTTGCTTCTTCTTACTTTCTTTTTTTGGTTCTTTATTTTATTTTTTTAAGACAGGGTTTCTCTGTGTAGCCCTGGAACTCTATCTGTAGACTGGGCTGACCTTGACCTATCAGAGATCCACTTGCTTCTGCCTCCCAAGTGTTGGGATCAAAGGTGTAGACCACTACTGACTTACTGACTGGAATAACAAATTTTCTTAATTAGTAATTTAAGTGGGAAAGCCAAGCATATGGTGGTTAGTGTTACCCCTGTGAAGAGGGTCCTTGAATGTATAAAAAAGCAAGCTAAGTAAGTCTTGAAGAGCTAGCCTACAAGTAAAATTCATACATGATCTCTGCATTAGTTCCTGTCTCTAG
Organism: Mastomys coucha; assembly: GCF_008632895.1. NCBI lineage: Eukaryota > Metazoa > Chordata > Mammalia > Rodentia > Muridae > Mastomys > Mastomys coucha. The sequence goes on from NW_022196891.1 coordinate 8,001,884, forward strand.
GTTTCTGTCTCGTTGAGTTCTTGTCATGACTTCCTTTGATAATGAACAGTAATGTTCAGTGTAAGTGAAGTAAACCCTTTCCACTCCAAGTTGCTTCTAACCCAGGTGTTTAATCAAAGGAAGAGGAACTCTAACTGGGACAACATTCAAGTTTTTATCAAACTCATATGTTGTACTCTCCATTATGAGCCATGAAAATATAATTCTTGTCCCTAGTATTAAAACTTGAATGAACTCTTAAATTAGTATTCACTCAATCAATTATTTCTATAGATCAGACTATGATCTATAGATAAAACCATGGAAGACCAAAATGTTTGCAAACTAATATTCAAAATAATACTGAATATGTAGGGCATAGGCTACATTGAAAGGATTTTGGGTAACTTAGGGTTCTAATACACAATACATATTGACTACTCTTCTCATTCTTCTGCTTATTTTTTTATTTGTTTTTGTTGTTATTGTTGTTTGTAGTTATAGTAGAAGAGAATTGTTTCATTAGTATAAAACTTCTTACTGAATCTGAATTATATTTCGGGAGGTATGTATATGCATATGGGTGTGTATGAGTGTGTGTGTGTGTGTGTGTGTGTGTGTGTGTGTGTGTGTATGTGTGTGTATGTTTTGGGAGAGTGTCTCTACTAACACCATGGCTGGGAGAATGATTATAAATTCAAGAAAAAAAGGTAGTCTGGTTCCACATGCCTTCCACAACACCATATAACACTAGACTACTTTTGGAGTTTGACCCTGGTCACTTCACTTTAAGCACATTTAAGCATAGCATAATCATGGAAAAAAGTTTTCCTGATGATAATTACCTTAATTCCATACATAAAACAAAGATCTTAAGCTATGCTATATGTGATATTACACTAAAACTCATAAAGATGGATTCTGACAGAAAAAAAACAATAGTCAAACTAAAGGTTTAAGGAGGATGACTGAGACAAACATAATAGCCTGGGGTGCCTGATCAAATAAATAGCTCAGAAATCATCAGGTGATTAACTACCTCTTCTCCCATTGGTAAAGTACTTGTGATAATTCTGATAATTGTTATAATTGGTAAAGTAATTATGATAATTCCAGTAAAGACAGTTTCCCTTGACTGAGAAACAATATTCAAAATAAGGATCTAGGGAGTAAGTGGCTGGAGAAACCAGGGATTCCCTAGTCCAGCAGATATCACAGAGTTCACAAGGCTATTACCAACATCAGTTCTGAGCTTTCTGGGTGATAAAATGATTATATATCCTGCCCATTGAATAGATAAGACTTCATAGTTAACATTGCTGGTTTCCTTAGTGGTTAATTGTGAGCATACAAACCTTGTGTTCTCTATAAGGAGTAATATGAAACTATTGTATATGAGATGAAACATGCAAATAAAATGAGGGAGAGTGAAAATTAGGCAGAGAGAAAATTTGAAGCATTGGCAGCAGAATGGGTTTGTCAAGGAAAATGAAAATTTCCACAAAATTTACGTTAAAGTTGAGACTTCAAAGGATGTTTGAAGATAGTCTGCAGATTGGCAGCTCTAGATCTGAAAGAATAACCATGCCTCATTTTTAAGTTAGCATAACCATTCTTATTGCCACTGTTACATTCCCTGTATATCCAGTCATTTCTAGAAAAGACTGCACCACAAAAAACTTCCTTGTAGTCTGAGTCTTACAATATATTTGCTCCCACTTCTGCAATGTTTCCTGGGCATTAAATGCAGGGGCTTTCATAAAGATATATTGGCTGGGTCTGGGCTTCCCAAGATCTGGTGAACTCTGTACTATGTCTAGTTGTAGTTTTCATTTATGGTCTTTATTTACTCTAGAGATAGGCTTCCTACACACACACACACACACACACACACACACACACACGCACACGCACACGCACACGCACACGCACACGCACACACACACATATACTGATAGAAGAAGAAGAAGCTTTTCTCAGGGATGAGCCCCCCCTTACTGGTTACCTAATGTATAGTTGTCACACTTCAAAATAATAAAAACAAACACAATAATAATAAAAACACAAATAATAAAAGCATACTCAGCACATTGTATTATATGTATGTTTGTACAAACACATACACACTTATATATGTAAATATATACATATATACATAAAACATTAATAAAGAAAAAGAGACTATCAACCTGATGGTGGTATTGAAGATGTAAGAGGAGGAAAGAGAAAAAGTAACTGGTGCAATTCTATTTCAATTAAAATACACTTAAATTAATAAGTACATGGGGGATAGTTACAAGGAGTACAATAAAACTCAAAGATTTAGTTTATCTGGTTCACAGAGCTTTAAATATGACATAAATATATTAGCATGGAGAGAAATCCATTTCTTTAATACTTTCTGATAAGATTAAATATAAGATATATATAATAAGGACAACTAACTGCAGATTAACTGTAAATGTGGCTATTACATGGTCTACTATCATATATTCAGAACTTATTTTCTAATATACATTTTGGTAAAATGAATGAACAATGACCCAAATCTATTCCAATTTATATACAAAATTAAAAGCCAATACATCTTTTAACATTCTTTGTGTACAATTAATAAAGTAACATTGAAAATGTATTTTCACATTGACACACTTTTTAACAAGCAGAAAATATTGAATGAATTAAAAGCTAATAAAGTGGGAGAAATCTATTCAATCATTTTACTATCATGTGAAAAAATAATTAAATAGCTTTCAACAACTAAGTATACTGTCATCATGATTTTCATTTCTTAGGAAAGAGTGATTAAGTAAAGAAGGAAATAAACACACACAATTGCAAGTACAACTATGCTATGTGGAAAAGCCTATTCAAAACTTTAAGGTGCTTTGTTTTTCAGTGACCAACATTGTCAACCTCTACTATCAGCAGCAGATTTTACCTTCTAAATATTTCCAGTTTGGTGCCATAGCTCAGAGCACAGACTTGTAGATTGATCCCTCATTTCAAAGGACTATTTTCACTGGAATCAAATTTAACAATTCACTCTTGTATTGTAACATCCCTTTTGTTTTTCTCTTTCCCAGCAGAGCTATGAAATGGAAAAAGAAAAGAAAAAAACCTCTTCTATCCTGTTTTTTGTTTTGTTTTGTTTTTCTATATGAAATTGAGAATTGCTCTCTCCACGTCTTTGAAGAAATATGTTGAAATTTGTAACAGAGACAAACAGGTTGATCAATGTAATCAAACTGAAGACCCAGACATAAAATCACACACTTAAGGACACTTGATCTTTGACAGAGAAACCAAAAATATACAATGAAAAAAATAAGCATCTTCAATAAATGATATTGGTCTAACTGGCTGTCTGTAGGTAGCAAAATGAAAATAGACCCATACTTGTTACCTTGCACAAAGCTCAAGTCCAAGTGGATCAAGGACCTCAACCTAAAACCAGATACTCTGAATCTAATAGAAGAGAAAATGGGAAAGACTCATTGGCACAAGCGGAAATTTCCTAAACAGAACTCCATTGGCTCAGGCTCTAAGATCAAGAACTGATAAATGGGACCTCATGAAACTGAAAAGGTTCTGGAAGGCGAAGGACACAGTCAAAGGACAAACTGGCAACCTAGAGATTGGGAAAAATCTATTTTAACCCTGATCTGATAGAGAGCTAAAATCCAAAATATGTAAGGAACTCAAAAGCTAACCTGCAGAAATCCCAACAACCCATTCAAATATTGGGTATAGAACTAAACAAAGAATTCACAACAGAGAAATCTCAAATGGCTGAGAAAACACTTAAAGCAATGTTCAACTGCATTTTTTTTTTTTTTTAATTTTCAAGACAGGGTTTCTCTGCATAGTCCTGACTGTCCTGGAACTCAGTCTGTTGACCAGCCTAGCCTCGAACTCAGAAAATCTCCTGCTTCTGCCTCCCATGTGCTGGGCTTAAAGGCATGTGCCACCACTGCCCTGCTCAACTTCTTTAGTCATCAAGTCAATGAGATCAAAATGACCCTGAGATTCCACCTTATACCAATCAGAATGGCTACAATCCAAAACTCATGTGACAGCCCATGCTGGCTAGGATATGGAGAAAGAGAAACACTCCTGCATTGCTGGTAGGATTGCAAACTTGTACAACCCCTCTGGAAATCAATCTGGCAGTTTCTCAACAAATTGGAAATATTTCTACCTGAAGACACAGCTAGCTTCAGGCCAGCGCCATCTGCTGTGGCAGAGCACCAGCTTGTCTGCTCCTCTGAACTCACCACAGTCTCAAGATGTCTCGTAAGACCTTCCCTAACAGTCATTCCCACTGACAATCCAGAGGAGTTCAGTGGTCCAAACCACCACTCTCGAAATATCCCTTCCCTTCTTGCAGATGGCTTCTGCCAGGAAAGAGCACCAATATGACTGCCATTCTGAAGACACAACAGTCTTAAGGCCTCCAGGAAGTCCACCGCACACCCAAAAACAGACCCCATAGTCTGAAGGCCTCCCAGGAGAATAGCTACATGCAGGGCAACAGCTTGACTGCTGCTCTGAGGACTCAATAGTCTGAAGGCCTCCCAGGAAATCTGCTGCATTCGGAGAAATAAATAAGCAACTTGTCTGCCCTTTGAAAGACACCACAGCCTGAAGGCATCCCAGGAGTTCCTCTGCACATAATGTGACTCAGCAAATGACACCATAGTCCGAAGACTTCCCAGGGACTCAGCAGCATACAGAGTAACTGACCCAGTTACCTAAAAGTCTAAAGTCTAAAAGTCTCCCTGGAGATCTGTTACACACAGAGAAACAGAAACCACAGTCCATAGGCCTCCCTTGAGAACATCTACACACAGGGCTTGAATCCTGTGTTCCTCCTAAGACCAAACAATGTGAGGGCCCCACAGGGTCTGCTACAGTCAAAGCCACAGGCCTATCAGAAAACCTGAAACAATCCAGGAACAAAAGAGGCATGCTCCAGACAGAGACACCCAGACCAGCAAACACCAGAGATAACCAGATGGTTAGATGCAAGCCCAAGACCAGAAGCACTAGAAGCCAATGTGCATGGACATCATCAGATCCCAGTTCTCCCACCACAGCAAGACCTGAACATACCAACACACCTGGAAATCGGAAAGCTGACCTAAAATACTATCTCATGAAGATAATAGAGCCCTTTAAGGAGGATATAAATAGCTTACTAAAAGAAATACAGGAAATCAAAGGTAAATAGGTAGATGCCCTTAAAGAAGAATCAAATAAATACCTTAAAGAAATACAGGAAAACACAATCCATCAGATAAAGGAATTGAAGAAAGCAGTCCCAAGACCTAAAAGTAGGAGCAGAGAAAATAAAGAAAATACAAATGGAGGCAATCTTGAAAATGGAAAACCTAGGAAAGAGGTCAGGAATTACAGATGTAAGCATCACCAGCAGAAAACACGAGATAGAAAAGAGAATCTCAGGTGTAGACAATATCTTAGAAGAGATTGACACAACTATCAAAGCAAATTCAAAACATAAAAACTCCCAACTCAAAACATCCAGGACACAACTGAAAGACCAAATCTAAGAATAATAGGAATAGAGAAGAGCAAAGATTCCCAGCCCAAAGGACCTGAAAATATCTTCAACAAAATCATAGAAGGAAGCTTTCCTAAAGAAAGAGATGGTCATAAATGTACAAGAAGCCTATATACACCAAATATATGGGACCCAAAAAGAAAATCCTCTTGTCACATAATAATCAAAACATTGAATGCTCAGAACAAAGAAAGAATATTAAAAGTTGCAAAGGAAAAGGGCCAAGTAACATATAAAGGCAGATCTATCAGAATTACACCTAACTTCTCAACAGAGACACTAAAAGCTAGAAGAGTCTGTTCAGAGGTCATGCAGACTGTAAGAGAATTCAAATACCAGCACAGACTATTATGCACAACAAAATCCTCAATCAAGATAGATGAAGAGATCAAAATATTCCAAGACAAAATCAAATTCCAACAGTATCTATCTACCAATCCAGCCCTATACAGAATTCTAGAAGGAAAACTCCAACACAAGTAGGGGACCAATACTAAATAAAAAAAAATATATTAAACATGTTATAACAAAGCCAAAAGGAAGGAAGCACATGTACATTATGCCATTTACAAAAACAAACATAACAGGAACTAACAATCATCTACTTTAATATCTCTCAATATTAATGAACTCAACACACCTATAAAAAGACATAAGGTCTGGAAATGTAAACAGTATTCAGAATTTTATTGCAAACAAGAAACACAGCTCAATAACAAAGACAGACACTACCTGTCTTAGGGTTTCTATTCCTGCACAAACATCATGACCAAGAAGCAAGTTAGGGAGGAAAAGATTTATTCACCTTACATTTCCACATTGCTGTTCATCACCAAAGGAGGTCAAGACTGGAACTCAAGCAGGTCAGGAAGAAGGAGCTGATGCAGGTGCCATGGAGAGAGATGTTACTTACTACCTTGCTTCTCCTGCCTTGCTCAGCTTGCTTTCTTATAGAACCCAAGACTAGCACCCCAGGAATGTCACCACCCACAATAGGCCATCCTACCATTGATCACTAATTGCTTCACAGCTAGATTTCATGGAGGCATTTCATCATGGGAGGCTCCTTTGTCTGTGATAACTCCAGTTTGTATCAAGTTGACACACACAACTGGCCAATACAACTGACCCCTTGTCAACTTGACACACAAACACATCACTATTAAGTCTTAACCTTGTTTTCTTATTTATCCCCAATATCTAAATATCCTAAAAAGTCCTACAGTCTTTGAAATATCCAATTTCTTTTAAAATTCAAATTCTTTTTTACAATTCAGTCTCTTTACTGTGAGCTCCACTAAAATATTTTCTTCTTTCAGGAGGGAAAAACATCAGGGCACAGGCACAATCAAAGCAAAATCAAACTCTAAACTTCCGGTGTCCATGATCTTCTGGGATCCTCCAAGAGCTTAGATCACTTCTCCAGCTCTGCTCTTTATAGCACATACCTTGTCTTCTAGGCTCCAGCTGTCTGTACTTCACTGCTGCTGCTGTTCTTGGTGGTCATCTCATGGTATTGGCATCTCTAAAACACTGCAACTAGGCTTCACCAATAGCCTGCCATATGCTCTCTTCATGATGCCAAGCCACAACTCCTTTAGTCCTGAGTCACAAATTGTAACTGAGGCTGCACCTTCACCAATGGCCTTCAATGGCCTCTCAGTGCTGAGCCTCAGCTGCTCTTCATGACCCCTTCATGCCTTCAAACCCAGTACCACCTGGGTGACTCTTACACATTATCAAGTCCAGTTGCAGCACAAGGACATAGTCAATAGGACAAACTAGCAACCTGAAGATTGGAAAAAGTCTTCACTAACCCCACATCCAATAAAGGACTGATACCAAATATATTAAGAACTCAAGAAGCTAACCACCAAAAAA
>NW_022196891.1:8009554-8043786 GCF_008632895.1 Mastomys coucha
AAACAAACAAAAAAACAAAAAACAAAAAACAAAAAACAAAAAAAAACAAAAAACAAACAAACAAAAAACAAAAAACAAACAAACAACCCAATCAAAACATGGGGTATAGAATGAAACAGAGAATTCACAACAGAGGAATCTCAAATGGCTGAGAAGCACTTAAAGAAATATTTAAAGAACTTATTGATCAGGGAAATGCAAATTAAAACAACCCTGAGACATTACAGCAACCAGAATGGCTAAGAACAAAATCTCAGGTGACAGCACATTGCGGGCAAGGATGTGGAGAAAGAAAAACACTCCTGCATTCCTGGTGGGATTGCAAACTAGTACAACCACTCTGGAAATCAATCTGGGGGTCCCTCAGAAATAGGTCTACCTGAAGAGCCACCTATACCACTCTTGGGCTTATACCCAAAAGATGCCCCACCATGCTACAGGGCACTTTTCCACCATGTTCATAGCAGCCTTTTTGTGATAGCCAGAAGCTGAAAACAACCCAGATATCCCACAGTGAAACAATAGATACAAAAAAATGTGGCTCATTTACTCAATGGAATACTACTTAGCTATTAAGAATGAGGACATCATGAGTTTTGCAGGCAAATTGAGTGAGTAGAAGGAATGGAAACAGGCAACCTTAGGAGGTAGTAGGTGGGGGGACCCTGTAGAATGTACTGGAGATCTGGGAGATGAGAGACTCAAAGGGCAGGACCTTGGATCAAGTGCTCTACAGTGGAGAGGGGAATTTTGTAGAGTCTACCTCCAGTGGAAAGGCAGTACATCAAGTGGAGGGATGGGGTTTCCATCCCACAATCAAAATCTCTGACCCAGAATTTTACTGTAAAAGGACCTTCAGGGACAAAAATGGAGAAGAGTAATAAAGAAAGGAGGTCCAGCGACAGCCCCAAATTTGGATCCACATCAAGGGGAGACCCAGGGCGCAGACACTGTAACTGATGGCGTTGTGGCTTGCAGACAGGTAGACATGGATGCCCTCTGAGAGGCCCAACAAGCAACTGAAAGAGTCTAATACAGATACTTACACCCAACCAATGGACAAAAGCCAGGGACCCCTGTAGCTGAATTAGGGAAAAGCTGGAAGAAGCTGAGGAGGAAGGCAGCCCCATGAGAAAACCAGCAGTCTTAACTGACCTGGACCCCCGAGATCTCTCAGACACTGAGCATCCAACCAGGCAGCATACATCAGCTAATATGGGGACCCTGACACATATACAGCATATATACATACATATATACATATGTCATATATGAATGGCTGCTGGTCTTTCCTCATTGAGAGACTTGAGGCCACAGGGAGTGGGGAGGCCTGGTGGAGTGGGGGTGGTAGGGTGGGAATGGTGGGTTGGGGACATCTTGTTGGAGACAGGGGAGAGGAGGTATGGGATGGGAAGCAGTTGGGGAGCAGACCTAGAGGGGGATGAAGCCTGGACTGTAAAAAGGGATTAAAGAATAAAATAAATAAATTGAAAAATTAAAAATGATCCAGCTATACCACTCCTGGCCATATAACCAAATGATGCTCCACTGAACCACAGGGACACATCTTCACTACGTTTATTGCAGCCTTATTTGTAATAGCCAGAAGGTAGAAAAAAAACTAGATGTCCCTCAACCAAAGAATGGACACAGAAAATGTGGTTCATTTACTGGATGGCATACTATCTGAGAGGCTCTACCAGCAGCTGACAGGGACAGATGCAGAAACTTACACCTACCACTCGACTGAAGTTGGGGTTGAATTAGGGGAAGAATTGAAGAAGAAGAGGGTAACTGCATAGGAAGACCATCAATCTCAACTAACCATGACCCCTGGGAGCCCCTCAGAGACTGAGCCACCTAGGCAGCCTATGTGGGCTGGTCTGAGGCCCTTCACACACACACACACACACACACACACACACACACACACACACACACGTGGGAGACTGCCTAATCTGGCCTCAGTGGGAGAAGATGGGCCTAATCCTCAAGAGAACTGAGGCATCAGGGGAGGGGGAGGCCTGATGGGAGGCAAGTGGAGGAGAGGAGTGGGATGAGGAACTGTGGGAAGTGAGCCTGGAGGGTAGGGCAACAAATGGAATGTAAATTTTTAACAAAGCATTTTTTCTCCCATAATCAAACCTAAGCACCATTCAAGTTTGGCCAATGAAAATGTTGAAAATGATGTACATAAATTTGACCATTCCAAACATCTTTGCCTTACTTCTTAGTTTTATTTTGTTTTGTTTCACTTAAAAATAGCATTAAGGTTATAAGAAACTTACTTTAAAAGAAAATCAAGAATAGCCTAAAAGTAAGTGATTTGCATGAGGATATAAGTAGACAAGAATGGGAATGAAACATGTTAAAGAAAAAAAAAACTGTGGGTATGGATTTAAATCTAAAAGAATTGATCATTACAGAAAGGCAGCCACGCTCTATTTTATTAGTCTGTAGTTCTCTTCCCTGTCTCTGTGTCCTGTCTAACTCTTCATCTGTCATTTTTTCTCTCTCAGTCTTCTCTATTTCCTTTCTCTCTGTTTTTGTTGCTGTCTGTGTCTACCTCTCTCTCTCTCTCTCTCTCTCTCTCTCTCTCTCTCTCTCTCTGTGTGTGTGTGTGTGTGTGTGTATGTGTGTGTGTGTGTGTTATATACAGACTTGTTTATGCATGTGTGTGTTTGTGACCATGGGTGCCAGGGCTCAGCCTCATTTGTTTTCATCATCCACCATCTATCTATTTTTAAAGACAAGACCTCTCTCTGATTTGTTTCTCAGTGAATATGCTAAGCTACTGGCTATTGAGCCCGAGGTATCTGTCTGCCTCTATCTTCCCAATGCTGAGACAACAAGCATTGACCACCACACATTTTTATGTTGGTTTAAATCAGGTCCTTAACTTGCAGAGCAAGCATTTTATCAGATAGAAAATTCTTCAGCCATCAAAGACATTTCTAAAACTTAAAATGTATCTATGTCTTAAAAATAAGTTACAAAGATTCTTAAGCATTTTTTTTCTTTTACATTTTATTTTTAAAACTACTGTCTTAGTTTGGGTTGCTATTGCTATGATGAAACACCATGATCAATCCAGAAGATGGGTAGGAAAGGGTTTACTTGGTTTACACTTAATAATTTTGAAGGAAGTCAGGACAGGAACTCTACCAGGGCAGGAAGCTGGAGGCAGAGCTGATGTAAAGGCTATGGAGGGGTGTTACTTACTGGCTGGCTCTCTAAGTCTTACTCATTCTGCTTTCTTATAAAACCCAGGTCCACCAGTCCAGGGATGACACCACCCACAATAGGATTTGTGATTTCGTGATCCCCATACATCACTAATTAAATAAAAATGTCCTGTATGCTTGCCTACAACTCCATCTTATGCAAACAATTTCTTAAACGAGATTCCCGCATCACAAATGACTTGTGTCAAGTTGATGTAAAAAGTATCTGGCAGAAATATATACTTTATATGAGTATGTATTTCCCTCATTTAATTTACTTTTTTTTTTACCTGAGTATTCTAGCAATGTATTCCATGCTCTTCAGCACACTTTCTAAATATGGGAACATTGGGTTAGTATATTTATTTACAAAAATTGTGACTAAAGGCCAATTGTCCCCAGAGCATGTTCTTTATATTTCCCTTCAAAACGAAGCTTGGCATCATCTGAGGGTTTTTTAAAATGAAGTATGCTGGTACACTTACCCCAATACAAATGGTCCTGAATATGCATTCACAAGAAATAGACTGATGATTCTGCCTCATTTAGGAGAAGCAATTCTTAGGCAAACACAGGGTTGTTCAACCAACCAACCAACCAACAAACTAACCGACTGACCAAACCAAAACTGTTTAATTTTCTACATTCCCTTTGGAAATAAAAAGGAAGTTAGAGTCTTTTCAATTCTGTCGCCAGTGGCCAATGCCCTAGTCTGAAGTTTGCACATATTCAAGGCTTTGCTTGTCTTAAAGAATAGTTAGCACTACTTTATGATTCAAGTGATGGATCAATTTTCCTTTTAGAAACTTATATGATGAACAATTGTAATACTTTATTTCATAAACAAACAAAAGTTTATAGGCCTACCATTAGTTCTTCTTCAGGATCTTTAAATTTTCATAACATTTGTCTTGTTTACATTTATAGTTAAGTAATTACTTCTAATGTATTAGAAATGTAAGAAAATGAAGAAAATTGGCTGGTTAGATATATGAAAATGAGTATACACATGTACCTATGAATACTTTTAATATAGATTTAAAGCATGAGTTTTCAAATCACTGTATTAATCAATATTTTGTTTTAAAACGTTCTTTTGGGTGCTCAAGTACATCATTTTACTCTGAGTATATGAATCTGCAAAATTAATATGTACAATTAACATGGCAGAAGTGTATTATTTTCTCCTAGAGTAGTTTAATTTTTAATAATTTTTGCCCTTTTTTTAGAAATTTTTATTTATGGTGTTCTACATGTCAAAATTTCCAAATAAACAAAAACCACAATGAATAACTTCTCTCTCTCTCTCTCTCTCTCTCTCTCTCTCTCTCTCTCTTTCTTTCTCTCGTGTGTGTGTGTGTGTGTGTGTGTGTGTGTATGTGTGTGTGTGTGTGTGTGTGTGTGTGTGTGTGTGTATGTTTTTACTTGTTCTACCATGTGGAAAACCTGAGAAAAACTCATACCGTATGTCACTTAGCTTTACTCTTTCTGCCATTTATATAAAGATTATATTGAAGCAAACCATGTTTCTAAGACCTTTGAAGACAAACAAAATCTGTTAAAAATCTGAGGGGTTCTTAAGTGAAGGCCAGCTACAACAGTTCAATTATGTTGAATTATGTTATCACAGCTTGGTGAATGTTTCTTGTGTGTCAGGGGCTTCACAAAGGATTTATGTGGTTAAGTTTCATGTAATATTTTTGTATGTGCTAATTCTTCACACCTTTAAAACAATGAAGTCACTAGTCTTTCTGAAATTGAGTCCTAAGAGCCAAACCACAAAATTAGTAGCTGAGAATACCAGATAGGAGACTAAGTTTTCGTTCAATTCTAGGAATTTTTACATTTTTTTTTGATATTATCTTTATTTACATGTAAATTTCTCCATTCCCAGTTTCCCCTCCAAAAAACAAAGAAACAAACAAAAACAACAAAAATAAACCCCTGTTGCCTCCCCTTCCCCATGCCTGCCACCCCGCCCTCTCCCACTTTCTGGCCCTGGCATTCCCCTACACTGGGGCACAGAACCTTCACAGGGCTGAGGTCCTCTCCTCCTATTGATGATCGAATTTGCAATCCTCTACTATACACATGCTGCCTGAACAATTGGACACCTCCATGTGTAGTCTTTGCAATCTCAGTAAAAAAAAAAAAAAAAAGGAGACTAAGTAATAAAAACCCAGGTAAGCCAGGTAGTGGTGGCACACGCCTTTAATCCCAGCACTTGGGAGTCAGAGGGAGATGGATTTCTGAGTTCAAGGCCAGCCTGGTCTACAGAGTGAGTACCAGGACAGGACAGCCAAGGCTATACAGAGAAATCCTATCTTGATAAACCAAAAAAAAAAAAAAAAAAAAAAAAAAAAAAAAAATCACCAAAGAAATACCAAAAGTATGTAAGAAAATACAATATTATCCTGGTTTTGTTAAATATGTGACAACATATATGCATATATACTGAGATATTTTTATGAATATATATTTGTATGTATAATAAAAAGGTCGCTGCTCCTGAAGCAGGGAAAATTCAAGCTTAACAGAAAGCATGAGTCAGACACAACTATGCTTTTGTTTAACAAATGGCACAACTCAAATTCCCACAAAAGTTGGGGAATAACACAGACCTGATTAGTCACACTCTGTACTCTTAAATACCTCTGCCTTGTACTAAAACATGTGTTTGAAGAGATAATGTATGTTTCCATACTTTTAGTGTTTTTGCTTAATTTAGTTTATCTTAAGACAAAGGATTGGACAAAAAAATTTACATAAACAACCAGAATTAATTTTGAATTTATGAAATCATTAAAGCTATCTCTAAAGCGCAATTCAATATAGTCATTTGTACTTAATGATGGATAATTTTTTTGAGGTTAAAAACTTGGTACGTTTAATCAGAAGGTTTGAATGGAGTCAAACGTCTTCTATGCCAGAAAATGCAAGTTATCTACAAATATCCATCAAGCTTAATGGGGGACAACATGAAGTAAAGGAATGAGCATTGGTTTGAAATTAGGAATGAACATTGGTTGAACCTGGATTTAAAGCAGCCAGATCTATTAACTAATTGTCTTTGGAGTACATGCTCAATATTCTTCATTTTTCATTTTTTTATTATTAGATATTTTATTTACATTTCAAATGATATCTCCTTTCCTGTTTTCCCCATGATGGATAATTTTTGTGTGATATATTTGTTGAGATTTCACACACTTGTGCTCCAGGGAGTGCATGTATCTAAAAGACAGCATGAGTAATAATCCCTGGATTAGTATAACATTGCATCCCTAGGGTCTGCAATAAAGTCAATAAAAATTCTGTTTCTCTATGCCTTTAATACCAACTAACTATAAATAAGAACAACTAAATTCCATGCATGTCGAATATGAATTATTATTCACAGTTGGTGAAATACGACTTTGAGAATGTATCTTGAGGCCGAGTTGATATTCAGAATATTTGGAAAGTATGCCAAAAAGGTTTATGTCACTCAAGCTAGAGTCATCTAAGCAACATTAATAATAATTCCTATGAAGCACATTTGTTGACTATCAGCCTAAGTGGTTCATCAGTGTGACCTTGCTTTCTGACTCAACAGAAAGTCAGGTGAAGACAAACTGCATACCAAGGATACCAAATATAACAGAACAGTCACAATGTGGTCCAAAAATAAAGTGTAGAAATAGAAGAAATAATGCTTATGGGATATTTGGCACTATGGAGAAATTAGATTCATCCACTCAAGCAGAGTGTCTATTGATATTTTTCTAACCAAATAGGAAATGATGTCACATCTGGAAGAGAAATTTCAGTTGGTAGATTATAAGAAGAAGAAATTTCCCTCTTTGAAGAAGAAATTTCAGTAGAGGGAGAAAAGCATTCCTACATTTAGCCTACTTTCAATATGATAGCTATCTATAATGTGAATAAACCAAGATGTAAAAACATATAGGGAAACAATGTTAAGAAGACAGAATATTGCCCATCACTATAACTGGCATACTAAATTCATTGACTATTTACAAAAAATAAGTAAAATGTTCTAGGAAACTTGGGTTTGAAGTTACTGTAAACCAAAATGTTTATAGTGTACAAATAAAAATTATTGATTTGTAAAGACATAGAGACATGATATATACTTCGAGTTTTCCAACTACCACATGGAATATAGATATAAGTGCCTTGTAAGTAAGATACTAGCAGGAAAAAATATGGATATAAAGTGTAGAGGAGGGACTGAAGGAAAGGGCATTCAGAGACTGCCCCACTTGAGGATCCATCCCATATACAATTGCCAAGTCTGTTATTGCTGATGCCAGGAAGTACTTACTGAAGGGAGCCTGAAATGGCTGTCTCCTGAGAGGCTCTGCCAGAGCCTAACATATACAAAGGCAGATGCATGCTGCCAACCATTGGACTGAGTACTGAGTCTCCAATGGAGGAGTTGGAGAATGTACTGAAGGAACTCCCCATGGGGGAAACAAAAGTGTCAACAGGCCAGACCTCCCGGAGCTCCAACCATAGTATACTCATGGAGGGACCCATGGTTCCAGCAGTATATGTGGCAGAGGATGGCCTTGTTGGACATCAGTAGGAAGAGAGGCCTTTGGGTCTGAGGATGTTCAATGCCACAGTGTAGGGGAATGCTAGAGTGTGTGGGTGGGTGGGAGGAGCATCCTCATAGAGGCGGGGAGAGAGGTATGGGATAGGGGGTATCCAGAGGGGAGACCTGGAAAGGGGATAACATTTGAAATGTAAATAAAGAAAATATCTAATAAGAAAAAAAGAAAAAAGAAACAAAAGTAAGATTTTGCTGTCTTTCAAATGACCTTTCAAAGATCATTTTTATTCCTTGAGATTTTATGATAAATGTATGTATATCCATAAATATTGAAATATGCACATCAGGAATAGAAGACACAGCAAATGTTTACAGCTACAGAACAGTTAACATGAGGCTTGTCCTATAAAGTGTACTTTAAATGGTAATACTTAATCAAACATTCATACGCGTTCCTCTTTTCATCTTGTGAAAGTGGTTATCTATTCTGCAAACTTGCCTTATTTTTAATCATTCAATGGAAGACAGAGACATTGCTTGTTTTATCTTTGTTCAATGTCTACATTGTACACAATGATACACAATGGTAGCCATGTTTGCTGAACATAATTGACTGTCAGAGTTTACACAGGCAGTTGAATTGTACATGAATTATAAATATAGACCACTTTTGCTTTTAAAAATGCTCTCACTTTGATGAAAATTGCATAACAAAGATAGTTAATGTGTGAGAGGTTGGGATTTGAGAAATGGTTTCAGGCTGAGAGAGAAGGCAGCCTTTCCATGGTGGATCTTACAGGTTCTGAAGGAGTTGGCCTTTTCTGTGTGTGCTAGCAAGCATTTAGTATGGCTGAGGAATGACTCTCTCAGGTGTGGGAGAAGACTGGGGAGATGTACAGAGGGTCAGGAAACTGAACAGAGGTGTGTAGCCATGGGGGGTGTAGAACAGGGGTAGCCAACAGAAGTCCCAGACAATAGGAAAGCAAAATAATCCCAGGACCCAACAGGGGTGACCTTAGCTGAAATACCCAATTAATAAAAAAGAGATCACCCCATTGTAAGATCTCTACAGAGAGATCATATAGAGAGCTTAGGCACTGCCCCTGGTAGAGGGATGGGGCCGCCCACTCTTCTCAAAACTTTTAACCCAGTATTGTTCCTGTCTAAAAGAAATAAAGGGACAAAGAGTGGAGCAGAGCCTGAAAGAAAGGCCATCCAGGGACTGCCCCAACCTGAGGATTCATCCTACATGCAGCCACCAAACCCAGTCACTGTTGCTGATGACAAGAAGCTGTCTCCTGAGAGGTTCTTCCAGAGCCTTACCAATACAGATGCCGATGCTTGCAGCCAACCATCAGATTGAGCACAGGGACCTCAATGGAGGAGTTAGGTAAAGGACTGAAGGACCTGTGGTTTGTAACTACATTGGAAGAGCAACAATATCAATCAACCAGATGCCCCAGGGCTCCCAGGGAATAAATCACCAATCAAAGAATACACATGGAGGGACCCATGGCTCCAGTTGCATATGTAGCAGAGGATGGACTTATTTGGCATCAGTGAGAGGGAGATGCCCTTGGTACTTTGAAGGCTTGATGTCCCAGCATAGGGGAATGCTAGGGCAGTGAGACAGGAGTTGGTTGGGTTGGGAGAGCACCCTCATGGAAGAAGGAGGTTGGGATAGAGGGTTTGTGGAGATGATAGTGGGAAGGGGGATAATATTTGAAATGTAAATAAATAAAGTAACCAATAAAAATTTAAAAAACAAATTTGAGCTACTTAACATGTAAGTCTAGATCAGTGGCATATCAGATATCTTTGATATCAGTCATTTATGGTTCATAACAGTAGCAAAATTGCAGTTATGAAGTAATAATGAAATACTTTTAGTTGAAGGTCAGCAAAACTTGAGGAACTGTTTTAATGTGTTGCATCATTAGGAAGGCTGAGAACCTTTTGTCTAGATCAACACTGCATTTCTTTCTCTTTTTTTTGAAATCTTTTATTTATTTATTTATTTATTTACACTACAGATTTTATTCCCCACCATCACTGTCCACCCGCAGACTTTCCACATCTCATACCTCATCCCCACACCCTGTCTCCATGAGGATGTCCCCACTATCCAACACCCACCCAACCAGACCTTTAAACTCCCTGGGGCCTCCAGTCTCTTGAGGGTTAGGTGCATCTTCTCTGACTAAACCCAGACCCACAGTCTGCTCTGACTGAACCCAGACCCACAGTCTTCTGCTGTATATGTGTTGGAAGCCACATATCAGATGATGTATGTTGCCTGTTTGGTGGTCCAGTGTTTGAGAAATCTTGGGAGTCCAGGTTAATTGTGACTGTTGGTTCTCTTACATTTCTTGCTTTACATAGATTACTTGATATTGTCTTATATTGTTTTGTATTACTCAGATAATAACTAATATAACTGTTTGGGATTTTTTAAACTTCTTTTGATACTCCAAAATACTAATTTGGTACTACAAAATACTAATTATACAAAAGAATTTATCAATATGTATCATAGATATCAACTTTGTCCCTCACGATTTTCCTTTTAATTTTATGCTGCCAAATATTCATTTGAACAGATAGGGAATCTCATTGAACAGGTATAACACCTTACAATATTTAGCCTGTTAATTCACAGTGGTAATTAAATATATTAGCTTTGCTTATGGTGACTCCTTTTGTAAAAAGGAACAAAGCAGAATTCAAAGTAACTCATAAACCTCCCACAATAGTCCAGTAAATATACTCACTCAGAAATTTTTCTAACCTCTGTTTATGGCATCCATTTGTGAACTTAATAGCAGTGATTTGGATTTGCAGACAGAGCTACTCTAAAGGTGAAAATTAACTATACCACTAATAATAATAATAATCACATTGGTTGATTTGTGAAACAGTAGATTTATGTCTATAAATCTAATAAATTTACAGTGAGGTTAGTCTTAAGTTGGATCTTGTGAGAGAAAATTATACTGAAATCCTTACAAATACAAAAATATTTAAAAAATCTTGGCTATTTTTTTTTTGTTCAGAAAGTAAATACAAAGAAATAGCATTAGAATACTTATAAAATTATTTTCATAGAAACATATCTGGAAAACAATAAATTTTGTGTGCCTTTATGAATTCTGGAGAGTAAGTTAAATTTAATGACCATTTATTTCACAGGAGAAAAATATATTCTTGGTACTGTAAATCTGGCCAAAAAAAACCATGGTTTAAGAGATATAGGTCACAGAGTTGAACCTACTACTTCTATTTTACTAAGTGGGGGTAGAATCAAACTGCACTGAATGACAAGTTGGGAGATGAAGAATTGCCCAAAAGATCCTGAGATGGCTAGCATGGCATACCCAGCATGGAAGAGGAAACCATTGTAGAGATCCTTCCTCGACGAGGTAAACTGAGATAAACTACTCTAGAAAGCTGTTGTCTTACATAATACTAGAACCCTTTACTTATGAGCACCCCCCAAACAAACAAACTGACAGGACAGAAACAAAAATGTCCCACTTTTATAGGGTGTTTATCTTTCTGATAGAGCCATTTCTGGTACTCAGAAATTGTGGAGATTTAGCCCATAATAGGCAGCAATTGAACAGTGTCCTAGTAAAGCAGCCTTTTAGCAATGACTACTTAAACCATCAGTATACTCAGCTCTCCGCTCTCTACAACTACTTACTTCTCACATTTCAGAAGAAGCTCTCTGAAATTTTCTGAAATTTATTAGGCTAAATAATACTCTTGTTTAAGAATCATTCCTTCTCATGACCTCTGTTGATTTAATTTGCCTAGTTTTTCATTCAGCATACAAAACACTAACAAGCACTGAACCACCATTATTAGTAAACACAGGTTTTGGAAAATCTTAGTATGAAATATCTGAAATGTCTGAAAAATGAACAGTGTGTAACCTTGCTTTATGTATGAGTATGTTTAAAGCTATTTCACTAAAAATGTATTACTGATTCACTCACACTGAACTCAGGACAAAGTATATTGCATCTAGTACCTAAAAGAACTGTATCTCCCACATAGATTTTTCTCTTGAAGGTACATCACATACTTGCACTTAGTAATATTAGATTCCATTTAGCACAAGCTTGGAGATCTATTTTTTTAAAAAAATTATTGTATTTATTGGAAACAGTTCATGCTGGTTCACTTTTTCAGGTTGACATAAACAAGAGTTCTGGAAAGATGGAACCTCAAGTAAGGAATTGCATCTAGGAGATTGACCTGTGAGCATGTCTGTAGGAAATTTTCTTAATTAATTATTGATGGGAGGGTACTTAATCTTAGGTAGACAGTGCCTTCCCTGGAATGATGGTCATGGGCTGCATAAAAAAACAAGTTGAGCAAGATGTGGAGAGAAAGCCAGTAAGCAGCATTCCTCCATAGTCCCTGTCCCTGCTCCAGCTTGAGTTCCTACCTAGACTTCCCTCAATGACAGTGAACAAAATGTATAAGCTAATTAAAGCTGTTCTTCCGCAACTTGATTTTACTCATGCTGTTTATCACAGCAATAGGGACCAAAAGAAGATAAAGAATCTTGTGGGGTGGTGGACCATGAGAGGAAGTCTTGTAAGGTCAAGCTAAGTCTTGAAGCCCCAGGGACCCTAAATGGATGGTAGGAGCTTTGCCTGCTCCCAACTCTAGGCCTCTACCATGTAGCCAGTCTCACATAGAGGGAGTTGTGGCCATCAGTCAGATAGAGGCAGTGCCCACAAGTCCCTCCTCATGTAGATGAGGCATCTCAGGCCAAGCCAATAGGAAGCACCTGCTGTCAGACCCAACTCACCGTAAAATAGTATAAAATTTCCTATCCAGAAGGAATAAGTGTGGGTGAGAATTACTCTGTTGTCTGAAAGCATCTCTCACAAGAACTGTAATACTGCCTGGGAAGAGAATGCTCTTCCAAATCTTTTATCACCAGAAGTTCCCCGTCACATTGTTCACCAGCCAGCATGGCTCAGTGTAGCCAGTGCAGCATTTCAGAGCCAGAGAAGCAGCAGCAGCAGCAGCAGCAGCAGCAGCAGCAGAGGTGAAAAGGGCACTACTCCCTCCTTGCCTGTGCCTCTGTAGGTTGACCTCAAACTCATTTTGTAGGTGAGGTCATCCTTGAACATCTATTCCTCCTGCCTCTACCTACTGTTTGCTGTGATTAGAACTTGTACTATCAATTCTGGTTTATGCGGTGGTCGGGATCAAACCAGGATTTTATACATACTACGAAAGCATTCTATTAACTAAGATACACCATTAACCACAATATCGATTTTCATCAGAGAAATATGAAGAAGCACAGAAGTGCAGAAAACCCTGTTGTGGACAATCCCAAAGATATTTGTTTTCAGAATGATAGCTGAAATTAGAATGCTGTTCAATGTCAGTTGGACATGTACTTGTTGATGACTTAAATCTGTGCTGTACCATGAAATCAGTAAATAACTACCAAGGCACCAGAAGTGCTTTGAACACCCTAAAGAAAAATTTGCAATCTAAAAGGTATGGGGTGTGGAACAGTCAGAGGGTAGACTGGGAAGGGAATACAATCTGGAGTGTTAAAAAAGAAAGAAAGAAAAAGAAAAAGAAATAAATTAATAATAACAAAAAAGAAAATACAGGAGCATGGCTTCTGGCATCGCTGGTGGAGGGGGGTGAAGAAGGAGTGGGCCCTAGCCACCCGTTCTTGCTCCTTCTCTCTCTCTCTATACCTCTCTCTTTCTTGGGCAACATGGTGGCTGTAGAGGAGGCAGCATCCTTCGGGGGAGGAAAAGAAGAGAGATGAAGATGATGAAGATGGAGATGGTATTGTTGAAGGCCTCAACTGAGAAGAAAAAGAAGGAGGAGGAGGAGGGGGAGGAGGAGGAGGAGGAGGAGGAGGAGGAGGAGGAGGAGGAGGAGGAGGAGGAGGAGGGGGAGGATCAAAAGTTTAAACAGACCTTCTCTCAGTTCCAATATGAGACCTGTATCCTAATGGTGTATTTCCCAAAGGACAAGATAGGCAAACCAGATACCACCCACACAAGATAGGCAAACAGCTGCTTGGAGAACCACAAGTGAAGAAAAAAAGTCCTTAGACCAGGTTTGTGAGGAGATTAAGAACAACTTCTGAGAAGCTCCAGAAGCACATTACCAAGTTAAGAAATATGTCATGAGCTGGGTCAAGCCTGGGATGACAATGGTATAAATCTGTGAGAAGTTGGAAGACTGTTCCTGAAAGCTAATAAAGGAAAATGGGTTAAATGCAGGCCTGGTGTTTCTCACTGAGTGTTCTCCCAACAACTGTGCTGCCCGTTACACTCCCAATGCTGGTGACGCGACAGTCTCACAGTACAATGACATCTTCCAGATACACTTTGGAACACATATAAGTGGTAGAATAATCGATGTGCTTTTGCTGTTACTTTTAACTCCAAATACAACAAATCATTAAAAGCCATAAAGGATGCCACTAATACTGGAATAAAGTGTGCTGGAATTGAAGTTCGTCTCTGCGATGTCCATGAGGCCATTCAAGAAGTTATGGAATCCTATGAAGTAGAAATCGATGCGAAGACATATCAAGTGAACCCATACATAACTTAAATGGACATTTGATTGAACCATATAGAATTCAGGAAAACAGTGTCCACTGGAAAAACAGTGCCCATTGTGGAAAGAAGGGAAGCTACAAGAATGGAGGAAGGAGAGGTATATGCCATTGAGACCTTTGGGAGCAAGGGGAAGGGTGTAGTTCATGACGACATGGATGTTGACTCTACATGAAAAATGTTGATGTGAGACATGTGCCAATAAGGCTTCCAAGAAGAAAACACTAGTTAAATGTCATCAACGAAAACTTCGATACCCTTGCCTTCTGCTGAAGGTGGCAGGATCTCTTGGGAGAAAGTAAATCCTTAATGGCTCTGATGAATCTGCGTAACTTGGGCATTGTAGATCCATATCCACCACTGTGTGACATTAAAGGATCATACACAGCACAGTTTGAACGCACCATACTGTTGCGTCCAACGTGTAAAGAAATTGTCACCAGAGGAGAAGACTATTAAACTTAGCCAAAGCCAACTCGAATTATTTATTTTCAAAGCTTTGTTGGAACACATTATACCACAAGTAATATGTAACATGTTGTCTGTTTTAACAGCGGACCTGTATGATACAGTTATACATGTTTAAAGGAGTTTGATCAAAAGCAAATTCCATGTAGTTAACCAAGGAAAAGACATTCAAAACTTTAATGTTAACTGTTTCTCCTGTCTAGGAAATGCTGTATTGGTCACTAGTTAGGAATTACTTACACGTTTTGTTTTGAAGACCCAAGAGATGCTTTTTGGATATTTATATTGGCATATTCTTACTTGGATGCTTTGAATGGGTACATTCAGTTCTGCACCTATGCCCTCTAGTATTACTTTTTAACTTTCCTGGAACCCATTTTTTAAAAAATAAAGACATTTTCAGATCTGAGAGCTACAAAAAAAAAAAAACTACAAAATCTGTTACTGTCAGGAACACTTCACACATTTTTCTGTGAGTAACCTCAATAAAACCAAGATGGAGTTGGAAGGTGTCCTTGCACTGAGCTGTTAGCTGGTGTTAGATGTGGCAAGTAATTGCATTTTGCTGTCTCTCCAGGAATAGTGTCACACAACATCCTGAGGGGAAAAATAATACCTGTCAGAACATCAGAAAGAAACTAGTTCCAAACTTTGGAGTTAAGACATTACACATTTCTTTCCTACAATTCTCTGGGCCATCTGGGTTTTTCTATTACTTGGGTTCTTTTACAAGTGTCTGTTCAACTCTAAATTTAACAGGAGGAAGCTGTCAAAAACAGTCCAGTACAGAATAATTAAATCTAATCCCTTTCCTTTCAGTCACCTCTATGAGGTTAGTGGGTGGAGTTCCTGGTAGCTTCAGGATCCTACAGAGAAACAAGAAGTGTTTAAATGGCTTGTCAAGGTTCTGCTTACCCACAATGCTAGCAGTGCTACACAGGAGAAATTTGAAGCTAGAAGGTTTCACAAGCTATGAGATAGTATTGAATTGTAATCCAAAATATAAAATAAACATGCATAAATAGATATGACTACTGCAAAAGAAGAAAATTTGGGTCAATATTGTAGCAGTAATGGGACTGTATTTCCATTTGGTATAAAGATTGATGAGAAAGAAAATAGAGCTACAATCAGAACTCATTTTCATGTGTGTACTGCTTTCTTCCTGTTGATGTTTGTGTTTCAAGATTGTTCTTTAAGAACCTGTGGTATAATCTGCTGGGCCACCTAATTATCAGACAGGAAGAAATGCCTTGTTAATTTACTATTAGATAAAATGATAAAGGATAGTTGCTGTAGCAGGCAAAAATGAAAAAAATGACTAAATTTGGATTGAAATACACCAATTTTCAGAGGCTGAATTTTGAAAAATTAAGAGTATTTTAGTTCTTATTACTGTTTTCTTTATGAAGGAAAAGTGCCTATCAGTGACTAAAGAGTGATGCGATTCAGAAATATTATTCTGGGAAAAATAAGTATGTGCTTGAAGTCATATAATATATTTTTAACACAATTGAGCCTACCCTGAAATGTGGTTAGTTATTCTAAAAATTATCATGGTCTTTGTGATTTCAATATTCATAATTATGTTTGTAAATGCTTCAAAGATAATTTCTAAGGTCTGCACTTAAAATATGAAGCCCAGTATATTTCTTCCCTTTGTAAGTGCCCTTAACTGTAACATGATCCATCACATAAACACTTCTTTCCATTCATCTATGCAATCAATATTTACTACATGTTGAACTTGCAACAAGTAATACAATAGACTTCAATCTCAGGTTTCATGGAACCTGTGCTTTGGTAAACTGAAAGGAATTGTCAATAAGTAAATGAATAATTACAATGTGGTTTTAGTGATAACTTCCATTTAGATGAAGCAGGAATAATTGGTAGATATGCAAAGAACTTATTTTTACATTGTAAATGTAATTATAAATTATATTTTACTAAAATGGTAACTTTTGGGGAAGGCCCAAGGAAAATGAAGGAGCAGGACTCTTTGTATTGTCTAGGGCAAATTATGAGTCACAGAAGAGAAAAGAATTTGATATAAATTGGAATAAAGTGAGCAAGAGTAGACTGTGCTTTGATCCATAGTTCAAAAAAATGTACAGATATGCAGAGTGTCATGAGCTTTTCAAAGACTGGACTTTAAGATTTAATGAGATGAATATCAGCAGGAGAGCTTTGAGCTTAGGAAAAATACAGTCTGACTCTTTGAGTCTGACCACTCTAGCTTCTGCATAGAGCAGGTTCTGTAAAAAGTAAAGAAAGAAACTGTCTTAGTCAGTACTCTGATTGCTGTGATGAAACACCATGACCAAAACAACTCGGGGAAGAAAGGGCTTATTTGGTTTATATTTCCACATCACTGTTCATCTTGAAGAAAGTCATGATAGGAACTCAAACAGGGCAGGAATATGGAGACCAGAGCCACTATCTGTTTTTTGTTCTGTTAAATATGAAGAGGCCATGAAGAATTGCTGCTCCCTGGCTTATTCCACATGGCTTGCTCCACCTGCTTCCTTATAGAACTCAGAACCACCAGTCCAGGTATAGCATCACAAACAACAGGCAGGGTCTCCCCCATCAATTAATTAAGAAATGTCTTAAAGTTGGGTCTCTTGGGGTTATTTTCTCAGTTGGGTTCCTTTCTTTCAGATGACTGTACCCTGTGTGAAGCTGACATAAAACTAAATACATAAACAGACATATAATCTATTAAAACAAGCTGGACAAAAAGAATTTAGCTTGGTTAAAGGAAGTAGTTAAAGGGACAGCCAAAAGTTACATATTTGTAATCTGTGATGACACAGTCACAATGAAGTAATCATTGGTGGTTAGATACTTACAAGGTGACATGAATGATAAATTCCATTTTTAAAATTCCATTTATTTATTTGGTGTTTGTGTGTAGGTGTGTGTGTACATATGTACCACAGTGTTTGTGGGGAAGGTGGAAGACAGCCTACAGAATCTAATTCTCTTCTGTCAGCATGAGGTTCCTGAGAACAGAATTCTGATTGTCAGGCTTGTCTATGAATACCTTTGTCTGAAATTATTGTCAGACAATAATTTCTGGAAAAGCCTTTCATATTTAACATTCTTCTGAAATATAAAATATTAAGGATTGTAATGCAAAGATACAAATATGAGGATTCAGTCTCTAGTTTGAAGACATTTAAAAATGTATTCTCAAAATTTTTCTAAATTATTTTAAGAGTTATCTTCTTAGGCATTTTTGTAAAATATTAGAGTTTTTTTCTTACATTCTTTCCTTACATAGAAATGTATTTGTATGATTAGTGTTTTCTAATAATGAAATATAGTTATCACTATCTGTTTTTTGTTCTGTTAAAACATCTTAGGAAAACACTGATTGAAAGTATTGAGTTTCTCTTTCTCCACAACCTCTCATCTGCTGTCACCTGAGATTTTTATCCTAGCCATTCTGACTGGTGTGAGGTGGACTCTCAGGGTTGTTTTGATTTGTATTTCCCTGATGACTAAGGAAGTTGAACATTTCTTTAGGTGCTTCTCAGCCATTTGGTATCCCTCAGTTGAGAATTCTTTGTTTACTGCTGTACCCCATTTTTAATAGGGTCATTTGGTTCTCTGAAGTCTAACTTCTTGAGTTTTTTTTATATATTGGGTATTAGCCCTCTATCAGATATAGGATTGGTAAACATCTTTTCCCAATTTGTTGGGTGTCATTTTGTCCTATTCACAATGTCTTCTGCCTTACAGAAGCTTTGCAATTTTATGAGGTTCCATTTGTCAATTCTTGATCTTAGAGCATAAGCTATTTGTGTTCTATTCAGGAAATTTTCCCCTGTGCCTATGGGCTTGAGGCTCTTCCCCACTTTCTTTTCTATTATTTTAAGTGTATCTGGTTTTATGTGGAGGTCCTTGATCCACGTGGACTTGAGCTTTGTACAAGGAGATAGGAATGGATCGATTTGCATTCTTCTACATGCTAACCGTTCATTGCTGGTGGGATAGCAAGCTGGTACAACCATTCTGGAAATCAGTTTGGTGGGCCCTCCGGAAATTGGACATAGTACTATCAGAGGACCCAACTATACCACTCCTGGGCATATACACAGAAGATGCTCCAACATGTAATAAGGACACATGCTCCACTGTGTTCATAACAGCCTTATTTATAATAGCCAGAAACTAGAAACAACCCAGGCGTCCCTCAACAAAGAAATGGATATAGAAAATGTAGTACATATACATAATGGAGTACTACTTAGCTATTAAAAACAATGAATTTATGAAATTCTTGGGGAAATGGATAGATCTGGAGAATATCATCCTGAGTGAGGTAACCCAATCACAAAAGAACACACATGGTATGCATTCTCTGATAAGTGGATATTAGCCCAGAAGATCGGAATACATAAAGTACAATCCACAAACCACAAGAAACTCAAAAAGAAGGAAAACCAAAATGTGAATACTTTGTTCCTTCTTAAAAGTGGGAGTAAAATACCTATGGAATGAGTTGTAGGGACTAACTATGGAGCAGAGACTGAAGGAAGGCCAATTCAGAGACTGCTCAACCTGGGAATCCTTCCCATATTCAGTCATCAAATCCAGACACTATTGTCAATGCCAGCAAGTACTGCGATGACAGGAGCCTGATATAACTGTCTCAGAGAGGCTCTGACAGTACCTGACTAATACAGAAGTAGAGGCTCACAGCCATCCATTGAACTGAGTATAGGGTCCCCAATGAAGGAGCTAGAGAAAGGACCCAAGGAGCTGAAGGATTTGCAGCCCCTTAGGACAAACAACCATATGTACTAACTATACCCTCAGAACTCCCAGGGACCAAACCACCAAACAAAGAGTACACATGGTGGGACTAATGGCTCCAGCAGCATATGTATATCAGAGGATGACCAAGTTGGTCATCAATAGGAGGAGAGGCCCTTGGCCCTATGAAGGTTCTATGTCCTAGTGTAGGAGAATGCCAGGGCCAGTAAGCAGGAGAGAGTGAGTTGTTGAGCAGAGGGAGGGAGGAGGGAACAAGGGTTTGTTCTTGTTGTTGTTTTTTGTTTCATTTTTTTGGAAGGGTAACTGGGAAAAGAGATATCATATGACATGTAAATAAAGAAAATATCTTTAAAAATAAAGGAAAAAAAGAGAGATAAAATCTATTTCCAACCCCCCCCCAAAAAGTCTTTTCTGCATCTAATAAGATGTTCACATATTTGTTCTTAACTTTTTAGTGGTTCTTTGTGCATTTCATATCATGTACCCCAATACCATTCATTTCTGTCCCCTTCTATGCACCCTCCACCCTTGAACTCATTCCCCTGAGCAGAGAGAAATACTTGGAAGCTATGGTGTGCCCAGTGTGTCCCTCAGTGTACTCTTTTCTCCACAACTCTTTGCTTGTAAATGTTTATCGCTAAGAGTCATTGGTCTGCTACAAGCCTCCTGCTTCTGCTATACTATCAAAACCACAACATCACTGGGATTCCTCTCAGACAATCCTGTCATTAACCTGTGTAATGAAGATCCTTATAGTTTTGAATCTATAGGACTGGGATCCTTCATGCACTCTAGCAGTTCATCAATAGGGTAGATGTTGATTTGGTCCAATTCAAAGCCCTGCTTCTGGGCCTGACGGGTATCTGAGCTGGTCAGCTTACTAGCTCTCCTGTACCCATACCTAAGGTTTAAGTTCTCCTGCTCGTCCCCATCCAATGCTACACCCATCAAGGGTTAGTGCCAGCTCTCCTGCTTTCCCACTCCCCTCTACCCTCCCCTCGCCGGCTGATCCAAAACCTCTCTTCCTTAACAACCAGGGCCACTTCTCCCCTGCTACCCAGGTAAGGCACAGAGCTCACTCTCCCAATTGTTACACCTGGTGAGGGACAGGACTAATTTTCCCATTCTCATGGTACAGGCACATCTCTCCTCCCTGCCATAGGTATAAGGGACAAGGGAGTGGGAGGGCATCTCTCCCTCAACTATGTCACTCCATGACAGGAAATTGGCAGGCCAGATCTCCCACGCCCACATCCACACCCTTGGGTCCACCTCACCTGTGTTTCTTCCACTTGGTCAGTTCTACTGTCCAAGGACAGTACAGAACTGCTCTCGTGAATACTGGAGCTCGATATGGGTGCATCAGCTTGCCTACCCTCCTATGATGTGCTAAGTCTTCTACGATGTGCAGGCAAGGGATGGGGCCAGTTCTTCACAGCCCTCAGACATTAACACTTTTCTTGGCAACAGCCCAGACCAGAGATGGCTGCCTGGCATTTGGGGATAGCAGACCCTGTTGCTGCAGTTCCGTGAACCCATACATGGCGCCTGAAACAGCACAGACCAGAATACTGCCAGAGAATCACTGGCTCCTCACATCAGCCTGTTCCTCATTATCTTCAACTTACCATTGAGCCTACATTTTTCTGTTCCTTTCTCTTTGATTTCTGCATCATTTCCTGGATCTTCTTATTGATACCTATGGTCTCTGAGTATCTGGAGCCATTTCAGGAGTAGTCTGAAGAGTACTATGCCCCATCTGCCATTAAGGCCCTGAGCAGGGTTCATCTTGGGGATGGTTCCGCCCCTCCAGGTAGGCACAGCACCAGACTGGTGGTCACATCAGGCTAGTTCCCTGTCTGGGCCTTCTGGCACCAAATTGGTGGTCATACCAGGCTTTTTCTTTTTTCAGGTAATGTTAGGCTAGAAATCATTCAGATGTTCACAGGTCAGAACACTCAGTGTAGATATTCTCTCTCTCTTCTCTACCACCTAGCACATATGTCATATGTGCTCTACCACCTAGCACATATGACACAGTAGCCAAACCTACAATATGATCTATGTGTATAGATCATGTTTTTGTCTTTCAGTTTGTTTATGTGATAGATTACATTTATCAATTTAGGTATGTTGAACCATCCCTGATCTCTGGGATGAGGCCTACTCTATCATAGTGGATGATATTTTTAATGCATTTTTAGACTTGGATTGCAAGGATATTATTAAATTTTTTGCATCTGTGTTCATAAGGGAAATTAGTCTATAGTTCTCTTTTGTTGGGGGTTTATCTGGTTTGGATATCAAGGTAGATGTGGTCTAAAATAAATCAGGCAAATCTTGGTTAAGTTTTATTTTATAAAATGATTTGAAAATCTTGTAGAATTCTCACTAAAGCCCTTAGAACCTGTACTTTTTTCCTCTCTCTCTCTCTCTTTCTCTCTCTCTCTCTTGCTCTCTCTCTCTATTGCTCTCTCTGTCTCTCTCTCTCTTTCTTTCTTTTTAGTGAGAAAGGAGAGAGAGGGATAGGAGACTTTATTTCACTATGCTTCTATTTCACTATAGGTTATATTTCTTTTAAAATTATTTATCTGATCTTGATTTAATTTTGGTAGTTAGTATTATCAAGAAAATACCACACACTTATTCTTTGCTTTACAAATTTACTGGATGTCTTAATTAGGATTTCTATTGCTATGAGGAAACACCATGAGCAAAAGGTAAGTTGAAGAGAAAAGGATTTACTCAGCTTACAACTCCACAGTTCTGTTGATCATCAAACAATGTCAGGAACTCAAATAGGGCAAGAATCTAGAGACAGGAACTGATGCAGAAGTCTTGGAGGGCTAGGGCTTACTGGTTCCTTTTACTTAGATTGCTCAGCTTGCTTTCTTATAGAACTCAGGACTACCAGCCCAGGGATAGCACCACAGATTATATGCTAATATAAATGTGACCCTAACAATTCCACAGGAGAAGTCCTACAGCTAATAAGCACTTTGAGCAAAGGTGCTGGGTACAGATAATATCAGTATCCCTCCTATCTATAAGTGACAAACTGAGAAAGGCATTAGGTAAACAGTATCGTTCAAAATGCTTTCAAAGTGAGATAAGATATCTTGGGGTATTTCTAACAAAGAAAGTAAACACTGATAGGACAAGGGAGTAGTGTGAGGTGTTTCACCTAGCCAATACAATTGCTAAAGATTGTGCTGTTTGCCTTAAATAATGTGGTTGTACTTTGTAATACTACACTGAAAACACTTAGGGAAAGAGGCTCTGATTCAAGCAGAAGGTATTTCAGCCATGTTTTCTATATTCTAATATGAGAACTGGTATTTTAAGGGGTTTCTTCATGATTCAGAAATACCAACGCTGTATATATTTGAAATGGAGCTATCAATACAATGTAAGCTGGGGCCAAGCATTTTCAGAATGTAAGAAGATGTACCTTCTCTGCTCTGAGAATAGCTGTAGTGTGTGTTCCCAGGACAGTTCTTCCTCTTTGAGGACAATAAAAGAGTCAAAATCATACTAATAAATAGAAAAATGCAATTTAAATAATGTTAATGTAAAGATTTTATATTTGCACTGAAATGTAGGAAAGTCTAGGTAATTGAAAATGAACCAAATGTTTAAGTTGAAGCCAGATGTCTTTCAGAAGGTTTTGTAGAAGGTACAACACTCAGCTAATACTTTAGTGAAAGAACCTGATAATCAGTGAAGTGTTTGCATAGTTCACAGAACACAATAGATCTCACCAAGACCCGAGTCACAGTCCTAGGAGTGTCATTTTACATTGAGAATAGCAATTCATATTTTTAGTTGTAAGAATGATTACTGATGCTATGGTATAACTGCCCTCTGAGAGGCCCAACAAGCAGCTCAGAGTCAGATGCAGATCTGTATACCCAACCAATAGAAACCGAGACCCCCCTGGGGTTAAATTAGGGAAAAGTTGGAAGAAATTGTGAAGGAGGATGACCCCATAGGAAGTCCGGCAGTCTTAACTAACTTTGACATCCGAGATCTCTCAGACACTGAGCCTGCAACCAGGCAGCATACACCAGCTGGTACATATACAACAGAGAACTGCCTGGTCTGTCCTCAGTAAGAGAAGTACCTAACTCTTGAGGGACTTGAAGCCTCAGGGACTGGGGAGGTCTGATGGGGTCGGAATTGGGGATGGGGGGACATCCTCTTGTAGATGGGGAGGAAATAAGGGATGAGGAACACTCAGAGGGCAGACTGGAAGGGGTCTAACAAAGAGACTGTAAAAAAGATTGAATTCATAATAATAATAATAATAATAATAATAATAATAATAATAATAATAATGTTTCCCAGTAGAAAAAGGTTAAGGAGCCCTGGTCTAACTAGCTGCTTCAGTTTCATATTTACTGAAGTCAACCCAGTTTTTATCTCCCATCTTTTCTACATTGTAACACTTTCATGCCTCAAAGAAGCTTTTTTCCTTTTTAATCATGTTTTTCTATTGCCTTCTAAGATATCATCCATTCAGTCTCCTTTAGTTTTTTTTTTTTTTTGTAGAACTTTTTATGCTACCCAAGCCTAAACACTACAGAATAAAACGTTAATTCTTCTTCTTCTTCTTCTTCTTCTTCTTCTTCTTCTTCTTCTTCTTCTTCTTCTTCTTCTTCTTCTTCTTCTTCTCTTCCTCTTCCTCCTCCTCCTCCTCCTCCTCTTCTTCCTTCTCTGTCTCATCCTCCACTTTCTACTCTTCCTCCTCTTCCACCTTCTCCTCTTCCTCCTCCTCCTTCTTCTTCTTGACTCTGTTGGTCTTTCTGTGGGAGTGGGCTGGTGGAGTGGAAACCTCCCCGAGCTAAAGACAGGTAATAAAGGAAGCCGGGAGCGGCTGGGAGAGCTGCTGTTCCTGGAAAAAAGAAGTAGTGTTTAAAACTACATGCAACAGAACATCTTTGGGGTATATGCCCAGGAGCAGTATAGCTGGTTCTCAAAGTAGAACAATTCTCAGTTTTCTGAGAAACTGAAAACTTGATTTCAAAAGGCTTTACAAGTTTGCATTCCCTCTGGCAATGGGGAAGTATTCCCCTTGCTCCATCTATATCCTTGCCAGCATGTGCTATCACTTGAGTTTTTTTATCGTAACCATTTTGATGGGTGTAAGATAGAAGCTGAGTTTATTTCTTTCTCTCTGATGACTAGTGACTTTGAACATTTTTTTAAGTGTTTTTTTTTTTTTTTTTTTTTTTTTTTTTTTTTTTTTTTGGCCATTCAAGATTCCTCTGTTGAGAATTCTTTGTTTAGATCTCTAACTCGCTTTTAAATTAGGTTATTTCTTGAGTTCTTTATAAATTTTGGATATTATCCCTCTTTGAGACATAAACTTGCTGATTATCCTCCCCAGTCTGTTGACTGCCATTTTGTCCTGATTGACAGTGTCCTGTGCCTTAAGACTATTTTAAGTTAACTTGCCCTTAGAGAACCATGACCAATAAAGAGGCAAAAAAGCAGCAGGACAGATTCCATCTTGTCCTCCAAATTCTATTTTAAGTTACTGTTCTTGGAGAAAGCTACTGTCTGCAGTCCTTGAAGGGATATGGCCCCCACCCTTGGGCTCTGGGAAAGGAAAAAAACATTCCTTTACCCTCTCATGCAATGCCAAGGCTTAAAAAACCCCACTTGTGGGTTTTTTCTTTATAGATCCCCTCATCTAGAGCTGGGTGTCACTCTTTTTCTTCCACCAGGTGTGGGGCTTAGGCACGAGCTTGAATAACGACTCTCATGTGATTGCACTGGCATTGTGTTTCTTGGTGGTGTCTTTTGGGATTTTACAATGTAGTCACAACAATTTCTTGATAGCACATAACCGAGACAGACATATTACTCTTAATTCTATGCTTATGTATTGATTTTCCTCTAAATGATTGTTGGTATTTTTGATTCCTTCCACTTCATTTATCTTCTTTGCATTTGAAAAATATTGATATCTTAAAAGATATATATGGAAAAGGGAGAAAATGCTGGTCAAAAGGTTCTCTCTTCAAAATTTTATTCTTATTTATAGTTCACTGATGACACATTATAGCATTACTCAGGATTGTCAGAAAGGTTAGCTTACAGCTGAGCGAGAGTATATATAGAATGGAGAGGAAACTGAATGCAGAGAATGTACCTGACCGGCCACTAGCTGTTGTACCTACTCTACATTCATTTCCTTAGCAGTGTGATTGCCAGGACCACAATAGGCAGATTCAGAGAGAGGAAGTGAGAAAAGAACATGGGTATTGGAGACTTCAGGCAGTGACTCATCAGCAAGAAAATCAGTGTTCTCTGGAGTCAGGCTTCACGGAGCAGCTCATTGAATTGAGGGTGGGAGGGAAATAAGTTTGTTTGTTTGTTTGTTTGTTTTTACCTTTGGGAATGAGTAGAGGCTTTTGGGATGGGTGTATTAGTCAGGTTCCGGGAGCTGGGGATGCCTCATTTGCATAGGGAAGAATTCCAGGTATTTTCTGGGCACAACCTTAGGATGAGAGAGGAAGTTTAACCTGGCTGGGACTATGTGACTTCACCAGTGTGGGTAAAGATGGGATATGCAAGATTATTGGGGTAGTGACATGAAGGCCCAAGGCAGGGAAGTGAGTGGTACCATTGTCAATATGAGAATTTTGGGGTTTGACAGGAAGACCCCATTCCTCCAGAAGAGCTCCTCCCAGTTTGGCTGTTTCCTGGTCCCCCAACTAGCCATGAGACCCTTAATCTAAGAATTCATTTCCTTTTGAGTGAGGCTGGATTTTACCCTCCTGCTTCAAATTAATTTATTGTCAACATTAACAATTAATTTCCTACTGATATCTTGCAGAAGAATATAAGCTTTGTAAAAGAAAAAAGTGAAATTATTATTTTAGAAACTTTTATGTGTATCTAAAATGAATATAAATAGGTAACAGAATATCAGTACCTTTTTAGCTACTGAAAAAGTATTGAAATGTTGCTTCATTGGGAAAAATAGTTAAAGAAACTTCAAATTTTTTATTTTTTTTACTCTTACTGACAGACAATTCTTATCTCATTGGAAAATATTCTAGAGTTTCAATAACTCAAATTAAAAATATATATTCACAAATCTTACAAAGATAAAACAAATTACTGGGAGCTTAATCAACATACATGAACAAACATTTAAAATATTATTAGATAAGAATCTAGTCATGAAAATGTGTTACATTAGACTGATTGTGAGGCCTATATAACTTTGTTGAATCATTGATGTCTAGTTCCCAAAAGGTCTTTGGAGATAGCAGTTTTATTCACCTGTACTTAATTTTTCATCTATTTTGAATAAGCAGGCTGGTTGTCCAAATTCTGATGAGCTGAGCAGCATGTAAATTAATGTCTGATAAATCTAATGATGAATTAGCCAAAGGCATGATTTTAAGTACAAATTTAGCATAAAGTTCTTGCCTATCCTATGCCTTCATTTATGATCATATCCCATTGTAGTCAGACTATTAGTCTTCTGTTTAAAAACAGAAAATCTGTTTAACACAGATTTGTTTTCACTTAAGAATTCAAGTTTCTTCAAATATTTATCTTTTAATAGTAAGACAATAAAATACAAAGAGTACCCACAAGTCAGGAATCCCTCCTTAAGTATTTTATTGAATGGCATATGAGTGAGTAACTGACCTAGAACAGAAGAAATAAATTTACAGAATATTCACTTTTTAACCATAGCAACAATTTTAACATTGCAATCTCTGATGACTTTGAACTCTTCCTACACATTACAGTTTTTCAGAAGAAGCAGTAGATTTCTATTCATCACTTTTTATTTTTCTGCTTAGCAATGTTAATGGGATTAGAAATAATGTGAGGTAATAAAATAGTGAATAAAACATGAGTCACCAAACAATAGCTTTTGTAGACCATTTGACAGTTATACAGAAACATAATCTCTTTTACTTTGCAATGTTATTAGGAAACAGTTTAAAATGTTGCTAAATGTCAGCTATTAACCTAACATAAGGAAGGAAATATGTTATTAATAATTTTTTCCAGTTATATTCTTAGGATATGTATTATTCACTGTGTGTATGTGGTGTATGTGCATGTGTATATATATACTTGTAAATTACAATATACACAGGTACAGAGGTATTATGTAGCAATTTTATGCTGGGTAAAATCTATCTTTGGAAAGAAACTGAAAAGAGACAGAGTATTCTAAGGGGGGTGAAATATTCTGTCCTGAAGGGAAGTCCCACTCTCCACATTAGGGAATTCTGACTGGGCATACATGCATTTATGAAAAGATGCTGAGATCTGTAAATGTATCCTTATATTTGTGAAGAAATGTTATTACCTACGGTGACATCCCTTGGTCCCTCAAACAAAAATTCTGCAACCTTTAGGTTTTCTAAGACAAGGGAAACTCCCAGGAACCTATGAGATTGACCCTAGATAAGACTCATAGCAATATTGCATATGAAACTTAAAACACCCACATCTTGTAATCAAGCAAGACATCCAATGGAATAACAGGGATGCCAATCCAGCTACAAAACTTTCAGTCCACAATTAGTCCTACCAACAAGGTGTGCATGCGTAATGATGTAATAGAATATGAGGAAGCAGTCAGCAAATAACTGGCCCAAACTGAGACCCACGCCATAAGACAGAGCCAGTCCAAGACAACATTAATGCAGAAAGGTTATGCTTGCAGGCCTATACTCACAGACAGGAACCTAGTAGATCTGGACTCTGAGAGGCTTCCAGCAGCTAATGGAAACATATGCAGGACTGAGTGCCAAACATTAGGCAGAACTCAAGAAATCTTGGGAGAGGGGTAGGAAGGTTTGGAGGAGCGAGAGGGGTCAAGGACATGAGAAGAAAACCTACAAAATCAATTAACCTGAGTTCATATGGGCTTACAGAGGCTGAACTGAGAACCAAAGAGCATGTATAGGATGGACCTAGGTCCCCTACACATATCTACCAGATTGCAGCTTGGTCTTCATGCAGGACGCCTAACGGGGCTCCCTAACACCTGGAGTAGGAACTGCCTCCCTTGTCCACCTTTAGATTTTACCTCTAATTGGCTACTTTGTCTAGGCTCCTTAGGAGAAGAGATGGCTAACCCTACTGAAACTTTATATACCAAGGAAGGTTGATAGCCATGGAAGACCTCCCCATCTCTGAGAAGAAAGAGCTAGGATTGGAAGGAGAGGGAGAGGTGAGAGGGAGAGACTGGAGGAGAAGATGTAGGGGAAATTGCCATTCAGATGTAAAGTAAATAAATAAATTAGTAAAACAAACAAATGAAATGATTTTCCTTTTTCCCTATGATTTTTTCATGCACTCATAAGCAGAAACCATGTGCATTGGTGATAGTACATTAAGGCCGCACAGGAAAGCCAACTCAAACTCAATATTTTAAAATTCAGCAATGAATTTAGATATAAAAAAATCATATATATATGTATATATATACACACACACAACACACACACACACATGTGTGTGTGCATATATACATGTATGGTAGATTACATATCAAACCCAAGTTTGACCTTTGGCCTCAACACTTACATGTATACACATGTGCATGTCTATGTACACAAATGTACTCTTAAATTTCAAAACCAGTTAAACAACAATAGGTAACTTTATTTAGGGCATCAAATAATTTATAAGGTCAAGTGAAAAAAAGTTCCCTTGATTTCAAGTTGTATAAAGTCCCAAAGGCAAGGTCCCGAGTTTAGGATGGATCCAGTCATAGAAACAACTTGTTCTTAGAAACAGTGTTTAGAGTAATAATGAGTAAGATGATGGGCAATCTGAAGCAAAAGCCAGTAATATTTATTCTACCTGGGAGGCTCATGAAAGTGCATTCCAGGTACAATCCATGATTTGGAGGAACAGGCTATGAGACACTTGTACTGTTTGCTTAGAGTTTTCATACAAGCTGACAGAAACCTCCTCATCTTATTTCATTCATGAACTGTATTCGGACATCTTCCCTTTTAATTTTCCAGATGAGGTATGTCCAGAGTAGTTTTAATTTAAGGTGTTGTTGATAAATCTAATAGATTTTTTGATCTAAGAATATCTTTTAAGTAAGCAAATTATAAACACAATGGATAATATTAGACTGGTGAAAGCATTATTGTTATTCCCTGCCTCCAGAAATGAAGGTCCCTTCCTTCTGATGCTTTAGCTATTCCATCAGCCATACCTTTGTGGGAATTGGCTGAAATGTGATGTGAAAATGTATTTTTTTTTTTTTTGCTGTAACTATTTAACATCAAAACTTAAATTTCTTTGCAAACCATGTAAATGACATTTAATCTGTTTCCATGTTTAATGAACATGCCATAGAAGAAACTGATTATAATTATACCATTGACTATATTATCAGAGAAATGATTAGAAATAAATCTTCCATGAAGACCCCAATCAATTTACATGCAATCATCACATTGAATAATTTTTCTTTCTTTTGTACTTCTTTGTCTGGGCCAAAAAACAGTGATATATTCATAATTTTTATAAGACATAGTAGCATAAACAGGATCTCAACTGTATGTAATAGTATTGATTGCACTATTCTAACAAGAAAAATCAGATGAACAGATTACAAAGGCATCCATGTTATTAGTGGTTCTTGTGTCAGTTAAAACATCAGCCCATACTTTTTTTCTGATAGGAATACAGATTTTATGCTGTCCTATGAAACTAGGAAGTGATTCAAATCCAAAGAAAAACTAAACACTGTGCCTTCTCTAGATGGATGAGTTAGTCTATTATGGTCCCAATACCCAGTCATAAACACAGAGTAGTTAGTAAACATAAAAGGATGTGGATATTCATGTTTGGGGCACTCACCACAGGTGCACACATCAAAGCAGCTCTCATCACCAGAAAAATATTCTGAGAAGACATACAGATTCTTCATGTTATGAATCTTTTCACCTTTGATGCATAGTGCCCCAACTCTATCCTAGGTGGACAGACTTAATTTCTGGTGATATGGTCAATACTTCCTCTTGCCTCTCTACTGTAGGATTATTATCTCTCCAGTGACTTCCACTGTCTCCATACCCTTCCCCCACTGTCTTGTCATGAGGGAAATTTGGGCTTAGACACATTATCTGGAATAACAAAGAGTAAGATGACGGTTAATCTGAAGCAAAACCCAATCATAATTATTACATCTGGCAAGGGCATGAAAACATATTCCAAGAACAACTCTGTGTTATTGTCTTGCTCACTTGGAGTTTTCTCATAAGCTCTCAGAAACCTAACACAGATTCATTCATGGACCATATTCCAAAATCTTATGTTTAATTTCTCAATGTCTGTAGTACTGACATATAAACAAGCTGTTATATATGTGACAAATATTTATCTTCTCCTTTAGTATTTATCACTTGAGAATACTGGATGGCACTGAAAATAGAAGTCTGTATTTGTTTTGAGCATATTAGAGACAAGCCAATTAAGCCTGAATTTCATCCTGTCCATGAACAAAGAAATTTCATGAAATTTTCTCAGTTAAGTCAATTCTCAACACTCGAAACACAAATTCTCCTTCTTGCCACATGTCTCAAATTTGTTTTTAAACTTAGTGTTTAATTTATGAGCATTATTTGGAGTTTCCTCATGAATACACTGTGGTGGTTTGGATAGATTTTGCCCCATTATATTTATGTGTTTGAAGTCTTGTGGTCATAGGAGTTGCCCTCTTAGGAGGTATGTCTTTATTGAAGGAGTTGTGGCCATGTTGGAGTAAGTTTGTGCTGTGGGAAATATTAAAAATAATCACCTCTCAATTTCTCCCGGCCCACTGGACCATGTTCTGGCTCTGGTGCCAGTACTGGCCAGCCACAGCACTATGTCCCGGGCAGGGGGGCTCCTACTATTTTCTTCCAGCTAGCAATATCATCTCGCTTACATGCAACACTCCACACACCCCACAATCAGTCATCTAACGCCTACTTACCAGGTAGAAACATGACTCTTAAGGCTTAATTATCCAATCAGGTTTATATATCAATAAGATCAGAATCTATAAGATGCCAATAAAATAATTTCAAAGCCAAATGATAAAGATAAGGCTTTAACCCAATTATTCTAACCTTGTGAAAACCTTAGCTACTTGTGACTGTTTAAAACCATGCCAGGTCTGGGTCATCTTCTTCTTCGTCTGCTTCCGTGTTGCTTCTCCTGCTTCTCTGACCTCTGACCTCCGACCTCCTTCACTCCTAAACTTCTAGCTCCACCTCCCTTTTCCTGTTCAATCACAGACCTGTCACTGCCCTAATGTGATTGGACAGAAAAAATGTTGCAACAAGTTTGCCACTGTGTAAGTGGCTTTGAGGTCCTGTATGCTCAGACTCCACCCAGTGTGGAGTCTAGTCTTCCCCTAGCTGCCACTGGCTCAAAATGTAGATGTTTCAGCTACTTCTACACCCTGTCTGCCTGGAGGGTACCATTTTCCACTATGATAATAATTGACTAAACCTTTGAAATGCTAAGCCAGTCTTAATTAAATGATGCATATACATGAGTTTCCCTAGTCATGGTGTCTGTCTCTTCACATAAAGGAAAACTCTAAAAGACATATACTGTCTGTTTTAACACAATATTCTTAAGATATTTACAAACTGTTTCATAAAAGATTTTAAATATCTTGGAAAATTGTAAACATCTTTTTAAGAAAATATGATTTTTCTGTTATAGTGTCTATATGTATTCTTATGAAATTATTTAGTTTGTTGAGTAAAACTGGAAAATGAAAGATGGAAATGGTTAATAGTTGATAATACATGTTAATCTATCAGAAGATATGGGATAAATTTCTGGAATCCATGAGAAAGCTCAGAAACATCTGTAACTCCATGTTCAAGGGAATAATCTCCCTTTTTTGGCCTCTATATTCACCAGGTACAAATGGACTGTTCATTCCTGAATGTGCAACATCCATACACAGAAATGAAACATTAAAAACATTTAATAAGATCATGAATCAGATTGTAAAACTATTACAATGAACTAAAATATATTGTGTTTATTTGTTTGCAGTTAATCCAGCCAGTGTTCTCATTTTTAAAATTACTGGCTCCTCCCAGGGGAACACTCCTCTGTTGCTGATGAGAGTGCAAACTGGTACAGACCCTTTGTAAATTAATATGGAGGTTTCTTAGAAAATTGGAAATCAGTCTACCCCAAAACTTAGCCATACCACTCTGCGAAATCTCAAAGGATACTCCATCATACCACAAGGCCACGTGCTATAAAAATGCTTATAGCAGCATTATTTGTAATAGTCAAGAAACAGGAAACAAAATGTCCCTCAACAGAAAAATGGAAAAACACATCATGGTATACCTACACAATGGAGTATTACTCAGCAGATTAAAAAAATAACATCATAACATTTTCAGGCAAATGGATACAACTAGAAAAATACTCATCCTGAGTGAGATAAACCTAAACCCAGAAAGAAAAATAAATGTATTCATTTATAAGTGGATGTTAATGACCAAATAAATGATAATAAAGCTATAACTCACAATCACAGAGAGGATAAAGAGGAGGAGGAGTATGGGGGGGTGGAGCATGGATCTCTCTGGGAAGCGAAAATAGAAGAAAATATTCTGATGGTGGACTGGTGAAGGATGGCAGGGACAGGAGCAGGATCAGGTGGTTGGAAGAAACTGAAGGAGAGGGTATGGGAAGAAACAGTTTGAATTGGGGGGATGTGGGCCTGCCTCTGTTGTGTACACCAGCAGTTTGGGGGTGCTATTCATATATCAGCTCAGAGAGAAGGCAGAGTCCACTGCCCGCTTTTTTCCTTCGAGGGGGAGCAGAGTGCAGCTGCTTGCCAGACTAGAAGAGGAAAATAGGATCTGGGAAGAATCTTTTGGTTCCTGGTTCCTGGTTCCTGGTTCCTGGTCTTCTCTCTGTATACCTGAGTCTCACAGGTATACTTCCTGAAAGGAAGTCAGAAACTGAACCCGGGGTCAGGTGTCCTGGGAAGGAGGTCGAGTCTTTTCTCTGGGTGTGAGAATGTCACTGCATGCCATATCTGAAAGGGAGAGCGCAGCCTGAGTCAAACAGGGTTGAGAGCAAGTGTGAAGTGCCATGCTGAAGCCGACAGACAAGGCTTGCTTCGGGAGTCTTAGTGTCATGATTGTTTTAGGAGAAAGTCTTCCCCGTGGCAATCTCAAATATCTCTCTGAGAAAATCTTAGCTGGTTCATGTTTCTTTGGGAGGAAGGGGGAGTGAATGGATATGCTTTATTCAGGGTGAGCCAGGGATCGTCTGATTTGGAGGAAGGGCATGAGAATATCTGATAGAGGAAATCCTATGGTGGTCCTTAAAGAAACCAGGCTGATGCTAGAAACAAAGGTTGCCCACTGAAAACTGACGTAGGGCCCCATTGTTGACTACAATTTCCACTAAGCTTATTGAACATAGAAAGGTGAGCTGGTGCAGTCTTAGAGATATGTTTTTATTTTATTATTATTAATATTATTTTTAGTGCTTCAAGATCATTATTTTTGGATGTGTTTTTTTTTTTTTGTTTTT
>NW_022196891.1:8044243-8071882 GCF_008632895.1 Mastomys coucha
TGGTGGTGGTGGTGGTGGTGGTGGTAGTGGTGGTGGTGGTGGTGTGTGTAAACGTTTCCTTAAGGCTAAGAGATTTTCACAACTTTCACAAGTTGTGGGCCACTGTGTCAAATACCATCTACTCTAAATAGAAAATTCTTTTTTTTTTTCATATATTTTAAATTTATTTCCTATTTGATATTTTCTTTATTTACATTTTTAAGATATTTTCTTTATTTACATGTAAATTTCTCCATTCCCAGTTTCCCCTCCAAAAAACAAAGAAACAAACAAAAACAACAAAAACAAACCCCTTAAATGATGGTTAAAGGATGCGTTGATCATTGTTAATAACAATAAATAGTTTGGAATCCATTGAATACTATGCTGCTTTAGCAGCAAAATAGTATTCAGCTCTTCCTTAGAGTACAGAACCTGTCCAGCCAAGGGTCCTTGGAATGATTATGATGCTAAGTAAATGATTTAAATTTTGGAATCAGATTTAAGTTCAGATTTAGTTGGTTTCTCCGATGATTTTTATACTACTATTACACCAATGGTCATGTCTTACCAAAGCATTCATTATTGTAGGTCTCAGGGTTCATAGCTAGGTTGAGGTGGTCATGTCTTACCAGAGCATTCAGTATTGTAGGTCTCAGGGTTCATAGCTAGGTTGAGGTGGTCATGCCTTACCAAAGCATTCATTATTGTAGGTCTCAGGGTTCATAGCTAGATTGATTGTTGATTACTTTCTCTTCTGGTAGCTTTCATAGCATCTCCTAGCATTAGTCAGTAGAGATGTATATGTTCGTGTCCATAAAAGCTTTTTAGTCTTTTTCTATGCCTCAAGTATTTCATTGTCAATGCTATTAACTCATTCTACTAATACAAAGATTTAACATTTTTAATTTATCCTTAATTCACAATTTTTAATTTTTAATCAAATAACAATTAAAAATTAAAATCTAGCCGGACAGTGGTGGCGCACGCCTTTAATCCCAGCACTTGGGAGGCAGAGGCAGGCAGATTTCTGAGTTCAAGGCCAGCCTGGTCTACAGAGTGAGTTCCAGGACAGCCAGGGCTATACAGAGAAACCCTGTCTCGAAAAAAACAAAAAAACAAACAAACAAAAACTTAAAATCTAAAGCAACAATGATCAAAACTGATTTATCTATACTACAGTCATATGAATTAAGAGATACAAATCTTGATTTTAGGTTTTTTCAAGTTCTTATATTTGCTTCATTCTCTTATCTTTTTGTAATATTCTACTTATATATGTTTCCTGTCATCTAAAACTATCTAGTGTCCGTATCATATTTTTTATTTTAATTTCTGTAATTTGATAAGTATCAATTCATAAATCACCTTCTCTGTATAAATTAAAGTTAATTAATAAAACGTATCTATATGGGTCTTCTTAGAATTCAGATTTGTATTAGAAGTTACTCCACCTTTTATTAGTTAATAGCATCATACCATTTAGAGAATATTTACATTCATTCTCCTACATCATCTTCCATTATTAAAATAATTTCACATATCAGTTATTAGAACATGCAGTCTTCACTAGTGTATCTCTCCCATATAGATACAATTTCTACTTACCTTTATCAATATATGTGTGTTTTATGGTCCCTAATGTCTTTACACAAATTTTTGTCTTAAAAATTCGGTAGAATGAAATTTATTTTCTAATTCAGTCTTCCTAAGACAATGCAAAGTTTTATATTGTATTATAATATATTTTATGTAACATTTACAACATGAGTTTGTTTGTATATGCAGTACTTGGCTTGAAATCCCCTTAAATATTTTATGTATGTATACATACATACGTATGTCATATATATATGACTGCTATTTTCTGGAATACTGCAGTGTTTTTGGAAATCTGTAGCAATCTAATTTTCATCCTCTCTTAAATGAACTGTTCATTTGCTCTAGATACCAGCAGAAATTTTAAGTACTTCAAAATCAAACAGGTATATGAGTAAATAGGTAGTAAATCACATAGGTAATGAGTAAATCATTTACTGGTCATTTGGACTAATATTCCAGGCTATTAGCATTACTGTTCAATGTGTAAGTTGAAGGTTTTTAAACTCCAAATACCTTTTGCCGTATT
Source organism: Mastomys coucha (assembly GCF_008632895.1). Lineage (NCBI taxonomy): Eukaryota > Metazoa > Chordata > Mammalia > Rodentia > Muridae > Mastomys > Mastomys coucha. The sequence goes on from NW_022196891.1 coordinate 8,046,351, forward strand.
TTCTAGATTTTGTTTTGTTCTACTGAGATATATTTTCTCCCGTATTAACTCATTTTGTCATTTTTATTCTTATATCTTAATTTTCTACATTTTCTTTGTTTATAAATTCAAATATGCCTATTGATATCCTTATCTATTTTTATTGAGGCAGGATTTAATATATCTTAGGCTTGTCCTAAACTCATATAGTATCTAAAGTTACCATTTAATTTTCTCCTAGCTTGCCAGCCTTATCCTACTGAAATTATAGGCATATGTTACTATGCCAAGATATTTTTCACAACACAAACAAATCACAAGAAAACAAATCAAATAAAAAATTATGGTGTGTGTATATGCTTGCATACTGTGTTGTATGTGTGGTGATTATGTGTGTGTAGAGGGAAGGAGGTGCTTGTATTCATGCCTAGAGTCACTTTTTTATTGCCTTTTAATCCCAATGATTGCTGCATAAGCCAAGATGAATGGTCAGTGAACTAGGAAATGGATGTTTGAATCGAAAGCATTTTCACTCATGACCAGTCTATTGAACATGTCGTAGAGATTCAAAATTGAATCTTATTCACTGATCCGTATCCAAAGTAATCAAAATTTTCCACAAAAAATACTTTATAATTAGATGCATACCACAGGTGGTCTCCAGCTATTGCCAGAAAGATGCTATATATCTTTTAGTAGCCCAAATCAAATAGTTCTGTATCCATAGAGTTGTAATCTTATACAACAGAAATACATGGACTACTGATACACACACACACACACACACACACGATACAGGATATCTATCTATCTATCTATCTATCTATCTATCTATCTATTTATCTATCTATCTATCTACAATTGGAGCACTGTAGTTACCTACAATGAAGAAAGAAAGAAAACCTCTAAGATTGTTTCCTATCTGACACCATTTACCAAAAATTTGAAAGGACAAAATATCACAATTAGATTAGCACTGCTTGAATTTTAAGTATTTAAGAAGTTGGAGTGGCTGGGCAAGCCTTTAATCCCAGCACTTGGGAGGCAGAGGCAGGGAGATTTCTGAGTTCAAGGCCAGCCTGGTCTTCAGAGTAAGTTCCAGGACAGACAGGACTATACAGAGAAACAGTCTGGAGCCCCTTCCCCCCAAAAAAGAAGTTGGAGCAAGTCAGATGTAGAACTTACTATAAAAGTGTTTTGAAGTATTCATAATTTTCAAGATATCAAAGTCAGTGTCTTGTTTGTAATACTAAAGTATTATTATAAATTACCATCACATTGAAAACCTAATCAAAAGGGTAAAAATACAGTCTCATATTATTTATCACTACTGCATGTAAACTTACAATTATTTTACATTTAAATTTTTAGTTAAATGCCAATATCCATACATTAAAAGGTATAAATGTTGGTAGCTCAATATATTGTCAATGCGTCAAGGAAAATTTGGAATTATAATGATTAAAAATAGTTGAATAAAGGAAGATGCCAGTTAAATTATGAGGAATAATATTACTCTTCTAATTCCTACTTACCTATAGTTATGCATAGTAATTTTAATTCTAAGTCTATGAATGAACATTTTCCACATAGGTTGTCAATGCTTCCCTCAAGAAACATAGGGCATCTAAGAAAACCCAAATAGTGGGCATGAGAACACCCCCTTCTGAGTTATAGGTCAGGGGAGTACAGAGGTTCCCGAAATGTTACAGGTCATTGCCATTGCATGAGAACACCCTCTTCTGAGTTATAGGTCAGGGGAGTACAGAGGTTCCTGAAATGTTACAGGTGATTGCCATTACCTTTGCTTCCCTCCCTGGATTTTAGGTAAGTACCTATTGGTGAAGAGACTACGTATTTGGAACCAAGATCTAAAGGATTTAAGATTAATCAAACCTGAAAGTTTACTCCTTGAGGAAACAGAAGTTACCCTGAAAGCTACTTAGAAAGGAGAGAAACTCATAGTCCCACTCAGATATGATGCCTATAAACTATAGCAATGGGCAGCACGGCCCTAGGGATTTAAGTGTGTAGTCTGCAATTTCTTTCTAATTGGACTTCTCAAGAAGAGAATGAGTGGTGATGGAAGCCTACCCAACATTCCAGGGCTAATGAGATTCCCGATTTTTAGAGGATAACCTTGCAAACAGCACTTTACAAAGCCTGTATAATTTCTAACTGCATTCTATTTATCATTATACTCAGCGGTAAGTTTATCTCTGCCCTTCTTCAAAAAAAATCTTCTCTTTGCAGAAACTATTATTACAGAAAGCTACAACTAGTCAAAATGCAGAGAACAATTGACTGTGTGTAAGCTCTTCTAGTCCCATATTATACGTCTACCACACAAATTCAGCGCACAAGACTCAGAGAACCGCTAAGAATAAGAAGTAGAAAGATGCTGCTCCCCTGAAGATACCACAGTCTGAAGGAATTCCAGTAGGTCCCCTGCACCCAGAGCAACTGGTAAGAACCCACACTAAGAGCCACAGCTACCACTGGAAGCCCAGTGGACTCAGGATCCACACAACCCCACAAAACCCCACCACCTGAATTCCACTCTGCTTCCAGCATGCACATTCTGCCAGGGCAGATTGTCAGCTAGTCTGCCCACTTGAAGACACCACAGCTTGAAGGTATCCCACAAGTTTTTCTGCACACAGGGAAACTGACGCCACAACCTGAAGACATCGTAGGAGTTCTGCTGCATGCAAGGAAACTTATCAACAGCTTGTCTGCTCCCTTGTAGATACCAGAGCCTGAAGGCATCCCAGGAGTTCCTCTAGACACAAGACAACTCAGCAACTGACACCACAACCTGAAGAATTCCCAGGGCCTCGGTGGCATGCAGGGCAACTGACCCTTGAGTCTGAAAGTCTCCCTGGAGGTCTGCTGCACACAGAGAAACAGAAACCAGAGTCCATAGGCCTCCTCTGAGAACATCTACACACAGGAAAACAGCTTGACTGCTCCTCTGAAGACTGAACAGTCTGAAGAAGTCTCAGGTAATCTGCTGCAACCAGGCCAACCGCTCAGCAGCTCCTGTACCCCTCTCAAGACCCTGAAGTTGGAAGACCTCACAGGAGGCCTGCTATAGCCAGGACCCCAGGCATACGAGGAGACCTGAGCAACTCAGGGACAAAAGAGGCAGGATCCAGACAAAGACCCCCAGACCAGCAAACACCAAGGATAGCCAGGTGACGAGAGCCAAGCCCAAGACTATAAGCAAAAGAAGCCAATACGTGTGGGCATCATTAGAACCCAGTTCTCCCACCACAGCAAGCCCTGAACACACCAACACACCTGGAAATCAGGAAGCTGACCTAAAATCCTATCTCATGAAGATAATAGAGCCCTTTAAGGAGGATATAAATAACTCACTAAAAGAAATACAGGAAAACACAGGTAAACAGGTAGAAACTCTTAAAGAGGAAACAAACAAATCCTTTAAAGAAGTACAGGAAAATGCAATCAAACAGGTGAAGGAATGGAAAACCTAAAAGTCGAAGTAAAAAAAAAAAATAAAGAAAACACAAATGGAGGCAACCTTGGAAATGAAAAACCTAGGAAAGAGGTCAGGAATTACAGAGGTAATAATTACCAACAGAATACAGGAGACAGAAGACAGAATCTCAGGTATAGAAGATACCATAGAAGAGATTGACACAACTGTCAAAGCAAATTCAAAACATAAAAATCTCCTAACCCAAAACATCCAGGAAATCCAGGGCACAATGAAAAGACCAAATCTAAAAATAACAGGAATAGAGAAGAGTAGAGAATCCCATTGAAACAGAAAGTAAACAGAGACATAGTGAAAATAAGAGAGGTTATAAACAAAATAGATTTTACAGATATCTACAGAACATTTCACCCTAAAACAAAAGAATATACCTTCTTCTCAGCACCTCATGGTACCTTCTCAAAATTGACCATATAATTTTTCCTCAAAAAACCCTCAACAAACCGATACAAAAAGAATGAAATAATCCCAGGCATCCTATCAGTTCACCATGGCCTAAGTCTGGTCTTCAAGAATAGCAAAAACTGCAGAAAGTCCACATACTCATGGAAACTGAACAGCTCTTCACTCAATGATAACTTCGTCAGGGAAGAAATAAAGAAATTAAACACTTGCTGGAATTCAATGAAAATGATGATAAAATATACTCAAATTTTGGGAACACAATGAAAGCAGTGCTAAGAGGAAAATTCATAGCACTAAGTGCCGTGGTAAAGAATTGGAGAGATCCTAAAGTGACAAATTCACAGCTCACCAGAGAGCTCTAGAACAAAAAGAAGCAAACACATCCAAGATTAACAGAAGGCAGGAAATAGTCAAACTCAGGTCCAAAATAAACCAAATAGAAACAAAGAGAATGATACAAACAATCAACAAAACCAGAAGCTGGTTCTTTGAGAGAATCAACAAGATCGACAAACCCCTAACCAAACTAACTAAAGAGCCCAGAGTCTGGAAAAGGGAGACATAACAACTGAAATGGAGAAAATTCAAAAAATCATGATATCCTGTTACAAAAGCCTATACTCAACAAAATTGGAAAAATCTAGATGAAATGGATGATTTTCTAGACAGATACCATATACGAAAGTTAAACCAAGAGCAGGTAAACAATCTAAACAGGGCCATATCCCTTAAGGAAACAGAGGAAATCATTAAAAACTTCCCAACCAAAAAAAGCTCAGAGCCAGATGGATTAATGCTGAAATCTACCAGACCTTCAAAGAAGACCTAATACCAATATTCTTCAAATTATTCCATAAAATAGAAACAGAAGGAACACTAACCAATTCATTCTAAGAAGCCACAATTACTTGGATACCTAAACCATACAAGAACACAACAAAGAGAAATTCAGACCAATTGTGTTTATGAATATCAATGCAAAAATACTCAATAAAATTCTTGGATAATGAATACAAGAATGTATTATAATGATAATTCATTACTATAAAGTGTACTTCATCCCATAGATGCGAGGTTGGTTCAATATACAAATATCTATTAACATAATGTTATATTAAAAAATTCAAAGAAAAAATCATATCATTCCTAAGATGCTGAAAAACATTTGACAAAATACAATACCCCTTCATGTTAAAATTATTGGAGAGATATGGAATTAAAAGACCATACTCAAATATAATAATCACAATTTACTAAAAACTGTTATCCCCTGAGTCCATGAGAAACCCAGAGGAGCCCAAGAATTGCAAAGCCCTCTGCAACTTGCAAAAGAGTATTTGTTTATTTGGAGTCCTGACTCGAATCACATGTCTCACACTCACAGGGTGAATGCTGGCATTTGATGAAGAGTCTGGAAAACATTGGTTTTATATACAGTATAGTTGGGAATTCTTTGAATGCCCAGGATGAAGGGGAGTGAAAAGTCTGTAATCATATGATGGGGTGGAACTGAAGCTGGGAGGGGGATTAATGGGCATCTGTTGTGTGGTTATCAGGAACTAATTTTATGGCCGGCCATAACTGTCTGTGACCTCTGGTTACCTTTTTCTATGATTTAAATGTGGGGCCTTAATCTTCTTTCAGGCACCTTTTATCAGAGAGAGAGTGCTAGTTCTGGTGAAGAGGCAGGGAAGGTGTCTCATGCTAGCATTAGGCTCCTTGAGATGTTTTCATTAAGGTGGGGCAGGGGGTTAGGGGCAGTGCCATTCTAACACTAAACTCTAGACTGAGTTCTCTTGGAGTGGCCAAGGAAGAGGAAGTATCCATGTGCTTGTTGCAGGGGGACCCAGCACAGAAACCAGCTGCCTGCAAATTATTGCACTTGCCTTAGGCAGGAAGGAAGATGGGAGCTTCTGTGGAAAAAAAATGCAGAGCAAAATGTCTATACACAACATGGGAGTCTTTTCAGTAAGGTTTTAACCACAGAGAGCTAGCATTAATAATTCGGGGGTTACAACAAAACCAATATCCAATATCAAATTAAATGCAGAGATGTTGAATCAATCCCACTAAAATCTGAGACAAGACAAGGATGCTCACACTCCACATATTTATTCAGTATATTATTCAAAGTTGTATCTAGAAAAAGAAGACAATAAAAAGAGATCAAGGGGATTCAAATTGGCAAAGAAGAAGTAAAGGTATCACTATTTGCAGATGATATAATGGTATACATAGGCAACCCCCAAATTTCTATCAGAGAACTTCTACAGCTGATAAACAATGTCAACAAGCAGGCAATATATACCAGCTGATTTGAGGTCCCCAAATGCAATGAAACCAGGATCTCAAAAAGGACACAGAACCTAATGTAGTGGTCATGGAGGACTAAAGCTTGCTCCCCTTAGCTTACTCAGCAAATGAAAGATCTGTATGACAAGAACTTCAATGCTCTGTAGAAAGAAATTGAAAAAGATCTCAGAAGTTGGAAAGATCTCTCATGCTCATGGATCAGCAGGATTAAGATAGTAAAAATGGCCATCTTACTGAAACAATTTATAGATTCGATGCAATGCTCATCTAAATTCCAACTCAATTCTTCACAAGCATAGAGCAATTCTCAAATTCATTTGGAACAAGAAAAAACTCAGGAAAGCAAAAACTATTGTCAACAATGAGAGAACTTCTGGGGGAGTCACCAACCCTGACCTCAAACTCTACTACAGAGCAATAGTGATAAAAACCGAATAGTATTAATACAGGCAGATAGGACAATGTGGTAGAATTGAAGAACCAGAATTAAACCCACATACCTATGATCACCTGATCTTTGACAGCGAAGTCAAATCCACCAAGTGAGAAAAGCATAGCATAGTCAACAAATGGTGATGGCTCACATGGTGGTGAGCCAGTAACAGAATTCAAATTGATCCACTTTTATCTCCTTGTACAAAGTTCAAGACCAATTAGATCAAGGACCTCCACATAAAACCAGATACATTGAATCTAATAGAAGAGAACGTGTGAAGGAGCCTCGAACACAACTGAAAATTTCTTGAACAGAAAACCAATGGCTCAGGCTCTAAGATCATCAATTGAGAAATGGGACCTCACAAAACTGAAAAGCTTCTGTAAGGCAAAGGACACTGTCATCAGGACAAAATGGCAACCAACAGACTGGGAAAGAATCTTTACCCATTCTACATCTGATACAGGGCTAATATCCAATCTAAACAAAGAACTCAAGAAATTAGACTCCAGAGTACCAAATAACTCTATTAAAAATGGGGTATGGAGCTAAACAAAGAATTCTCAACTAAGGAATACTGAATGACTAAGAAGCACCTAAAGAAATGCTCAGTATTCTTAGTTATTAGGGAAATGTAAATCAAAATGACCCTGAGTTTCCACCTTATACCAGTCAGAATGGTGAAGATCAAAACTCAGCTGACATCAGATACTGGCAAGGATGTGGAGAAAGAGAAACACTCTTCCACTGCTGATGGGATTGCAAGCTGGTACAATGACTTGGAAAATCATTCTGATGCTTCTTCAGAAAATTGGAAATAGTCCTACCTGAGGACCTAGCTATACCACTCCTGGGCATATACCCAGAAGACGCTCTCACATATAACAAGGACACATGTTCCTATATGTTCATAGTAGCCTTATTTATAACACTCTGAAGCTATAAACAGCTAAGATGTCCCCACAAAAAGGAATAGATAAAAAATGTGGTACATTTATACAATGGAGTAGACTCAGCTATTAAAAACAATGACTTCATGAAATTCTTAGGCAAATGGATGGAACTAGAGTATATCCTGTGTGAGGAAACTCAGTCACAAAAGAGTACACATTGTCTGTATTCACTGTGGATATTAGGAAAAATGCTGGGAAAACCCACAATACAGAGACTTAGGAGGAAGAGAGGAGAGGGAGGGGAAAAAAGGTGGCAGGATCAGGTGTTGGAAGAGAAGGGGAAGATGAAATCAGGAAATTGGACAGAGGTGTGTAGCAATGGGATAGAGAACTGGGATTTACCACCAAAGAGTCCCAGATTCCAGGAAAGCAAGACACTTCCAGGACCCAATGGGGATGACATCAACTGAAATACCCAACAAATGGGAGACAGAACGTGGATCTGGACTTTAGGCATGGCCCCGGTTGAGGGAGGTTGACATCCAACCACCTCAAAAATATTAACCCACAGTTGCCCCGTCAAAGGAAATACAGGAACAAAGAGTAGAGCAGAGACTGAAGGAAAGGCCATCCAGATAATGCCACTCTTGGCTATTTATTCAATGGGCAGCCACCAAACCCAGATACCATTTCGGATGTCAAGAAGCACTTGCTGACAGGAGCCTTGTATAACTGTCCCCTGAGAGGCTCTGTCAGAGCCTGACCAATACAGATGCAGATAGTTGCAGCCAATCATCAGACTGAGCATGAGGACTGCAATGGAGGAGTTAGGAAAGGAATTGAAGGATCTAAAAGAATTTGCAACCTAAAAAGAGGAACAATAATATCTATCAACCAGAATCCCCCAGAGCTCCCAGGGACTAAACCACCAACCAAGGAGTACACATGGAGGGACCCATGGCTCCAGTTGCATATGTAACAGGGTGGCCTTTTTGCGCATAAGTGGGAGGAGAGGCCCTTGGTCCTGTGAAGGATCTATGCCCCAGTATGAGGAAATGTCAGGGCCAGGAAGAGGGAGAGGTTGGGTTGGTGAGCGGGGGGGGGGGGGGGGGGGGGGGGGGGGGGGGGGGGGGGGAGTAGGGAGGGAAACAACTGAGATGCCCTTCAGTGAAAGAATGGATATAGAAAATGTGGTATATTTACATAATAGAATTCTACTCACCTATTAAAAATGATGACTTCACAAACTTTGCAGGCCAATGGATGAAACTAGAAAATATCTTCCTGAGTGATGTAATGCAAACCTCATTCACATACATGGTATGTCCTCACTGATAAGTTGATTTTAACCCAAAAGTTCAGAATACGCAGAATACAACTCACAAACCATATAAAACTTAAACAAGAAGGAAGGCCAAAGTGTGGATGCTTCAATCTCACTTAGGAGAAGGAACAAAATAATCCTAGGAGTTAGAAAGAAGGAGAGACCTGGGTGGGAGATGGTAGTGGGAGGTCAAAACGTATGTGCAAAGTCAGATATGAGAAGAGACGGGAGAGAAGTCCAGAGGGCTGGGAGAATACATAGAAATATGTAGAGGGGTTCGGTGGATAGAAAGGAGAACCAGTGGAAAGTCTTAGACTCCAGGGATTCCAGAGCCTTCCAGTTCCCAATGGGGATAAAGTCAGCCGAAATGTCCAACATTTGAAAGAGTCTGAAGGCATCGCCCTCCAGTTGAGGGACAGGACCTCTCACTCATCTCAAAAAATTTAATCCAGAATTGTTCCTGTCTAAACAGGGGGTGGGGGTGGGGAAATGTAGCATAGACCAAAGGAAAGGTCGTCCAAAAACTGCTCCACATTGGATCCATTTGACCTGCAGACATCAAGCCCTGACACTATTGCTGATGCCAAGTAGTTCCTGCAGACAGGAGCCTGATATTGCTGTCCTCTGAGAGGTAATGCCAGTACCTGAGTTAGTCAGATGTAGATACTCATAGCCAACCATTGGACTGAGAGCACTTGAACCCCAATGAAAGATATATGAGAAGCACTGAATGAGCTGAAGGAGATTGCAATCCCATAGGAAGAACAATAACTGGACCACTCAGAACTCCCAGGAGTAAATCATCAGCCAAAGAGTATGTATGTGTGGGTCCATGGGTACTGTTACATACGTGTCAGAGCACTGCCTTATCTAGCATCAATGAGAGTAGAAATGCTTGGTCTTATGGAGGCTTGTTGCCCCAGAGAAGGAGGATTCTAGGGGGATGAGGTGGGAATGAGACGGTGGGGGTGTGGGGAAAAGGAAAAGGGGCAGGGTGGTGGTTTTCAGAGGAGTAACTGGGAAGGGGGATATCATTTGAAATGTAAATAAATAAAATAATTAATAAATAAAAAATAAAAACCAAGAACTCATGAATTTTGCAGGCAAATGGATGGAATTAAGAATATGATTCTGTGTGAGGTAGCCCTGTCCCAAAAGGACATGGGTACTTACTTATAATTGAACATTAGACATTAAATACAGGTACCATATTACTCTCCACAGACCCAAAGAAGCTAAACAAAAAGAACGGCCCAAACAAAGAAGCATGAATCTCACATAAAAGGGGGAATAAAGAAGACATAAGGGGTAGATGATGAAGCTCCCCCACTTCTTGCTCTCTACCCTTTTCTTCCTCAACTTCTAGCTCCATGTCTCTATTCCTGTCCAATCACAGGCCTGTCACTGCCCTAATGTGATTGGACAGAGAAAATGCTGCAACACCCGTGGGCAAGCACCAGTCACTAACATTATTAATGATACTCTGTTAGACTTGCAGAGAGGTTGTCCTCTGAAAGTCTCCACCTAGCAACTGACATATACCTACAGCCAAACAGTGGATGGAGCTTGGATATTCTTATGGAAGAAGAGGAAGGATTATGGATCTGGATAGGGACAGGAACTCCACAAGAAGACCAACAGAGTTAACTATTCTGGGTCCTTCAGGGACTCTCAGAGTCTGAACTAACAACCAAAATGGCCTCCCTACTCATATATAGCAGATGCTCTGTTTGGTCTTCATGTGAGTCCTGAACAACTGGAGTAGAAGCTATCCCAAAAGGTGTAGTGTGTATGTAGAATATGTTCATCTAGCTGGACTGCCTTGTCTGATATCAGTAGGAGAAGAAATGCCTACCATCACAGAGGCTTAAAGTAGCAAGGTGGGGGCATATGCAAATGTCCCCCACTGACCTGAAGTAGAAGGGAGATTCGAAAGGATTGTGGTAGGAGGTGACTGGGAGTGGGGCAGTAAGTAGGATGTAAAGTGAATTGTAGGGGGAATTCCCTGCCATGCACACTTTGAGTGACTGCGGTATTTGAGGCGTAAACTTCAAGGAAAGTCAGTCTCCTGCCTCCGCATTATCGCCTGGCACCCCAAACTCAGAGGTAGCCCAGATATGTCCTCGTACTTGTGTGCTATGGGCCCACCAAGATATCATTTCTTTACAGCTAGTAAGAAAATTCGGACATTGCTCTCTGACCTTCACCAATGTTCCAAAGTCCTAGTTAAACGGTGGCTTGGAATGTTAAGCCTTTCTAACTAATTGCCTCCAGCATTGTGGGTAGGGCATGAAACCCTGGCTTGGAAAGTTAAGCCTTTCTAATTGCCTCCAGCATTGTGGGTAGGGCATTAAAGCTTACAGAAAGACGGACAGGATAGAGCATTGAGCATTCTAGATTCAGCATTCTAGATGCAACAGTCTATATTTAGCATTCGGACTCGCTTGCACTCAGACTAGAACCAGAGCATAGGTAAAAGTCCGTAGCCCCCCGGGCCCAGAGTGCTTGGGCCCAGGGGGTGCAGCACCAGTTAAGATTCAAGAGAGTGAGCACTTGAGATTCGAGCATTCAGCACTGAAGATTCGAGATTCAAGACTCTACCCTCCTAGCTTGTGCACCCACAGCCCCCCCTGGGACTCTGGCCAGGACCATGCAGCCCGAACATACTCAGAGCCCAGGGGTGCTGTGCCAGTTCAGAGGAGATGGCTGATGTTTTAGACCTAGTGTGTTTTAGGTGGCCTCAGATGTACCTCGACTACTGAGCTGCCAGATTTTTCATCTCTCTTTTACAATGATTATAAAAGTCTCATGTCATTTTTGAGAAATACACTCAGACCTTACACCACTTGTGTCTAGTCTGTTTGTCAAAGCTGAATCCCGTGCACACCTGGCCAGAACCCATCTTCCCGTGGAACAAGGGACCCCATAAGAAACCCCAGTCCATGGCAGTTCTCCTAATTGCTGATTGGCTAAATAATGACAGCAGAAACCAATCCTTGGATGAAAGATAAGGCAGAACTTCCGGGTAGGACAGGAAGAGAAGAATGGAGAGGTTTGGGAGTCAACCCAGGTGGGCAGCAGCTAAAAAGCCACAGACATAGGTCTCTCAGTAACTGATAGTTTGTAAGCTCTGTGCAGAGGCCAAGGAGAATGGGGCAGGATATTCTTTGCCTAGCCTTTGAGTTATTTGGTCAGTTTCAAAATGTAAAAGTCTCTAGTGTTTTCCTACCATGGGGCTGAAGGGAGCTGGGTGAGGCAGCCATTATGGCACAGGGAAAGCAACAAGTAGAGACCAGGAGAGCTAGTATGGGAGCTGAATGAGACCAGGGTGGTCACTGGCAGCTTGGTGTAACTAGCCATGAGAGGTTGAAAGAGCTTGGGCAGAGCTCTCAAGAAGGAGCAAGCATGGGGCAGAGGTTGCAGCTGAAACGCCAGTCAACAGCATGGCAGTGGCTGTTCTCTGAGCGTAGACAGGAAGGTAGGTGTTCCTGGTGTTTGTGGGTGGTTGCTAGTACCAGAGCCTAGCCGGAACTAGTGTGGATATCTAAACTTACATGCAATAGTAAATAAGGAAAAAAAAACTAATTAAATACAAAATTAGAATGTGAGTAAGGATATGTTAGAGCACATGTGTGGGGCTCTACCACTTATGACACTGGTATTTTTCTTTGAGCACATGGATTCCAAAGACTGAACTAAGGTCATACTTGGCAGTAAATAACTTTTCTCTCTGAATCATTTAACACTACTACAGTCATTTTTGTCTGATTAATTAGTGACACTTCTCTCTGATGATTATCTGCTTTGTTGTTTGTTTGGTTTGACTCCTACTTGATCAAAACATGAAGTCAACTTTTACTTTCATCTGTCTCTAAAAGGGAGATGGTTTCAGCTATAATATTCAAAGTAGACCTAATATGTATGAGCTCTCCCATCAAGAAAAGATGGCAAGAGCGTTAAATACAAATTTATTTCAATCCTTATTTAATCCAATTTTATTTATCAACTATCTGAGGAATTTTTACATGTAATTATATATCATGGCGGAAAAAGTTTGAAAGTTTTTGCTGTTTTCTGAATTATTTTATTTTTTATTAGATATTTTCTTTATTTACATGTCATATGATATCTCCTTTCCCAGTTTCCCCTCCAAAAATAAAGAAAAAGCAAAAACAAAAACAAAAACAAAAAAAAATAAAATAAAAAAACCCTGTTCCCTGCCTCCTCCCCCTGCTCACCACCCTACCCTCTCCTGCTTACTAGCCCTGGCATTCCCCTACACTGGGGCATAGAACCTTGGCAGGGTCAAGGCCTCTCCTCCCACTGATGACTGACTAGACCATCCTCTGCTATACATATGCTGCTGGAGACATTAGCCCCACCATGTATACTCCATGGTTGGTTGTTTAGTCCCTGGGAGCTCTGAGGGTACTAGTTAGTTCATATTGTTGTTCTTCCTAAGGAACTGCAAACCCTTCAGCTCCATTGGTCCTTTCTCTAGCTCCTTCACTGAGGGCCCTGTGCTCAGTCCAATGGATAGCTGTGAGTCTCTACCTCTGTATTAGTCGGGTACTGCAGAGCCTCTCAGGAGACAGCTATATCAGACTTCTGTCAGCCAGCACTTGTCAGTATCCACAATAGTGTCTGGATTTGATAATTGAATATGGGAAGGATTCCCAGGTGGAACAGTCTCTGGATTGTCCTTCCTTCAGTCTCTGCTCCATAAATTGTTTCTGCAACTCCTTCCATGGAGTTTTGTTCCCCCTTTTAAGAAGAAATGAAGTATCCTCACTTGGACCTTCCTTCTTCTTGAGTTTCTTGTGGTTTGTGGATTGTACTTTGTGTATTATGATATTCTGGGCTAATATCCACTTAACAGTGAGTGAATACCTTGGGTTGTTCTTTTGTGAATGGGTTACCTCACTCAGGATGATATTCTCCAGATCCATCCATTTCCCTAAGAATTTCATTAATTCATTGATTTTAATAGCTGAGTAGTACTCCATTGCATAGATGTACCACATTTTCTGTATCCATTCCTCTGTTGAGGGACATCTGGGTTCTTTCCAGTTTCTGACTATTATAATAAGGCTGCTATGAAGATAGTGGAGCATGTGTCATTATTACATGTTGGAACATCTTCTGGGTATATGCTCAGGAGTGGTATAGCTAGGTCCTCTGGTATTATGATGTCCAATATCCAGAGGAACTGCCAAAATAATTTCCAGAGTGGTGATAACCAGCTTGCAATCCCACCAGCAATGAAGGGGTGTTCCTCTTTCTCTACAACCTCTCCAGCATCTATTGTAATCTGTGGTTTTTTATCCTAGCCATTCTGACTGGTGTGAGGTGGAATCTCAGGGTTGTTTTGATTTGCATTTGCCTGATGACTAAGGATGTTGAACATTTCTTTAGCTGCTTCTCAGTCATTTGGTATTTGTCAATTGAAAATTCTTTGTTTAGCTCTGTACTCCATTTTAATAGGGTTATTTGGTTCTCTGGAGTCTAACTTCTTGAGTTGTTTGTATACATTGGATATTAGCCCTCTATCAAATATAGGATTGGTAAAGCTATTTTCCCAATTTGTTGGTTGCAGTTTCATCCTATTGACAGTGTATTTTGCCTTACAGAAACTTTGTACTTTTATGAGATCCCATTTTTCAATTCTTGATCTTAGAACATAAGCTATTGGTGTTCTTTTCAGGAAATTTTCCCTTGTGTCCATGTGCTCGAGGCTCTTCCCCCTCTTTCTTTTCTATTAATTTCAGTATATCTGGTTTTATGTGGAGGTCCTTGACCCACTTGGACTTGAGCTTTGTACAAGGAGATAGGAATGGATCGATTTGCATTCTTCTACATGCTAACTACCAGTTGAGCCAGCACCATCTGTTGAAAATGCTGTCTTTTTTCCACTGAATTGTTTTAGTTCCTTTGTCAAAGATCAAATGGCCATAGATGTGTGGATTCATTTCTGGGCCTTCAATTCTATTCCATTGATCCACCTACCTGTCACTGTACCAGAACCATACAGTTTTTATCACAGTTGCTCTGTAGTATAGCTTAAGGTCAGGGATGGAGATTCCACCAGAGGTTCTTATATTGTTGAGAATAGTTTTCGCCATCCTATGTTTTTTGTTATTCCAGATTAATTTGAAAATTTCTCTTTCTAAGTCTGTGAAGAATTGAGATGGAATTTTGATGGCTATTGTATTGAATCTGTAGATCACTTTTGGCAAGATGGCCATTTTTACTATATTAATCCTGGCAATCCACAAGCATGGGAGATCTTTCCATTTTCTGAGATCTTCTTCGATTTCCTTCTTCAGAGATGAAGTTCTTGCCATACAGATCTTTGACTTGCTTAGTTAGAATCATACCAAGGTATTTTATATTATATGTGACTATTGTGAAGTGTGTAGTTTCCCTAATTTTTTTCTCTACCTGTTTATCCTTTGTGTAGAGGAAGGCCACTGATTTGCTTGAGTTAATTTTATATCCAGCTACTTTGCTGAAGCTGTTTATCAGGTTTAGGAGTTCTCTGGTGGAATTTTTGGGGTCACTTATGTATACTATCATATCATCAGCAAATAGTGATAATTTGACTCCTTCCTTTCCAATTTGTATCCCTTTGATCTCCTTTTGTTGTCTAATTGCTCCGGCTAGGACTTTAAGTACAATATTGAATAAGTAGGGAGAAAGTGGGTAACCTTATCTAGTTCCTGATTTTAGTGGAGTTGCTTCAAGTTTCTCTCCATTTAGTTTGATGTTAGCTGCTGGTTCCTGTATATTTCTTTTACTATGTTTAAGTATGGGCCTTGAATTCCTGAACTTTCTAAGACTTTTATCATGAAGGGGTGTTGGATTTTTTCAAATGCTTTCTCAGCATCTAATGAGATGACCATATGTTTTTTTTTCCTTGAGTTTGTCTATATAGTGAATTATGTTGATGTATTTCTGCATATAGAACCATCCCTGCATCCCTGGGATGAAGCCTACTTTATCATGATGGATGATTGTTTTGATGTGTTCTTGGATTCGGTTTGCAAGAATTTTATTGAGTATTTTTGCATCGATATTCATAAGGGAAATTCCTTGTTAGGTCTTTGTGTGCTTTAGGTATAAGATTATTTGTGGCTTCATAGAACAAATTGGGTAGAGTACCTTCTGTTTCTATTTTGTGGAATAGTGTGAGGAGTATTGGTACTAGGTCTTCTTTGAAGGTCTGATAAAACTCTGCATTAAACCCATATGGTCCTGGGATTTTTTTGGTTGGGAGACTATTAGTGATGATTTCTGTTTCATTAGCAGATATGGGACTGTTTAGATCATTTATTTGATCTTGATTTAAATTTGATACCTAGTATCTGTCTAGAAAATTGTCAGTTTCATCCGGGTTTTCCAGTTTTTTTGAATATAGGCTTCTGTATTAGGCTTTCATGACTTTTTTGTATTTCTTCTGTGTCTGTAGTTATGTCTCCCTTTTCAATTCTGGTCTTATTAATTAGGATATTGTCTCTGTGCACTCTAGGTAGTCTGGCTAAAGGTTTATCTATTTTGTTGATTTTCTCAAAGAACCAGCTCCTGGTTTGGTTCTTTTTGTTTCTATATGGTTGATTTCAGGCCTGATTTGGATTATTTCCTGCCTTCAAATCCTTTTGGGTGAATTTGCTTCTTTTTTGTTCTAGAGCTTTCAGGTGTGCTGTCACATTGCTGGTGTATGCTCTCTCCGGGTCTTTTTGGAGGCACTTAAAGCTTTAAGTTTTCCTCTTAGGACTGATTTCTTTGAGTCCCATAAGTTTGGGTATGCTTTGGCTTCATTTTCATTAAACTCTAGAAAGTCTTTAATTTCTTTCTTCCTCCTTGACCAAGTTATCATTGAGTAGAGTGTTGTTAAGCTTCCACGTGTATGTGGGCATTCTATTGTTTATGTTGTTATTGAGAAGTAGCCTTAGTCCATAGTGATCTGATAGGATGCAAGGAATTATTTCAATCTTTTATCTGTTGAGGTCTGGTTTATGACCAATTATATGGTCAATTTTGGAAAAGGTACCATGAGGTGCTAAGAAGGAGGTAAATCCTTTTGTTTTAGGATAAAAAGTTCTATAGATATCTGTTAAATCCATCTGTTTCATAACTTCTGTTAGTCTCACTGTGTCTTTGTTTAGTTTCTGTTTCCATGATCTGTCCATTTCTGGGGGGTTGTTGAAATCTCCCACTATTATTGTGTATGGTGCAATGTGTGCTTTGAGTTTTAGTAAAGTTTCTTTTGTGACTGTAGATGCCCTTGCATTTGGAGCATCGAGATTCAGAATTGAGAATTCATCTTGGAAGATCATACCTTTCATGAGTATGAAGTGTCCCTCCTTACCTTTTTTTGATCACTTTAGGGTGAAATTCAATTTTATTTAATATTAGAATGGCTATTTCAGCTTTTATCTTGGGATCTTTAGCATGGGAAATTGTTTTCTAGTCTTTTCTTCTGAGGTAGTTTCTTTCTTTGTCACAGTGGTGGGTTTCCTGTATGCAACAAAATTTTGAGTCCTGTTTACATACCCAGTCTAATAGTCTTTGTCCTTTAATTGGGGAATTGAACTCACTGATATTAATAGATATTAAGTAAGAGTAATTGTTGCTTCCTGTTATTTTTGTTGTTAGAGTTGGAATTCTGTTCATGTGGCTATCTTCTTTCAGTTTGTTGGAAGATTACTTTCTTCCTTTATCTAAGATGTAGTTTCCTTCCTTGTATTGGAGTTTTCCATTTATTATTCTTTGAAGGGCTGGATTTCTAGAAATATATTGTGTAAATTTGGTTTTGTCATGGAATACAAAACCATCTATGGTAATTGAGAATTTTGCTGAGTATAGCAGCCTAGACTGGCCTTTATGTTCTCTTAGGTTCTGTAGGACATCTGCCCAGGATCTTCTGGCTTTCATAGTCTATGGTGAGAAGTCTGGTGTAATTCTGATGTTTGCCTTTATAAGTTACTTGACCTTTTTCCCTAACTGATTTTAATATTCTTTCTTTGTTTTGTGCATTTGGTGTTTTGACTATTATGTGGCGGGAAGAATTTCTTTTCTGGTCCAGTCTATTCGGAGTTCTATAGCCTTCTTGTATGTTCATGGGCATCTCTTTTTTTAGGTTAGGGAAGTTTTCTTCTATAATTTTTGAAGATATTTACTACCCCTTTAAGTTGGAAGTCTTCACTCTCTTCTATACCTATTATCCTTAGGTTTGGTCTTCTCATTGTGTCTTGGATTTCCTGGATGTTTTGGGTTAGGAACTTTGCATTTTGTGGTTTTTTGTTTGACTGTTGTGTCCATGTTTTCTATGGTATCTTCTGTACCTGAGATTCTCTCTACTATCTCTTATATTCTGTTGGTGATGCTTGTATCTATGGTTCCTGACTTCTTTCCTAGGATTTCTATCTCCAGAGTTGTCTCTCTTTGTGATTTCCTAACTGTTTCTACTTCCATTTTTAGGTCTTGGATGTTATTGTTCAATTCCTTCACCTGTTTGTGCTTTCCTGTAATTCCTTGAGCGATTTTTGTGTTTCCTCTTTAAGGGCTTTATTTGTTTACTCATGTCCTCCTGTATTTCTCTAAGGGAATTTTGTGTTTTAAGGATGTTTTGTGTTTCCTTTTTAAGAGCTTGTACCTGTTTAGCTGTGTTCTACTGTATTTCTTTAAGGGGGTTAGTTATGTCTTTCTTAAATTCCTCTTTCACCTCTTTCATGAGGTATGATGTTAGATCCAAATCTTGCTTTTCCAGTGTTTTGGGATATCCAGGACTTGCTGTGGTAGGAGTACTAGGTTCTGATAAAGCTAAGTAGTCTTGGTTTCTATTGGTAAGGTTCTTTTGTTTGCCTTTTACCATCTGTTGATTTCTGTTGTTAGATCTTCTTGCTGTCTCTGGCTGGAGCTTGTCCCTCCTGTGGGTCTGTAAGCCTGTGTCAGTACTTTCTGGGAGATCAGGTCTCCTCTGGTATGTCCCATGCACAGAGGACTGTGGATCAGCCATCCCTCCTGGGTCCTGGTGCCAGAGCACACCCTGGAGACAAGCTCTCTGCCTGTGGGAAAGGTGCAGAGAGGGCTCTGGACCTGCCCTTCCTCCTAGGTGTAAATGGAAGTAGAAAGGATCCTGTCCCAGCTACCCTGCCACTTCTGAGGTCTGTGCCTTAGAAAGTCACTGTAAAGAAAATGGTGATCTCACCTGAGTCTCTGGGTCAGAGCACTTCCTGGAAATAAGCTCTCCATTTACTTTCGTGGAAGGGGCAGAGAGGGATGTGGATCTACCTTCTCTCCTAGGTGTAGACTGAGGTAGAAAGGATCCTGTCCTAGCTGCCCTGCCACTTCTGAGGTTTGTGCCTCCTTGCTGGTCCCGCCTCCTTAAGTATTCCATTTTTTAACAGATTCATTTGATTGGTTGACAATAGTATACCAAGTCATATCTGTGTAAGCGGGGCCTTAAAACTGCTAATTTATTACACTGTTTTCTGCTGTGTGTAAGATCAAATGTTAAAGTTCTAAATGAATCAGCAGTTAGATGTTGCAGTCTGTGTGAAGAAATATTTACATTTTCACATTTGTCTTCATGAAATTCAGACAATTACTTAATCTTAGTTGAGAAATGTGAGCCAACTCTTCGCTAAAGGAGCATTTTAAAGGAATGAAATCCAGGAATGATTTTTGCAAAAAGAATTATAATGCAATGTTTCTCATTTTTCATTGCATCCTTCTCTCCCCTTCCATCCTCCCTTCCTTCCTTCCTTACTTCTTTCCTTCCCTTCTTCCTCTCCTTCTTTCCTTTTCTTTTTCCATAAACAAAATAATTTGAGCAAAAAGGATATAGATCCTCAATAAATCTGAAAAAGGTAACCAAATACTTAGTCATCAACAGAGTTATATGGAGAAGTTTTCTAAGCTGCCTTTTTTTTTTCATTTAGTAAGCTAACATATTTCACTGTCCTTCCTTTTCACAAGTTTCCAAACCAAATTCCTCAATGCCTATGAATGTATTTGAGAAATTTCCTGTTCTTAATTGTACAAATTCAATGTAAGACTAATACCAAATAAAAGTACGTCGAATTTCTAAATATTTCTCATCTGTATCACTATTTTCCTACATTGTGGCACCACGTGAGCACAGTAGAAGTTGTGTGTGCTTAATGATTAATAAATAGATTCTCCAAGTAATTTTAAAATATATCCAATTATAACAGTGCCTACCAGTGAATATATTCAAAGCACTCGTACCTCTGACTGTTTTGCCTCTGCAACGTCTAGTGCATTCTTTTTTTTTTAATTGGATAATTTATGTATTTACATTTTAAATGTTATCCCCTTTCCCACTTTCCCCTCCAAAATCACCCTCTCTCATCCCCCCTCCCTGCTTCCATGAGAGTGCTCTCCACCCCAACCTTACCTCACTCCTACCTCTCTCCTCTAGCATTCCCCTACATTGAGGAATCTAGCCTTCACAGGACCAAGGGCTTCTCCTCCTCTTGATGCTAGCCAATGCTATCTTCTTCTACATATGTGACTGAATCCATGGGTTCCTCCATGTGTAATTTTGGTTGGTGGTTTAGTCCCTGGGAGCTCTGGGCTTTCTGGTTGGTTGATATTGCTGTTCCTCTTATGGGGCTGCAAATCCCTTCAGCTTCTTCAGTGCTTTCTTTATCTCCTTTATTGGGGAATCCGTGCTAAGACCTATGGTTGGCTATAAGCATCTACCTCTGTATTTGTCAGGCTCAGGCAGAGCCTCTCATTCTTGAATCACTGTCTCCTTCTATAACCCAAAGAAAAAAGTTAGACTTCATCATTTTCATCCATGGCATGAATCCTTTTCACATTTCCTGCTATGATATCTACATAATATTCCTTTGGAGAAATCTCTAAACTCCCTAAACATATATAAGACACAAAGTTTATACCCATAATCTTGAGAATTTATGAACCTAAGTGTGCTACTTTATAAATGTATTCCAAGAACATTGCCATCTCTCAGGATACTTGAACAACCATATTCTTAATTTTCTCCACATGGTCCCTTAGCAATTGAACACATTAAATCTGTATTTCATTGTTTTAAGGGAATAAGAAAAACTTTGGGGGGGGGAATTGCTTATAATTTGCTAAGTACATTCCCCCAACAATCATGCATAATATGTTGCTATTTGGAAGCTTGTAGCTTACATATTATTTAGTTTTTCCACATGATGAAAGGAATAAAAGGAGAGTTTTAAGTAATATGTTGTAATATATTAAGCAGCTTGGGAATGTAAGACAAAGGTCATTTTAAAGATCATATTTTTTCTACTAAACCACACACATTGATACATGGAAATAGAGTAAGCATAATTCAGGGAAGTGAAAAATTATACTTGTCATTTAGTTTCTAAATGTGGCCCAATACAACATCCTTCCAGTCCTTATAAAATGATTTTGAAAGAATTTTAAAAGTTAACACATGGATGGCAATTTGACAAGTTTTATAATGAGGATATACAAATGATTTTAAAAATATTTTTAAATCTGGTCATATGAAAAAGCGATGGCAGCTGTTACATAATTCCTTGTTGTATAAGAAGTCAAATATTAAAAAGATATATTAATGAGTACATTGTAAAATTATCTTATCTTTCTTGAAATACAATTTTTTCTACTCATAAACTAAATAATGTCTATTTTTTGACTCAGTAGAAAGAAAATTTATAAAAGCTTAAAAATTCTCAGACTTTCTTTCTTTCATGATAGTTTTTCTGTCATGATAGTTTTTCTTTTTTGAATTTATTTGTTTTCCCTCTGCTATATATGAGTATTAAAGGTAAATAAGTCAAATGCTTTATTAGTCAATTATACTATTAAATATATTCTTTGTGATATTACCCTTCCAGTTAAAACCATTCAAGAGTTTCATCCAAGTAAAACACACAAACCTAAACATTTGATGCTAAAACTATCATGGGTGAGAACATGTTGTGTATGATACACCATATTTGGATTATCTTACTCTGTTTAACGTTTCTTGTCTCATCCATTTATCTAAAAAAACCTTCATTTTTCTATTGAGCTTAATAAAATTCCTTTGTATATATATGCTATAACTTTCCATTCATTAATTGGTGAACATGGACCAGTGAGTAAAGACTTACAGAATAAATATCTCCTCCCTCTCAATAATCCTTTCAGTGTTATTGAAATTATATTCTAATTCAATTTTTGTATTTCTTTCAGATTCTCTACACTGATTAAAAGTATAGACTATATATAAATTTTTATCTGAGTTCCTTGATCTCTATACATTATAGCAAACAGTCAAGCAGTCAAATCCCCCCGCCTCTGTGTGTGTGTGTGTGTGTGTGTGCATTTGTGTGTCTGTGTGTGTGTGTGTTTGTGTGTGAGTGTGTGTGTGTTTGTGCCCGCCTCTGTGTGTGTGTGTGCATTTGTGTGTGAGTGTGTGTGTTTGTGTTGTGTCACACAGGTCAATGACACAATACAGCATGTGAGAGCTAATTCTCTTCTCTTTTCTCACAAGTGGGACTTGAGAAAGTATAAAATGACCACATGTGTAACTCTTCTCATTATTGAGTGCATAGAGTTATGGATATCTGTGTCTAACTCAGAGAAATCTGGATATTGCAGTGTAGGCATGCACTCAGGAAAATAGTTTTTTGTAGATTTTTTTTTTTTTTTGGAGAAAACAAACAAATTTATTTTGAGCTTTTAATAGCCTATTGAATAATTTCTTGACTAAATGAAAGTCAAAATCAATTTTAAAACATTTCTGAGAATGCCAACCTGCAAGCAAGTCATTCTATCTTTATTGTAAAGGATTGGCCATAATATTTTTTCTAGATTTCCTAAATTAATATACTGAAGTTTAGATACCTATAGTTTTTGCTTATTATATCCAAAGATAGTGCTACTTATGATACAATATGCCTGTGAAAAGAGTTTTAATCCTGTAACACATTTAATAGAAAAGATGAAAGCATGTATTAATAAACTTATACTTAAAAAATTAACTGCTTATTTTATCTCTCAAAATTAAAACCTGAGCTTTAAGAATTGTTTACATTCCTTTAATAGTGTTATGAACTAAAGTTGTTTTTAATGATAATCTCAGTTACCTCTAATCATTATAGGATGTGTTTAAATAGTGAAAACATTAATTTTAAGTGAAATGTTGTTATTCAAGGATTAAATCACAATGAGGCAAACTAATTTAGTTATTAAAGGAAAAAGATTTAAATGTATCACCTAAGTTGAGTATATTATTATGGTAAATAATTTTTGAAGCTTTGGTCCTATAATCATGGCTACGCAGGAATTCCTGATTCATTGGCATCGGTTGCTCCCGGTTCCACTACTGTTCACAAATCTGAAGGTCCCCTGTCCACCAGCCTCTGATCTTGCTGCCCTGGACTTGCATATTTACAGTCTCATTATGCTTTGTAGTGTACTTTAAAAAGGAAAATTTTAACTCTTCCTATTGTAAGTCTATATAGACATTATAGCAAAGATTATTTAATGTTGTTTTATAACAGTATCTTTTGGTACTAGTATTTTTTTACTTAATTCAATAAATTATAATGATACAAAATATACTAATATAACAAGATAAAATCATTAACTTAAGATAGTAATGTGATAGTCAATGATTAGGTGATCTTCTTGGTTTTACTTGACTTTTAGATAAAAATTCCATGCATAGTGATATAAAATAGAAATACAATGGTGATATAAAACAGAAATATAATGGAACATTATGAAACATACTGACCCAATATTCATAATCTGAATTCTGAGATTCAAAAATTAATTAGGTTTTAATGAAATTTATTTCTACATTAGTTGTCATAAAATAAACTAACATATTTTTGACTTTTAATTATATTATTGCTTTAACTAAGAACTACATGACATCACCATGTAATATAGCCATTATAATTATATTATACTATGTTCTTATATTCCACAATAAAATTATGGTGGAAATATGCCATTACACCTCTGTTTAGATGTATACAATGTAATGTTCCAAGAATGAGTTTAATATAAACTGTAAATTTTGAGTACCAATGATAAATGTATGTTGGATTATCAACTATGATAGTTTAAAACTTTTGTAGGATTGTTCGGGGTTGATATTGAAAAAGAACTTTTGATATATAAAAATATTCATATGTTTTAGTGTATGTTGTACTATCTAAAACTATTTTACTGGTAATCTATTTAAAATTTGGAAAAAAGGTACAAAAAAAAAAAAAGATAGATGGCTTACTAGTCTCAAGTGTCTTGGTTTGATTTTTATTACCCACAGAACAGTTCACAAACATTGATAACTCTTATTCCAGGGAATTTGTCTCCATCTTCTGTCCCTTGCTAGATCCAGTTATACAAGTTAGGCACTCATATGCATACATGAACTCACACACAGAAAGTAAAATAAATAATTAAGAAATATATCAGGAATGAGTTTTTGAGAAACGGTTCAGTTTTTTTATTAATCATTTTTATTTGTTTACATTTCAAATGGTATCCCCCTTCCAGGTTATACCTCCACAACACCACCGTTCAGCATCCTGAAAAGACGGCTTGTGACTTGTTACTACTGGTCCATATGACTTGATATTCACTTCTCAAATCTTAACTCTGACTCTTCTTTATAAATAAAGAGACATAAAAGCACATCAAAAGTCTTTACTTAAAGCAATTTAAACGAGAGAGACGTGTTTTACAGAGAACAATTAAAATGATCTGCTAAGTTAATTGAATTAATAAGGATAATAATATAATGCTTCCACCCTTTGTTGCTCTAATTGTTCTGCTTTCGCAAAGTTCTGCTCTGGGTACTTACAGTAATAGTTATCATTTGTCATCTATCTTATTACATTTGAAAATTAAGTTGTAATTGAAACGGGTCAAAAGTTAACTTTGACAATAAACCCATTGCCCGATATAGAACTTGCTTAATGAACTTGATGCAGTAAAAGTCTAATCGTTGTTAACCACTTATAGTATAGATTACTCCAAAGCACAGAACAATTCAAGAGGGTAACTTCAAACGAGAAAGAAAGGGGTGGGTGAAATCGAGCATTGCATTTTTCCTAATATTTTGAAGAATGATTTTCATTTATTTTCCTGCATTCTTCATTTCTCTTTGGTTCTGTCTGCAAAAGATGAATTTGTCATATGTTGTAAGGTATAATGTGGGAGACAAGTTTGCTAATCAAAGATTACCTTATGTTGTAGCCCTGAATTACTGATGCTAACTCTCTCTACAGTTAATGGCCCTGTTTCTTGGAATCCTCACCAGAGACTCCAGTATTGTGAGCAGTTTGCCTCTGCCTTTCCTGCCCCGCTACCCCTGGCAGAGGCTTCCATTTCTCCCTCCTACCCATGACAAGTGCAACATGAAGGCAGCTGGCTTCTATGCTGCATCCCCCTGCAGCAAGCTCAGGGCTCCCTTACTCTCCCTGGCCACTTTGAGGGAACCCAGTATGGAGTTAGAATGGCACTGCCCATAAATACCTCCCCTCCTTAATGAAAACACCCGAGGGGAGCCACGAATGCTAGCTTGAGACAACCTCCTTGCTTCTGCATCCCCAAAACCTAGCGTTCTCTCTCTCCCTCTCCCCCCTCTCTCTCTCCCTCTCC
>NW_022196891.1:8072036-8141774 GCF_008632895.1 Mastomys coucha
CCCCTTCCCCCCTCTCTCTCTGATAAACCAAACTGCAGAACTCTCCAGGTGCCTGTCTTTCAGATCTTAAAGAAATAACAAATTCAAAGAAGATTAAGGCCCCACGTTTGAGTCATAGAAAAAGGTAATCAGAGGTCACAGATAGTTATGGCCAGCCATAAAATCAGTTCCTGATAGCCCAACAAAAGACACTCTTTAATCCCCCTCCCTACTTCAGTTTGGACCCAGCAAATGATGTTATGTTTGAGTTACAACTTACCTAACCCCGCCTCCACTCCCCTTCACCCTAAGCATTCAGACTTCCTAACTGTGCTGAACATAAACCCAAAGATTTCCTAACTTACAGTAGCATGCCAATACCTACAATGCTTGTTTTTGTTGTTGGTGGTGGTGTTGTTGTTTTGGTTTTTGGTTTTTGGTTTTTGTTGTTGTTGTTGCTTTTAGAGACAGGGTTTTTCTGTATAGTCCTGGCTGTCCAGGAACTCACTCTGTAGACCAGGCTGGCCTTGAACTCAGAAATCTGCCTGACTCTGCCTCCCAAGTGTTAGGATTAAAGGCGTGCGCCACTGTAGGGGGGGGGGCTTGCTATCCTAGTCAAGATTTTAAATAATAAAAAGACTCTTGCAAATTGCAGCAATTTTTGGGCTCATCTGGGTTTCCCAAGGACTCAGGGCATAATACATACAGTCACAATATCTGAATGTCATGCTAATTATAATTAATGTAATATATACTACCATGTCCTGAAATAGTGTTTATTACCAACAATAGTTCTCAGTTTCCCTATTGACAATACAGCAGTGACTGCTTTTCATATCATAAAATTCATTACAAAGTAAACACAAAAATATTGTTATTATATTTTAAAATACTTCATTCAAGTATCTCATTTAATCCCTAATTATACTTACTGGGAAAAGTATTTTTAGGATGATTGGTATGAGATTGGTTAATCGATTTAAGACTCCTCTATATAACTAGTTACCAAAGAGGGATAAAATACAAATGTTCAAATTAAAAATGGAGTGTGAAACACTAGAATTTTTTAAAACATTTCTCTTCGATACATAGATGGAGCATGAAATCAAACATCAAGCTAACAGGAAGTAAAACTGGAACTAGGTAACAGGAGTAGAAGATACTAAAATTTAAGTATTCATCAATGTAATTTAGCCATGTCTTTTACTCTTTTCCAGGAACACAAAATTGAAATTACATTAGTTAGGATGCAGTGTTAGATTTATGGAATGTTCTTGATAAATCTATAATCTGGGAGAGATGAGTACTTGAGGATAGAAGTGTTTAATTTTGGTCTAATTATATATTAATATAAAATTATATTATGTTATAATTATATATACATATATATGATTTATATACAACACACACATATATATGCATATATCTCTTTTCTATATAGAACTTTCATTGCTTTCTCTATCCTCACTGTCAGACCTCAAATGCTGATGCTGCTTCTGCAATAAGCTTCCCGTCTCATTTTGCAGAGTAATTTCACCTGTGATATTCATTTCATTTTTCTCAATGTAAAAATATAGAAACAAATATTTTTCTTATTCATCTATTAACAAATTATGTTGCGTGATATTTAAAGACTTATCTTGGAAGATTGTTACATTAATATGACCTTTAATATGATATACACTTAAGTGTGGGTTCAAATTTATAAATTATATTATACTGCAACTTATTGAAGTATTTATAGATATAGACAGTGACCACTGCTTCATTTTT
The DNA here is from genome assembly GCF_008632895.1 of Mastomys coucha. Taxonomy (NCBI): domain Eukaryota; kingdom Metazoa; phylum Chordata; class Mammalia; order Rodentia; family Muridae; genus Mastomys; species Mastomys coucha. The sequence continues at coordinate 8,073,789 of NW_022196891.1, forward strand.
TTAGATGGCATCAATTATCACTTTTAAGCACTAATTTTAAAACAGTGTGAATATTTATGAAAGACTTTAAAAAGATGACAAATTTATTCCATGGTGTTTACTTTTCAATTTTAGATGATATAATTAGATTCCCTTAAAAATCATTAGCAGTTCTGTATTCACTAAAAATTTCTGGAGAGTACTATATGTAGGATACCTTTCTATCAAGTTTCAGCTAGCGAGCTCCAAAACTACAAGACAGTGTCCCGTCAGTGTTTCAGTTAGAGCTTCGAAGCTACAATACGGAGCATAGATTTGACTTCCTGCTTCGTGATATTTATGGAAAGAAGGCATTTCTGAAGACATATGCATCTTAGTAACATGAGCTAGTTAACTCACACTGGAAAACTGGAATCACCTTTCTTTTTCTCTAGTATTTGTGTGATCAGAAAATGTTATGCAGGATTATAGGGAAAATATGTATCAATACCCTTACTGGCACTTGGAATCTGAATGTTTCAATACCACTGCCAGACAAAGATATGATGAATGATATAATATTGGCATGATCATTTTAAGGGTAATATGGTTGCATTTTATGCATACTACACTGCAAGAAATATATGCTTGGTACTGTAAATATGCTTAAAATCCAGTAGCAAGAGAGTCATATACACTGGCAGGGAAGTACTCCTTTTGTTTTGCTAAGTGGACATGCTGCCAAACTTTATACTACATATGTATACCTATAGAATAGTACTGGTCTTACCTGGGATGGAGAAGATCTTTGATTTTTTGTTTGTTTGTTTGTTTGTTTGTTTGTTTTGGTCTGTGATACTGAATTCAGAGACACCATCTGACCAACGTGAAAGAAAAAAGTGGTTGTTATGCAGTCCCTAAGAAGCATATCAGCATTGTACCCTACATAGTAGAAGAAATATCATAGAAGAAGGATGAGAAGGAATGTGTGAACTGCAGGATAAGAAGTTCCATGAAATGTTACCATCTAAATATGGCAAGATTGTTGCAGTTGTAAACACACAGCAGCTCTGAATACCTCCACAAGAACAGAACAAAACTGGACCAGGTACAATTCCATCACTGAAGAAAGGGAATGCTCATGAGCCTCTACATTTTCTACGTAGTAATCTATAGACAAAAGTTCCTGGAAGAATGGGTTTGATCAGTGGTGCAGCCATTCATCCCAGCAAATAACTCTGTACCCAAGTTCATAAATGCAACTATAGTTAAACTCAGTGTGGTATAGGAGAGAGATGTACCCAGTAAAAGAGAAATTTGTTGGACAGAAGAAGTAGAGACGTAGAAAAGATGATGAAAAGAAATAGCAATAGGGTTGAAAATGACAAAAATACATAAGATAGAAATATAAAATTTTAAAAACTAATAAAAAAGTAATAATAGTAAATGGACATTTTTCTTTCACGAGGCCTTTGAAGAAATTATGTGGAAATTTATTCTGTCTTATTATGAATGGAGGTGTTCTTGGTTTTGCTGTTTTTATAGTTTTCCCTGAGGACTTTCAAAAGCTTTAAACATTGTTCTTAGAGTGAGATCTCCTCACTCCATGATGTTTTAAGTGTTAATATTTGGATCAGTCTTGAGCTGCTCCATTGCATTCATAATGAAGAAATTTTCTTTTCCTTTCCCATTATTTGATGATTATACCTGTTGTTGTTGTCATCCCTGTCAGTTGTATGTTGTCATCTCTCATCCCCTGGTTTAAGAAGATCTTCAGTTATGGAAAAGGTGAATTTTAAGTGAATCTGTCATTGTACATCTAATACGATTTATCCAATATGTGTCAGTTGTCCTTATGCAAGAACAAATAAGTAGAGTCCAGTGATGTGTTCTTTCTGATCTATCTGGGCCAGTGCCCTGAGCAGACCTTGGGCACAAACTCTGAAGTGAGTCCCATAATATCCAGAGGAAGCTATACTTCCAGGTGTTCTAACATGCCCAGGATCATAGGATCGGAGGTGAGGAGGATACATCTGTCCTAACACTGGAAGGGACTGGGACCAGTGGGACCAGGCAAGCAGAAACTCCTAGTGGCACAGATTCCTTTCAGTCTGTCAGGGCCAGTGCCCTGAGCAGTCCTTGGGTGCAAATTCCACACAATACTCCAGAGGAAGCTTCACTCCCAGATTCTCTAACACACCCAGGATCATAGACTCCAAAGTGAGGAGGACACAACATCTGTACCAATACCAGGAGTAATTGGGACCATCAGGACTTAGGAAAACAGGAAATCTGCCAGTCCAGTGGTACAGGTTTCTTCTGGTCTGTCTGGGACAGTGCCCTGAGCAGACCTTGGGTACAAATTCTGCAGCCAGTCCCAGAACATGCAGAGGAAGCTCCACTCCCAGGCGTAATAACAAGCCCAGGATCATAGGACCAGAGGTGAGGAGGACACAACATCTGTCCCAACACCATGAGTAGCTGGGAACAGTGAGACCCAGGCACACAGGAACTCTGTCAGCCCAGTGGCATGGGTTCCTTCAGTCTGTCTGGGCCAGTGCCTTGAGCGGACATTGGGAGCAAACTCTACAGTGAGTCTGATAATACCCAGAGGAAGCTCTACTCCCAGGCGCTCTGAGGGGCCCAGGATCACAGGATCCCAGAATCACAGGATCATAGAGACAGCTTGACTCTGAGGAGTTCTGACACAAACAGAATCACAAGGACAGGCCACAGTCAGATTTAGCCAGGGCAAGTAGCACTAGAGATAAGAAGATGGCGGGAGGCAAGCATAAGAAAATAAGCAACAGAAACCAAGGTTACTTGGCACCATCAGAAACAAATTCTCCCAGCCTAGCAAGTCTTGGACACACCATCACACTGGAAAATCAAGATTCAGATCTAAAATCACTTCTCATGATGATAACAGAGGACTTTAAAAAGGACATAAATAACTCCCTCAAAGAAATACAGGAGAACACATGTAAACATCTAGAAGCCCTTAAAGATGAAACACAAAAATCTGTTAAAGAACTTCAGGAAAACACAATCAAACAGGTGAAGGAAATGAACAAAACCATCCAGGATCTAAAAATGGAAATGGAAACAATAAAGAACTCACAAAGGGAGACAACCCTGGTGTTAAAAAACCTAGGAAAGAGTTCGGGAATCATAGATGGAAGCATCACCAACAGAATACAAGAGATAGAAGAAAGAATCTCAGGGGCACAAGATACCATAGAAAACATTGACACAACATTCAAAGAAAATGCAAAAACAAAAAGCACCTAACCCAAAACATCCAGAAAATCCAGGACACAATGAGAAGACCAAACCTAAGGATAATAGTTACAAATGAGAGTGAAGACTTCCAACTTAAAGGGCCAGTAAATATCTTCAACAAAATTATAGAAGAAAACTTCCCTAACATAAAGAAAGAGATGACCATGAACATGCAAGAAGCCTGCAGAACTTCATATAGACTGGACCAGAAAAGAAATTCCTCCTGTCACGTTAGTAATCAAAACACCAAATGAACAAAACAAGGAAAGAATTTTAAAGACAGTAAGGGAAAAAGGTCAAGTAACCTATAAAGGCAGGCCTATCAGAACTACACCAGACTTCTCACCAGAGACTATGAAAGCTAGAAGATCCTGGGCAGATGTCCTACAGAACCTACAAGAACACAAATGCCAGCCCAGGCTACTATACCCAGCAAAACTCTCAATTTCCATAGATGGAGAAACCAAGATATTCCATGACAAAACTAAATTTACACAATACCTTCCCACAAATCCACGCCTACAAAGGATAATAGATGGAAAACACCAACATAAGGAGCAAAACTACACCTTAGAATAAGCAAGAAAATGATCTTTCAACAAACCCACACAAACATAATTCTACCTCTAACAAGAAAAGTAACAGGAAATAACAACTTTTTCTTAATATCTCTTAATATGAAAATTAATATTACCAACATATCCTAATCAATTGAAACTCAAAAGTATGAGGAATTGAAATTTGTTGGCTATCATCCTGTGGTCTTTCTAATTTGGAGAAATAGGTCCAATATTGTACAATCCATATACACTTTCTGCTTGTTTGTACATGCCAGTGTTTTGCTGTGTACCACATAATGGTCTTAAAATCATGCTTCTCCTATCTTAGCCTTTCTACTAGTAGGATTGATTATTTGATGTTTTTACACTCTGCTATGGTTTTCAGAACAGCTTACACATTTCAAAATTATTTACGCAGCCAAAAGAAATGTAAACAATTAATGTGAGAGGCGACTTTTAAGAGAACAACAAAGAGTGAAACTGAATGCTTTGCTTGATGTTTGAAACTATTGTATCAATTTTGAAGAAGAGGACTTAATAAATTACTCTTTCTCTGAGATGAATGCATTTTAAAATCATCACAGCCAATGAACCAAATTCTTACCTCACCTAATGTCTGTGCCACCCTCCAAGCAGAACCATTGTTCATTGAAACAGTTGGTGAGTGACGTCACGGATAGACCATCTTATTACACACACCATTTCTTAAATGAATGTAACCTGTTCTCTGTGGGCTGAGAATGAAGACAATGACTCAAGTCAAATAGCTTTGACCATAGGAGGAAATCTTTATCCAAAAATCCTGCCTACAATTCATTCCTTGGCACAGCAGAACTGTCAACTCTTAGTTTAGCTACTGTAGAGGTAAAATCTTTTGGTGATGTGAGGGTCATTAAAGTACAGCCTTATTACAATGAAGTCCAATGTCTCAAAATTGTTCTTATTTTGGGCTTGTACCACAGTGAGAGCCAAGATTTTAAGCTCTACTAAAAACAAAACAAAACACACAAACAAACGATTTTGTCTATTTATGTTCATTTAAGAAAACCTAGTAGTGATATATTATTTTAAAATATACAGTTAATATGTTTGGAGTTATTTAAAATTTATATTGAGAAAAAGTGTGTATTTTCAGTATTGTTTTAGATGAACATCTACATAAGACTGTTCAATTGATTATTTTTTTATATCTAACAACTTTTATAATGCTCATTTTTATTGTTACAATATTTTATAATTTTTTTAGATTTATTTTATTTATTTTATATGTATGAGTACACTGTAGCTATACAGATGGCCATGAGCCATCATGTGTGGCGGGAATTGGACTCAGGACCTCTGCCGGACCTGCTCGCTCCAGCATAATTCACTGTAACTGTAGTTGTCTTCAGAAGCACCAGAAGAGGGTGTCAGATCTCATTAAGGGTGGTTGTGAGCCAGCATGTGGTTGCTGGGATCCAAACTCAGGACCTTCGGAAGAGCAGTCAGTGTTCTGACCCACTGACCCATCTCGCCAGCCCATAAATTTTAAAGACTAAAACAAAGTAAAAAAAATGAAAAGTATTGCAGGTATGGGAGAATTCAGGGTACAAAAGGGAAAGAAGAATGTGATGTAATTCTATTTACTTAAAATATGTTCTTAAATATTAACAAATTATGATAAATTGAAATTATGTATCTTTTTTCATCATAATGCAATAAAACTTAAATAAAAAATAATAACTTACTCTCTAAATTCCTTACTTAAATAAAAAAAGAATTCCTTACTCTCTAAATTACTCCTTTCTCTCTAGATTTAAGAAGTTTCATTCTTTCTCTTGTAAAATAGAACCAAGTGTTCTACAGCAAGAAGAATCCAAGTCAGATTTCTGCTCTTTCACAGTAGTGTGTTCATTGTATAATCTTTTATTTTGTGAGAAGCCTATGATCATTCATTAATTTCTACTTCTACCTGCATTTTGGCTGATCTCTGTGCTCCTGGCCACCACAATCAGTATTTTAAACATTTAATGTAACTACAAGTAGAGACGACTTGCTTAGTTCACAAGGTCCAATATGCCTGATTATCTCCTGTAAATCCTTGCTATCCATAATCCTCCTTCAAGATAGCAGTTTCTAACATTTCATTGGTCTGCTTCCCTTGATATTTCATCTTTCTAAGTACACTAATAAAGTAATTAAATAATGGTTATCTGTGGGAAAAATCTAGATAAATATAAAATATCACTGCTTTTAGAGGGAACAAAGTATATCACATTCTCTAGTAACTCATACTGTATAAAAATAAAGATCAGAATTCAGAGTTATAACAAGTGCTTTAATTTTACTTGGTATTTGTAATTGTGGTACAAAAGAACGTATATTTGTGATAAATATTAAGTGTTTCTGCTTCTAGTACTTCTCGGACAAAAAGAAGTTCAATTTGGGACTTGACTAAATATTTAAAAAGAAATACAATATTAAAAGGTCTGGCAAATCCATTGGACTGAGCACAGGGTCCCCATTGAAGGAGTTAGAGAAAGGACCCAAGGAGCTGAAGGGTTTGCAGCCCCTTAGGATGAACAACAATATGAACTAACTAGTACCCTCAGAGTTCCCAGGGACTAAACCACCAACCAAAGGGTACACATGATGGGACTCATGTCTCCAGCTGCAGATGTGGCAGAGGATGGCCTAGTTGGTCATCAGTGAGAGGAGAGGCCCTTGGCTCTGTGAAGGTTCTGTGCCTCAGTGTAGGGGAATGCCAGGGCCAGGAAGAGGGTGGGGTGGTGAGCAGGAGGAGGAGGAAGGGAATAGCTTTTTTTCCCCCAGAGGGGAAGCTATGAAAGGGGTATCATTTGAAATGTAAATAAAGAAAATACCTAATAAAGAAATACTACTTAAAAAAAAGATCTGGCAAAATTAAGAGGCAAAAGGATATATAAGCAATATACAATAAAATAAAAGCAAAGGGAAAATAAAAGCAAAGGGACAGAGATTCTTGTCAGATGTTAATGATAGAATATCTTATTTTTGATTGAAATGCAAAGAATTCCTGAAAGCACTGAGTAGGGACACCTGACTCATAGAATATGTGAGATATTAGCCATCGGATGGGTAATGTAATAATGTTTATATGAGACTACAAGAGTGACAAGGTCAGGGGTGTGCTATGCAATGGAGACTTCTGGATCAATATAAGCCTCTCATTTATTTCCCAATTTTATACATGTAATGCCTGAGATAATAAATAGTTTTGTCCATGCAGTATTATCTAAATTAAATTTCCAGGAAAATTGTATTTGGTTGGCACAAAGCTAAAATCAAATACAAATTCTTACTAAGGATAGATTACACTTCATAACCAATACATTGATGAGCCCATAGGTTAAATCCCCAAAACCACCAAAAAAAAGAAAATGGAGGGAAAAAGTAATTAAAAAGAAAATAAAAAACAAACAAACAATAAATTAATCAGAAAGTACGTATTGTATTAGGAAAGAATTTCAAGATATGAAAAAATCAGTTTACATGGAAGAATGAAGACATTTTGCATTTATTCCAACTGAATCAAAAAAATTTATAAATATATAGTTAACTAAATAAATTAAACAAAAGTTCCATTTTAAAAAGCACAGACTATGTTAAGCTTAACAAGAACAAAAGCTCCAGTGTGGATAATTCAATTGCACTAAGAAGGGGGAACAAAACAATCATAGAAGGCAAAGGGAAGGAGGGAACCTCTAGAGTGTCCCAGACACCAGGGATGTGAGAGGCTCCCAGGACCCAACAGGGATGACATTGCCTGAAATGGCCAACAGAGGGGAGATAGAACCTAAAGAGACCACCCACAGTAGCACCCACATGGCACACATTTGAGGCATGGGGCCACACACATATTTTCAAAGTATTTGATCCAGAATTGTTCTTGTCTAAACGAAATGGAGGGACACAAAATGGAGCAGAGACTGAAGAAAAGGCCATCCAGAGACTGCCCCAACTTGGGAATCTATCCCATCTACTGGCATCAAATCCTGATAATATTACTAATGCCATGGTGTGGTTGTGTAAAAGGAGCCTAGCATGGCTGTCCTACGAAAGACTCTACCAGTAGCTGACTGAGAAAGATACAAATACTTACAGCCAACCATTGGACTGAGGTCAGGGACCCCTAAGGAAGAGTTAGGGGAAGAACTGAAGGAGATGAAGGAGATTGCAACCCCATAGGAAGAACAACAATGCCAACTGATGGGTTTTGAGTCGCGGCAGGAAGCGTCTGCAGACACCAGACACCAGGCCCAGGCAGTTTCATGTGTAAGAGGTTTAATTGGAAGGAGGGTAGGGGGGTAGCAGCGCAGGAAGAGAGAGGGGAGAGAGAGAAGAAGAGAGAGAGAAAGATGGAGGAAAGTACCCATATATTTATATGTGTGGTGACGTAGTAATGCAGGTAAAGGTGGAAGCTGAACCCAATGGATTCTGGGAATATGGTCGCCATTGCCCTGGCGACAGGTCTATGGACCCGCCCACATATCTGCCGCAGGCAGGTTCTGGATGCTAACACCAACTAACAAGGACCCCTCAGACCTTACCCAAATTAAGCCACCAACCAAAGATCATATGTGGGCTGGTCTGTGGCCCCTGCTACATATGTAGCACAGGACTACCTTGTCATGCCTTTGTAGAAAAAAAGATGTGTTTATTCCTGTAGAGAGTTTATGCCCCAGAGAAAAGGGGCTGCTAGAAAAAAGGGTGAGGTGAGAGTGGGTAGGTGGATGGGTGGGGGAGCACCCCCTCAGAAGCAAAGTAGAGGGAAGATGAGGTGAAGAACTCGTGGAGGGGGGACCAGTAAGGATACAAGATTGTATATGTAAATAAAATAAAATAAAATAAAATAGTGATAAAATAACTGGAAATTCTAGAATTTTCCTAATAGAGTTTGGACAGGTAGTTGTCTTTGATTAAGTATGAAAAAGTGATGTGACTTATGTCTGCAAGTATAATTTTCATAGAAAATAAAAACATTAAAATATTGTGGCCAATTAGTAGTATATTTGTTCCTAATTCTAGTTCATAGAGAATGGTCATATATGAATACCCATACATATATATGAAGATATTACATATGGAAATGCACACACATATACATAACAAAGGAATTGAAAAGAGATTATATGTCAGTCATAATGCAAACAGTCAACACAGACTTATTGGAAGCACAGTAGAATTTCTTTTGGTACTTTCTTATAATTCAATTTAAAGGTAAACTTGGATGATTGAAACATCCATTAGAGTAAGATACAGAGAGTAATTGTCAGTTCAAACTTTTTATATTATCAGTTCTGATTCAGATTAAAAATACTTTACATATATGAGCATCGAACATTACCATTAATTGACAGGTGAAATATTTATGAAATTACTATTTAATCTGACATGTCACTCAGAATCCTTTGAAGCATAAACTATTCTTTTCAGAATGATGAAATACATTGAAAATTAATTTATATTCTCAACTGAATACTAAAATTTGACATCTTTTACCCTTGGATCCTTAGGTTGTATCCTGGCATCCTCTGCACTTCTGAGCATGATCTCATAGAAACTATGGTCTCATAACCTCATTCATATTGTTTATAATATGGATGTTAGCATTCTGTCAAAACTCCACCCCACAGTTACCTGGCAATAGCCAGGCGTTTTCCACCCCACAGTTACATGGCTATAGCCAGGCGTTTTCCACCCCACAGTTACGTGGCAATAGTCAGGCGTTTTCCACCCCACAGTTACATGGCTATAGTCAGGCGTGTTCCACCCCACAGTTACGTGGCAATAGCCAGGCGTTTTCCACCCCACAGTTACATGGCTATAGTCAGGCGTGTTCCACCCCACAGTTACATGGCTATAGTCAGGTGTGTTCCACCCCACAGTTACATGGCAATAGTCAGGTCAGCCTGACCCACTATAAAAGGATCTGCTTGCCCCCTCCCCACTCTTGTACTCTTGCTTCTCTCTTGTTCTTGCTCTGCCCTTCCTATTCTCCTCTCCCCTCATCTCCACATGCGCATGGCACACTTCTATGTATTTATTCTCTCTATGTCTCTCCGCCTTTCTCTGCCTCTACTACCTTCTTAACTCCCCTCCATGTCCTGAATAAATGCTATTCTGTACTGTATGATTGCTCTGCTAGTCCTCAGGGGGAAGGAATGCCTTGGAATGGTCCTGCTGAGACATCCCCTTCCTCCATACCTCATCACACATCCATCTCTCTTTACCTTTTTATAAATATATCAACAGATGGTTAATAAAACTGAGTTTGAGTTTTTATCATTTGATTTTGGATCAAATTATATAATATACAGAATAATTTTATCCAAAGAAACTACTGGCTTTTGGACATATATGAGTTGAGTGGAAAATAATACTTACAGTACATATAATTTTCCCATGCCAACATGATTATCTCCAAGGTTATTTACACTGTAGAAGAAATACTTAAGGCTAACTAAAATTTTATAATGAGTATAACATAATTTTATACAATTTAATATAATATAATAAAATTTTATAATATAAAATGCATACAACTAATATAATACAATAACTTATTTAAAAGCACACAATAATTGCTTAGAGATTCCTTAATACAAAACCCCACAACTGGGCAATGTGCAGAGAATGAGAGAATTTTGAGCACTGAGTCCTAAGCAGGAAGCCTTCATCTAAGACTTCATTTCAAGGCTCTATTCAGAAAGGGAAATCTATTCAGAATGGGAACCAGACAGATTCTAAGAGCCAGGACTGATGGATGGCAGCAAGTTATATCTGTCTGGTTCCAGCCAGAGCAAGTACTAGCACATATAAGAAACATAGACATAAGGCTTCCTTCCACCTTCAACCAAGAAACTACCTGCAACTGACACCTACTAAAAAAAAGAATCAAAGTTTTGTTTATTTATTTATTTGTGTGTTTGTTTCCAATGGAGTCTCACTGGGAGTATTAAAGTATTAACCACATATTAGAGCAATCCTCAATCCCACCTTGCTGGTTAATAAAAGATGAACTCTGTGATATTTTTGTAGATTTTTAGTTTCAATTTCCTTTACTTGGATATTTGTTGTTGTTCTTTAAATTTCTTTTCTTTTCTTTTTTATTTTTCTGTCTTATTGGTCCTTTGCTTATTTATTTTGAGATTTATTGTGTTTTGTGGATCTTGTTTCTTGTTTTGTTATCATTTTTATTCATTTATTTATTTTTGGTTGTGAGCCTAGCCTTTAACGGCTGAGCCATCTCTCCAGCCCTCATTTCTTTATTTTTAAAGTGAGGAAACAAACATAAAGTGGATGGGTAAGGAATTGGAAAAAATATGGAGAAAATTGGGGGAATAGAAAATATCATCAAATGAATATAATAATTTCACTAAAAATATATTGGCATTGTATAATCAGTATTTAGTATAATCAGTAACTAGATTATTTCAGTTTTTTCTGTGCTTAATAGTTGGTAGTGGAATATATTAATTTTGTGCCATTTCTGTAGTTATCATCTATCATACTTTAAGAAATGTGAACAGCATTTTTAATCATTGCTAAGTTTGAAGGTTTATTCTGTTGTTCCTTTTCTTGAAATTGCACTAACATCGGATAGAAATTGATCAACTATTTTCTGTCCACTACTTTAAACATGAATCTTTAAAATTATTCTAAGGTAGTAGAAGATGGAGAACAGAAAAGTATCCTGTCACTGGGATATGGCTCAGAATGCTCTGCCCCTAGCCCCTATCATTTCTCTGTCCCATCTTGATTTAGAACGTAGTTCTCTATGACTTAGAGTAAAAGCTAGGTGTACTCTGTAATTCCTATCAGCTACAGTACTTTTTGCCCCACTGATTAACTCTTCTGATGGAATGAGATATTCAGCATCTCATATGGGTCCCTGTCATTCCAGAGGTCTATACTGTATTAAGGAGCACACCAGATAAGTTTAGTATCTTCCTGTTGAGGCTACCTGCTGTGTGCCCCAGGGGGTTCCAAAATCCCTCTTGGGGTAGGGTAGACATTAGGAAGTAACACTGACACATTTCTCCAAAGTAATTCTCTAGTTTTTGTTGTTGTTTTTGAAGAAACACATATACTAGATTACTTTTCTTCCAAGCAGATCATGTATCTCTAAATGAATGTAAACAAAATGCTCGACAAAATAAAGCAGCAAAGAAAAAAGTGCAAATAAGCATCTTGGAACCATTTTAAAGAGTTCAATTACCTATTTTCTATCCATGTTTTAGAAATAATAATTATATATTGCATGCACTAAACCATCTTTTTCCTTAAGTCTACTAATTAACTGAACACTGGACTGAGTTATGTTCTTAAGAATTATTTCAATCATACACTGGATAGTTATGTGTAAAATGTGAAGCTTGGAAACTTAAAGGACATTTGTGTCTCTAGCTTTGTGATGTGATTCCAGATGTGTCCTTTACCCTCATCGCATACCCATTCTCGCATTCATTTTCGTTCTTCAAATCATGCAAGTATTTTGGGTCCTTGGTTTTGCTGTTCTATATTTGTAGACTCAGGGGCGCAGGGGCCTCATGCTGAATCTTGATCTCATTTATAAAAGACTTTTTAAAAGTTCTCAGAAGGGAGCTCATGGAGTGTGTGTGTGTGTGTGTGTGTGTGTGTGTGTGTGTGTAAGAGAGAGAGAGACAGAGACAGAGAGACAGAGTCACACAGACACGTAGACACACAGACAGACAGGGACAGAGAGAGACAGACAGCTCAGAGAAATAAGAAAGTGAGAGCTTCAGGTTGGAGAGAGAATGGTAAGAATATAACACAAGTAAAAGGTCACGGACTACCCCAGCCTGGAATGGAGGTCCCTGGGATGTGGGTTCTAGAGGCCAGGTGGGCAAGGATTAGGTGGTGACAAAAGAAACAAACACAGAGGAGTTATAATCTGAATGTATTTTGCAGCTCTCAAGCAGGGGCTTTTATACATTAAAACTCAAAATTTACATCTCTTAGAAACTGTTTCCAGTGAAATAATCACAAATACCAACAAAAAAATCTTTTGGTGCAGTAAAGCACAAAAATATCTCTTAGAAACTGTATCCAGTTAATCACAAGCAGAACAGGTAACATCATAATTAATATAAGTCAAAATATAACAATTCTAGAAGGATGTATTCAGTGGGGGCCATCATCCAAGGCTAGTGACATATTTCTCAAGAGCAGGTTAATAAATCTTTATGGTTAATGTTCTTAACTGCTGAGCTAACTCTCCAGCCTCATATGGTCAATTACTATTTAACATCAAATGCCTGATTTTTTTTATAAATCTTCAACATATAAATTTAAACTATTTTAATTCTTTCTAATTAAGGCTTTCTTTACCATATACCAAAACTCACCTCTGATGATACACATGTAGCCAAATGAAATTTTATTGTTGGGAAAGTTTTTATCTATCATAATAGTTTTGTAAATTATTTAAAAAGTATAGTGTTGGTTTCCCTGGGGATAAGGTCATGTTAGTGACCCCATCTCAAGGGATGGGTTCCTACCCATTATTCTCGCTTCAGACCTTGGCCTGGGCTACCAGAAACATGTAAATAAGGAAAACTATAAGAGAAAACAAAACAGATAGATTGCCATGAGAACTAAGGCTCAATAATTTTTTCTCTGGTGAAGAGTTCCACATCTGGTTCCAGGAGGCCTCCCCCTTTTGAGGTCAACCGCCTCAGTCTGTGGAACTTGTCACACAGATCCTACTGGAGGTGGTGTGGCATTAAAATATTATTTATTTATTTATTTATTTATTTATTTATTTATTTATTTATTTTTTAGAAATATAGGGTGGGCTCACCATAAGAAGGAAATAATGGTTTGTGCAATACTGGGGGAATATTTAAAAAATGAATGCACCCTGCAAACACTTTCCCACAGTGCCACGTTCTAGTGCCAGCACCGTCCGACCACAACACTATGTCCTGGCAGATTCTTGCTATTTTCTCCCAGCTAGCAGCAACATCTCGCTCACATGCAACACTTTACACATCTCCACAGTCATTCATTTAGTGCCCAGTACCCAAGAAAGCATGACTCTTGAGGCTTAATTGTCTAATCAGGTTTATATAATAATATCACAATTACAAGATGACAATACAATAATTTCAGTGCCAAATGATAAAGGTAATGTTTTGATCCAATTAATCTATCTTGTAAAACTTTTAGCTTGGTTGTTATAACCACACGGGGTCTGAATCGTCATCTTCCTCTGCCTCCACGATGAACAAGCCCCGCCCCTTCCTGTCCTCTGTTCTTTTTTCTCCCCAGGACTGTGGAGCAGCCGTCCCTCCTGAGTTCTGGGGTCAGAGAAAATACTGCAACACAAAACCACTTTTTCTAGTAGTTTCTACTGAAGGAACAATTGTCCTTCTCTGAGAGTAACAGCATTGAGCTTAAATTCCATTCTTTATCTTTTTGTCAGCTAAGGGAGAACATCTTCACCTTCATAATATATGTTTCATTCCCAAATCAGATGCAGGTAGCCTGGGTCATATAATAAGTCTGAGACAGGAAGGAATGATACGCCCTGCTCTATTCCTGTTTTCATCTCAACTGTGTTAGCTTCTGGGGAGGAGGGTGTACCTAAGTGTATTCAAGGTCATAATCAGCTTATCCTTTAGTTTCAAGGCTAGTTTTAAGCTTTTATTATGGAGTCTATTTTGCATCTTGATATTTGTACTAGGTGCTCATCACTAGCCAAAGGGCTAGAGCTTGTTTATTTTCAAATTAATAGTGGAAGCTAGTGCTTGATAACTCAGGCAGCTTAATGAATTTTGATCATGGTGTTTGAACCTTGCCTCTTAAGAAGAAAAGCAAATGTTTTGTTTACTGTTGTTGGTTTGGTCATTAGACCAAACAGCATTAGCTGTTTGGATTATGAAATTCTGGGCCCCTAAAATTGGGTGAGAATCCACATGTCCGCACCTTGTGGAGAGCTTTTGGGGCCAATTGGCAGGAATCAGACATTGGGCCAGGACAAGGAAGTAAGTTCAGGCAGGAATCTAAGTGTAGGCTAGAGCAAAGAAGTAGGCTTCAGGCATGAATATGACTTTGGGCGAGGACGGGAGAGTAGGCTCAGGTATCTTGGTCATCCTGATAAACTCTCAGCTAGTTTATTGCCCTGCTTGTTCCTTGACTATTTGTGTTTCTTGTACTGTTTGAACATAGTACTTGCATGTAATTAAAATGATATATATGCAGATTGGAAAAAAATAAACATACCTCAGCCTCAGAACTGGCTTGGATCATGCTACAATGTTGTCTAGTTGTCTTTTTTCTTTTGAATCCCCACTCTTGCGCTGGAGACCCTGTTGACTGACTGAGCTAGCTTGGTCAGCACCTAAGACACTTAGGGAAACCTGCCTTCAGTTGGTTTTGATTGGTAGAGTTACTGGCTGCTAGTGGTTGGGCAGAGAGACAGAGGAGGGACTCCTAGGATTCCCAGGCAAGGGAACAGGAAGGAGGAGGGAGGAGAAGATAAAACAACAACAGAGAGCATAGTTGCCATAGGAGCTGGTGGGGGGGTGCGGGGGGAGTTGTAGCCCAAGAGAGCTGCACATTGGTGTCTAAGGCAGTAAAGATGTTATATAGATTTTAGTAAGGAACAACTCAGGAATATCAGGGCGGGATGGATTAGTCATGTGGAAATTAGGAAGTGTCCCAGCCATGGAGCTGATTAAGGCATATCAAAATATAAAGGCTATGTATATGTGATTTTCATTGGGGAAGTCAGAACATTTGGGTAGCAAGGAGTACTGCTGCCATTGGGGTCAATTGAC
Organism: Mastomys coucha; assembly: GCF_008632895.1. Classification (NCBI taxonomy): domain Eukaryota; kingdom Metazoa; phylum Chordata; class Mammalia; order Rodentia; family Muridae; genus Mastomys; species Mastomys coucha. The sequence continues at coordinate 8,089,414 of NW_022196891.1, forward strand.
TAGCATTAATTTCTTACATCTACAGGTGGCATCCAATGTTTAAGAAACTCACTCTTAAAAGTTAATTGGAAATTTCCAAATGGAAAACATGTGCTGTATTTTAAGATCAGGAGGTGGAAATCATTGGTTCTTATCAAAGTGGCACAGTTTTTTTGCCCAAGCTGCATGGATTCTAGGACAAATATGTGCTAAATTGTCCTGCATAATTCTGGGGTTCATCAAGTGAATTGGGAGATTGCTACATCCTGCAAAATGGCCAGGGTGTTGGGTTGGGGGGGGGGCTTGGCATTCAGCTTGAGCCCTTCTCAAAGGTTTCTAAGCTGACTTGGAGAGCTTGTACTCATAGGAGCCCCTGCTGTGCAAGAAGACAAGCTGCTCAGGAAGATAGATAGATAGATAGATAGATAGATAGATAGATAGATAGATAGATAGATAGACAGACAGACAGATAGATAGATAGAGGTGGTATGCCTTCTACAATCAAATAAAAACATTAGAAATAATGGAATTTTAAGAGAACAGTGTTACTGTAAGTAACACTGGGTTCTTTGAATGTGGACTTCACAAGAATTCTGAGATTGCTTAGCCTCACATATACCACATTAGTACTCTGAGAATAGGATAATAATTGAAGTCAGATAAAGAGAAAGGTGATGTAATAAATATATACTCACACATAATGAAGGGAGAATGAAGGAAAATTGCTTAATTGTTTTTTAAGAATGCACTAATGAATAAATAAATTTAGGCTTTTGATCTCAAATAAAGGATCAAGGGCTGGGGATGGTTAGAAAAACGTTATCTCAACAGATAAAAGAAACTTAGGCCTTTTATCCCAGGTAAGAACAAAGGCAGGAGATGTTGAAAGAGCTTTGTCTCAGACAGATGAGATAAATGGAACCCCCTGCTATTAAAAAAAAGAAAGAAAGAAAATCCAAAAAAGCGAAAACAAAAAGGCAGTACATAATAATTGTTTAAGATTGCTTTTGATTGCTTTAATTGCTTTGAATTGTTTTAATGATCAAAATGCAGGTGGTTATAAATTTGGTGGTTCTGGTGTTGCAAATCCTCTGTGGGAGAGGTTAAAACAGAGCAGGCCTAAAGAACAAGGAGGATGCTAATTTAAATCAAGCTTTACTTTTGTTGATTGGTTGCTGGACCAAGGAAACTCTATTTTGGGAGAGAGGCTCTCTATTTCTGTTATCGGGAAATAATAAAAGGCTTTGGACCCTTTCCAAAGTGATGTGGATCAGAAATGATAGGAGAAAGCCCCCTGATGATCTTGGCTAGAGAAAGAAAACAAAAATGGAAGAACACCGCCCAGGACAGATAACGTGATATGCTCATCCCTCTACATGGGAACAGCCCTGAAACTGCCTTAGAAATGAAAATGTCTCTAGCCAAACATCAGCTAAAGTTAGCCAAAAAATCTTGTTGATTACAGAATACTCAAGATTCATCACGTTGTGGGATCATGAAAGGGAGCCTTGTTCGCCATTGAGCTAAGGCTCGAAACCGCAGGAGCTTCGCCTGGTTCGTGAACACCAGGTGCCTGCCATTGCTAGCTGCAGGTCCCGATAGATTTGTGGCCTTCAGTCATGTAAGGGCAATGTTCCAAGCCTCTGCCCAGGTAGGAGGACGTGATTCTCCTTCCAAGACACTCTTCCCTGCAAAAGGTAGTTAATCTCAGTCCCACCCTGAGAAGTGGGGTATGATTTCACTCATCCACTTTCCGCCCTGAGAATAAATGCCTTAAAATGAAGGACTGCCTCTGGAGAGCCAAGGAGAAGGCCTTGGCCTATAGAGCTGCCATCTAATCTCCAGAAGGCCTTTCTGTGCTTCTAGCCACTAAGCCAAGCTCAAGCCTGCCCACAAGGGACCAACCTGAGCTCCCTTCCACCCCCAGCCCCTTTTTTTCCCATCCGGGGTTAGATCCAGCCTGCAGGCCTCCACTTAGTTCTCAGCTCTTCCATGGCTTCCAGTGGTGCCTGAAGCCTGAGAACCAGACTGTCACAGCCTCATCACAGGCTGGGGATCACCAAGACAGCTCTGGTGGTCCCGTGTCTCAGGCCATGCTTCCCTACCCAAGGAGCAGTGTCCCTTGGTTGCCCAGCACCAACACCTGTCTGGCAACAGTGTGGGTGGGTTAAGTGTGCGGTCAAATGTTCTGTGTCCTGCCTCACCGAGCAGCCAAGCCCTGTGACAATGTGGACACAGAACCCTAATAACCCTACATCATGCCATCTTTCACATGGTATGAATTAAGACCTCAGTGCATGCAGCCTTTCAGACGGATCCAGTCAGAACTTTAGTCAATCCCAGAACTTTCTAACATATAGAGATAGGATAACAAATAATAAAGAAAGTTTTTTCCGTGAAACCATTTCTTCCAATTTTCCTACCACTCCACAGCCCTTAAAAAATATTTACTGCCCCTATTCAGCAGGAAGAAGTCATGAAGACTTTTCAGCTCTATTCTTTACTTTTGGGTGTCTGGTTATGGTTATTTTAAAATTATAGATAGGTTATTATTTTAAAGGATAATTTTGGAATGGTCATAATTTTGGACAGGTAGGAAACTGAACAGCTTAGACTTGAGGATTTCTATATTTTCTTTCCTCTTCTCTATCCTTTTTTGCTTAGGTAAAGGGGAGGTATTGGAAGGAAAAAGGTGGATAGAGTAATGTTATAAGAGATTAGATATATGTAAATGGATTTTTAAATTTATTCTTAAAATATTTACAGATTACAAATATTATAAGATTAATAATTTAATCTTACATTGGTAGAAATCTTTACATTTTGATCCAGAATTGAAGTTATATTTTTTACATTGGTACAGAGTTTGTATATTGATACAGGTTTAAGGTTTCATTGTTATAAAATTTTGTATATTGATAGAATATTTAAAATGAAAATTGTTACTCTTAGATAGGTATTGTGCCTGTTCAATTTATTTAAGAATACAAAGCTTAGACCCAGTTGTAATAACTGCTATGACAAACTATCTAGGATGATTAATGAATGCAAGTTAAGGGAGAGATAATAAACACATGTTATTTTAGATTCTGATTTAATTATGATAAAGTGTTAGAAATACTAGCCAAATAGAAATATCTAAGAGTAGTCAAGGTTTTACAGCTCCGGTATATTATATATAGATAAGTAGTCCTCAAAGACATCAGAGATCCACAGAAGATTTCAGTTAAAATCACTTCATTATTAATAGATCATTTGAGCAGGATAAATGTCTGCTCCTGACAGTATCCCCTTCCTACTTTAAAGAAGATATTAAAAATTATAACCACCATATGGAGTTATGCCAATTGTGGCAAGATAACCATTGGCAAGAATTGCCCTAATGCATCTGCTGAGGAAACATACTGTCCAAGAAAGGACACACACAATGGGGAATAGTTGACAGCTTAGCTCTGTCAAGGCAGAGTAAGCTAGTCCTTCCTAATTCATCCTTCACTTAAGTTCTGTCAGGTGGTTCTGGCCCAGAAGGCTCAAGACAGACGCTTCAACATTATGGAGAATAGAGGAACAGTCATGGCGGCCAGCTGTATCTACAAACTGTTTTAAGTTTTGGAAGCTAGGTTTTTGTACTTCCTACATATTTAGGTAATATTTAATTAATTCTCATATCAACGACAGGACTGGAGACTAGTTATACTCTTGTAATCAAACTAAAGTTGTTTAGCATCAAGGAAGATGATCTAGATTGGAAAGTATGTTTTTCAGATGGTAATGCAAATTAAAGTCAACAAAATTCAGGCACATAATTGAAAACTCTTTTAAGTTAGGATAGACGATAGAATAATTTATCTAGGTTCCAAAAATAATGGACTGGATGCTATGAGTGCATATGATACCTTACAATTTATGTCATTGTTATAATTATGTTTGTTGTATAACTGAAAGAAAAGAGTCTTTTTAAACGGACAAAAACGGGGAAATGCTGGGAGTTTGGCCTAATGCTGCTTAGGTTATGTAAATTTGCACCCCCAAAATTTTGGGCATGAGGACCTGCTTATCTGCACATACGACACTGAGAGACCCTGGCTGCAGTTGGTTCTGATTGGCCAATAAGACTGCTGGCAGCCAATAGCTGGGCAGGGGGGACTTTTAGGTTCTTTGGGCTGGGGACAGAGACGAAGGAGGAAGAAGATCCACCATGCTTCAAGGAGAGGAGAGATGTCACTCCTCTGAAGGTTTGATGTCTGTTGCCACTTCCTAACCCCCAAGCAGCTAATCTACCTCCTTCCTATATTCCATTCTTGTTGACTTAGACCCAGTCAGGCAGCCCTCTTGGGGCTGCTCTCTCCCAGCTCCATCACAGTGGCTATGCTCTCTGTCCTGAACCTTCACAGCCATCCCTCCAGTCCTCTTTTTATTATATTGCTTTATGGCATTTTAGAAAGCATAGAAAAACTAGATTCAATTTTAATTAGATTTCATTCCTCTGTATTTGAGCTGCTCAAAACAAGATAATTCCCCCAGAGACTTATTAAATTTTAAAAGGGAATATTTGTTCAAGACTAGACATAGGGTCAAGACTTTTGAGAAACTAATGTTAACTCCACTAATCAAGGAGAGACAGGCTCTCTAACTGGCTGGTGAACTAATGGGAAAGTACTGGAGGACTTTAGGGTGGATGGTCAGTGTGATTACGCTCTGGCTTTTATTAATTTTGCTTGTAGTGGTGAGGTCCCTGCTTTCCCCGAGGCTGGGGAATAGGGTGTTATCTTTCTGCTCATTAAGTCTCTAGAGGAGAGTTCCCTTCCCTGTGAGAAAGATCTCTGTCCACTGAAGCTTTACAACCCAAAGGCACAGGAATTACAATTACAATTCCAAGTTTTCTAAAACAAAAGCTGTGAGGAAAGAGAGATCAGGGAACTTTATATTCCAGCAGAGATCTTTGACAACACTTCCAGTTGTGGTAAAGGGTCAGAACATCTTGTTGGCCACTGGGTAGTTGAAATTTTTAATTCTCTGTCATTTCTGATTTTATTGCACTTTAATAAAAATGAGCAATAATAGTACTCAGTATCAAATCTAATTTTTTTCTGTTGTTCTGTTTTTTTTCAAGTTGCACTATTTTTATAGTAGATAATCAACCATTTTCTCCCATAATTTAATATTTTCCTTAAGAATACTTCTTCAACTTTGCGTATATCCTCTCACTTAAATACTATGCTAAAATTCATATATTACTCCATATTCTTCCATTTATTACTTAACTCCTCTCTACAATAATTATTTGGAATATTTTCACAACATTTATTACTCCCCAAATCTCCTGAAGTTTGCTAAGGCAGTTGACTTTACTGTATTTTCTGTTACATCTTTTCTGTTGAAATTCTTAGTTGATTATCTAAATGGATTTTATTCAACTTTATTCCATGATCTAAATACAAGTGAGTTTCTTATTTATTTGCTCCCTCCCCCCCCCACATATCTCTGCTCTGATTCATTTTGTTTTCATCTTTTTCTTTCATTAAAGTATTTTTATTTAGAGGGCAAGTTGGGGAATATATACTCTGAATTCCCATTTGTTAGTTCCGTTAACTTAAAAGATCTAAATGAAATTGTTTAACACTGTAGACATTCATTTACCCTGTGTTTTGAAGAAAGTGTTTCAGTTATTTAGACAAGATGGCCATATTTTCCCATCTAGTTGTTCAGAGGTGTGTCTCTTTGGTATTACTGCTCTGTATTTGTCAAGACAGCACCATAAGTTACATGGAAGGACTTGAATCTCAGCTAAAAACAAAGGAGGCTGAAAATGAGAAAGAACAATGTGGTTCATGTTGCAATCTCTAATTCTAAAATGGCACACAGAACTTCTGTTCTTATACCAGAGGGCCTGTTTCGTTTGAGCCAATAAATAAAGCAATATGAAGTACACATGGAGTCTGTGCTTCAAATGAGGAAATAGTGGATGTGAGAAGGTGCTGACAGCTGATAGCAAATGTTGCTTGCTTCAACTGTTGCCCATCTTTTCATATATATGTAATTGAATACTGCTGTCTGGGAGAGTATAAATTATGAGTAGTTACTTGGTGATTAGACTCTGGTAAGAGCATTACTGAGTAATGGCTATGAACACTTTCATGTATGTAACTAAGTGTGGTATTTTTAATGTTATAAGTATATATAATATGCACACTAGAAAATAATGGACAAAAGTATGTATCAAAAATTCCTGCAAATTGCCACCTCATTAATAATGTGCACAATTTATAATAATCCATGGAAATTTGAACTCTTGTTATCATGAGTTTGACTCCTGGATCCACTTTTTATTTGTTTGGGTTTGTTTAGTTCATATTTAAGAAGTAGTATTGGCGAGACTTCTCACATCAGTAGGAGACACAATTTGACAGAAAACACCCTGATCTTCTAGCTTTTTACAATCTTTCCTTACTCTCTTTTGCAATTTCCTAGAGCTTTAGGTGGAGGAGTATTCTATAAGTACACTTGGACTGGGCTCCACAACTCTGCATTATTTATTTATTTATTTATTTATTTATTTATTTATTTATTTAGTGAGTTAGTTTTTGCTTTTTTATTGGATATTTTACTTCTTTACATTTCCAATGTTATCTCCTTTCTCAGTTTTCCCTCCAAAAATCTCCTATCTCATCCACCTTCCCCTGCTTCTATGTGGATGCTCCCCCACCCACCCACCTACCCACTCCCAAATCACCATCCTGGCATTACCCTACACTGGGGCATAGAGCCTTCATGGGACCAAGGGCCTCTCCCCCCACTAATGCTATATAAGGCCATCATCTGCTACATGTACAGCTGGAGCCATGGGTCTCTCCATGTGTAATTTTTGATTCCTGGTTTAGTTCCTGGGAGCTCTGGGGGATCTGGTTGGTTGATACTGTTGCTCTTCCAATAGGGTTGTGAACCTCTTCAGCTTCTCCAAGTCCTCTCCCTAGGTCCTCCATTGGCTCTGTATGATCAGTCCAATGGTGGGCTGGGAGCATCCACATCTGTATTTGTCAGGCACTGGGAGATCCTCTCAGGAGACAGCTATATCAAATTCCTGCACTTCTTGGTATCCACAATACTGTCTGGATTTGGTGCCTGTATACAGGACGGATCCCCAGGTGGGGCAGTCTCTAGATGGCCTTTCCTTCAAGTTTCTGCTCTGTCTTTGTCCCAGTATTTCCTTTAGATAGACAGGAAATATTCTGGATAAAAATGTGGAGATAAGTAAGTGGGTGGCCTGATCCCTCAACTGGGGACCTTGCCTAACCTCTGAATATGGTCTCTGTAGGTTCTCTCTCCCCTTTGTTGGGCATTTCAGCTAATCTCATCCAATTTGGGTCCTGGGAGCCACTTGCTCTCCTGGTATCTGGGACTTTCTGCTGGCCATCTCTAGTTCCCATTCCCTATTGCTGCACTGTTGGGTCCTATTTGGCCCTGGTTTAGGCCTTAAGGACAAACCCAAGCCTGGTTCAAGTTTTCTATACTGTTTCAGTCACTTCCATACTAGAGTGACTCAGCACGACCTGCTTAATCCTGCCTTTGCCTAGCTCCTGCTGATGTAGAGTAACTTTGTTGGCTTCTTCAGTTACCCCATACCCTTCGCCAACTTTTCCCTCCCCCTACATCAACTCACCTCAGCCCTTTATAAAGAGAAGATTGATACATTAAAAGTTCCTGCTTTGACAGACTCCTGGCTCGGGTGATTATTTTCTGGAGGCTGGAGATCCAAGCTGCTACACTCACCATCCCGCTCAGCCCCAAGAGGCTCAGCTGGGCCGGGTTCTCGCCCTTTCGCCTGGTTCTGCCAGAAGACAGCCTGCCCGGCCCATACCTCTCTTTAATTTCCTAACCCTCAGTGCATCATCCCTGTCTTCTCCCATACATGATCCTTTCCCTTTTCTCCCCCCTCATCTCTTCCTCCAAAATCCTTCCCACCCTCTACCTCTTGTAAGTATTTTGTTTCCCCTTCAAAGAAGAACTGAAGCATCCACACTTTGGTCTTTTTATTGAGCTTTATAAAGTCTATGAGTTGTATCTCGAGTATTCTAAGCTTTTTGCATAATAGCCACTTATCAGTGAATGTATGCCCTGTGTGTTTTTTTGTGATTAGGTTACCTCACTCAGGATGATATTCTCCAGATCCATCCATTTGCCTAAGAATTTCATGAACTCATTGTTTTTAATTGCTGAGTAGTACTCCATTGTTTAAATGTGCCACATTTTCTGTACTCATTTCTGTTGAGGGACATCTGGGTTATTTATAGCTTGATGGTGTTATAAGGCTGTTATGAACATACAGGAGCATGTGTCCTTGTTACATATTGGAGCATCTTTTGGGTATATGCCCAGAAGTGGTATAGCTGGGTCCTCAGGTAGGACTACTTCCAATATTTCTCAGTAACTGCCAGACTAATTTTCAAAGTTACCAGCTTGTAATCCCTTCAGCAATGGCAGATTGTTTTTCTTTCTCCACATCTTCACCAGCATCTGCTGTCACCCGAGTTTTTGATCTTCACCATTTCCACTGGTCTTAGGAAGAAACTCAGGGTCATTTAGATTTGCATTTCCCTGATGACTAAGGATGTTGAACATTTCTTTAGGTGCTTCTCAGCCATTTGAGATTCCTCAGTTGATAATTCTTTGTTTAGCTTTGTACCCCATTTTAATAGGATTTTTGTTTATTATAATTTAATAGGTTATTGGTAAAGCTCTTTTACCAATCTGTTTATTGCTATTTTGTCCTATTGACAGTGTCATGTCAATAAATCCACCAGAGAACTCCTAAACCTGATAAACAACTTCAGCCAAGTGGCTGGATGTAAAATCAACTCAAACAAATCAATAGCCTTCCTTTACTCAAAGGATAAACAGGCTGAAAAAGAAATTAGGGAAATAACACCCTTCTCAATAGTCCCAAATAATATAAAATATCTTGGTGTGACTCTAACCAAGCAAGTGAAAGATCTGTATGTCAAGAACTTCAAGTCTCTGAATAATAAAAATAAAAAAAGATCTCACAAGATGGAAAGATCTCACATGCTCATGGATTGGCAGGGTTAATATAGTAAAAGTGACCATCTTACCAAAAGCAATCTCCAAATCCAGTGCAATCCCATTTAAAATTCCAACCCGATTCTTCACAGAGATAGAAAGCTCAATTCTCAAATTCATTTGGAACAACAAAAAAATCCAGAATGGTGAAAATGATTCTCAACAATAAGAGTACTTCTGAAGGAATCACCATTCCTGACCTCAAGCTATATTACAGGGCAATCATGATCAAAATTGCATGGTATTTGTACAGAGACAGGCAGGTTGATCAATGGAATAGAGTTGAAGACCCAGAAATGAACACATACATGTATGGTCACTTGATTCTTGACAAAGGAGCTAAAACCATACAGTGGAAAAAAAAAGATGGCATTTTCAACAAATGGTATTATTATTATTATTATTATTATTATTATTATTATTATTATTATTTATTTTATTGTGTAGGCCATGTCTCTATGCTGCTGATGCTGTGGCTGCATGATGCATTAGTTATAAGGAGGCAATGCATAGTCGTAAGATATTTTATTATAGAAAAGAGAAAAGAAAAGAAGCCAGCCATGTGGAGAGAAAGAAAGAAGGAAGGAGAGGAGGTGAGAAGGAGAGAGAGAGGGCAAGAGAGGAAGAGAGCAAGAGAGGAAGAGAGGGAAAGAGGGAGAGGAGGGGGCAAACCACCCCTTACATTGTGAGGTGGAGCTATCTGTCTGTGGGGCAGGGCATACGTAGCTGTGGTCAGATGATTGGAGATAGGGTCCAGCTAGAATGCTGGGGGCTTGGGGCATTGTCTATGTGACAGAACACACATCTCCTGCAGGGCATGTGGAGGGTTGGGACTGAAACAGGAGCCAGGGTCCCAGGAGATGTGGCAGAAATTCCCTTGCAGGCAGGAATTATTGCCCACTGGATCATTGGAGTTCCAGACTTATTCTTGACTGGGTCCAGGTTGCCTAAACAGACATTGCCCCCACATTATTGAGCTGTTTTTCATTTTACTAATAAATGTTATGCTTTTTATCTTTATATTTTATTTTTGGGATATTTTGAGGCTGATATTTTGAGGCTGGTGAGATGGCTCAGCGGGTAAGAGCACTGACTGTTCTACCAAAGGTCCTGAGTTCAAATCCCAGCAACCACATGGTAGCTCACAACCATCTGTAATGAGATCTGACGCCCTCTTCTGGTGCGTCTGAGGACAGCTACAGTGTGCTTACATATAACAATAAATAAATAAATCTTAAAAAAAAGATACAAAATATACATTTTAAAGTTGATATTTTGAAAGCATTCTATTCTTCAACTTTTCAGTGTCTATTAATCGGCTATATCACTTAAAATATGATAGTTTTTCTCTCAGTGAAGGTTCTCTGCCAACTCTTTATTCATGAATTTTTATTTGAAAGTCTACTCATTTCCCTGAAAGCTAAGTACTAGTTTCTTTTAACATTAACCTTAAGTATAATGGAGCTTCCAAAAAAGGAGTTTCTTCCTGTAAATTTCATACAGTCTTGTTAAGCCTCAGAGTAGGACCACCAGTTTTAGTCAAATTCAGATTTTGGCCCAAGGCTTATACAAAGTCAGTGGTTCGTCCAAAATTATAAATTCTTAGACTTGATGGTTTTCAGTCACACAGAGTCACAAGTGGAAGATATAAAGCAATCTTCGTGATTAGGAAATGGCTTAGTGGGCCATCACACAATTGTGTAGACAGGATGCTGGATCCCCAGTATCCAGTACCTAGACTAATGCTGTGAAGGTGTCCTTGGTCACCGGCAATGCCAACAGTCAGGAAGTAGAATGAGCATATAAATGGGACTAATTGATTAGGATATCTCTATTCAAGTGAAAGACCCTACCTTTTACATTGATAGAAGTTGAGTAGCATACTTACCATCAATCCAGTGGTTCTATGCAAACGCACATAGATACTCAAGTAATAACAGATACATATTCGCACACACAAATGAAGAACACCCCAGTGTGGATGCTCACATGTGTGCTTGTGCTCATATACCCACACATACAGAGAAACAAAACAACAAAAAGGAAAAACAAGCCTGAAGGCTCTGGGGATTTAGTCTGGATAGTAGTTAGCTCTAGACATAAAAACATACTAAAGATATACTATGGTCTAGGTACTAGCCTGTAAAATTGAGTCCAAATAAGGTAAATACTTTCCTAATTAGGCAAAGAAAAGCCAAGAGTAGTGATGGCTCTCTTAGGATCCCATACTACCCGGAGCTCCCAGAACAGCAGCATAGTAAGAAGCACACCCTTGCGTTCCTCTTTGTAGACATCTCTACCTGGGATCTGACAGCCTGCTAACATGCTTCCTCAGTCCATGACTTGTCCCATGTCTAATGATGTACATATAACTGTCAAATAGTTTCTTTTTGGATATTGATTTTTGAACCACCAACTACTTTTTTGTTGTTACTGATGTAATTTCAAAATATTGTTTCATTGGTTTAATATCTGTTTTCTTTTCATATAACTATACTTAGGCATACTTTTTTCTATTGATCTTTTTATCATACTAGTTAATGACTGCCATTTTGTTAGTTTGTTTTTTAACACCAATCTCTGTGTTTGTACAATTGCATGTTTGCAGGTGTGTATGTAGGGCAGCCGCTTTTGTCACTCCTCAGTTATGCTTCATATTTCATTTTGATATGATATAATCTCTCCTTTGTTCAGAATTCTCTGAGTAGATTAGGCTAGTTGTTTGCCCAGGTTAGTTTCTCCTGTTTCCTTCTCCCTAGTATCAGCATAATGAGTGCACTAGCATGCTCAGTTTATTTCACTGGGGTTCTAGAGAGCTAACTGAACTCCTTTTGTTTTCATGGTCATCAGGAAATAAGCTGACTTTAATTGCATTACTTCTATTTATTCCCATTTATGTGGGTTATGTGTCAAATACCTGAATTACACTTTTTTCTCTTTTGGAAAATAATTATTCTTTTACACTTCTGAAATTATCCTTTCTTGCTAATCTCACTATTTTGCCTTCACATTAAATCTATAAGCATCCACGTAGACATTTTTGGCTGTTAGTGAATATTACTATATCTCTGTGTATTCCTTGACATGTTATTCTCCCCTTATACTTTGATACAAAAATGTTTCTTAACTTTTTATAAGCTCAACTTATATTTCTCCATTTGTATCCGAGTTTTTCCTTAGTTGCCTCCTATGAATTTGTTTTTCACTCTTTTAGTTTTTGCAATTCCATAATTTAATTAAATATTATCTTAATAAAAAGCCTAAAAAAAGGCTCAGGATTTAAAAGTGTATACTTTTACATATATTGGTAATTCCTTGATTATATACTTATATAACATTTGTTTAATTCAGTAACCAAGGTAGCTTATCACAATTGTTTCTTCCTACTTATTTTCAAAAAGGTTGAGTCTAGTCATTGTTTGTGTTCTATGGTTTCACTATTTTATTCACAGTAGATCCTCCTTTACATTCTATTGGTATATATGAAGCCAATGGAAATATATTCCTTTAAAAACATATTTTAAATCTGTTTATATATGTGCTATTATTTTTATATTTCTTTGGTAGGCTTGAAAGAATGGTATTTAGTATTAATATTTCTGAATTTTTAGACTCTGGTATTTCTTTATGAAGAAGAATATTACAAGTTATTTAATTATTGCTATCTTCCATCTTTTTCTTTTTCTCAATCTGGAATCTCTGGTATTTACATGTTAGATCATTGTGATATAGCTTTGAATGTCTTTTTTTTTTCTTTTTCAGAGAACTTCTTTCTGACAATTTTATTTTCCCCCAAGCTGATTCAAATCTGATAACAATTTCCATTTTTAATTTTCTTATTAAATTTTGTATTTTAAGGTTGTTTTTACTTAGGTTATAAGTGTGATATCATGCTCATCTTAAATCCTTTTAACTAATTATTCCTATTAGATACCTATGTACTATTGTGTTTTGTGATAGTTTATTGCAATTATCAATGATTATCTTTCTTTAACTGCTGAACTTTTCAGATACATCTTTAGTTTTTACTTTCTTTGAAGAATGGTTATATTTCTGAAGTACTCATGGATACACACACACATACTTTTGCACATAGACACACACAGACACACACACACTGACACACAGAAACACACACACATGCACACACATCATACACACTTAACTTCAGGTTATCCAAAGATCTCAAAGTCAGGTCAAAATTCACTTTCAGCATTTTCAGTTTATGAAAATGTCTTCAAGATTTGCCTCATCACATGAGAATTGTTAGGGGAGTGCTGCAACGGTTAAATTCCCCAAATTAAAAGTTTACTCAGCTATCACAAAGAATGAAGAAATTATATAGTTGAGAAATGGCTAAATAATATGCAAGTAAGAATTAAAAGTTTAGGAGAAGGAAGCTACTAACTTGTCATGATATTTCAAATTTCTGTTAATAGTCAGCAACAAAACTCCAATAGTGTAGGCACTAAAATCAACATCTTATAAGTGGGACATCATGAAACTGAAAAGTGTCATTAAGGCAAAGGACACCAACAACAGGACAAAATAGAGTGTGAAAAGATCTTTACCAACTATACATCTGACAAAAGACTAATTTCAAAAATAAAAAGAACTCAAGAAACTTGACAAAACAATTCAATTAAAAATGTGGTATGGAACTAAATAAAGAATTCTTAACAGATGAATCTCAGATGGTCAAGAAATACTTTAAATAAATGTTAAACATACATAACCATCAAAGGAATGTAAATCAAAATGACTCTGAAATTCTTCTTACACATGTCAGGATGGCTAAGACCAAACCACAAATGACAGCTAATGCTGGTAAGGATGTGGAACACGGGAACCACGCCTCAATTCCTAGCAGTACAATCCCTTTAAAAATAAATTTGGCAGTTTCTTAGATGATTAGTTTTATTTCTATCTCAAGGCTCTGCTGTACCCCATTCCTTGGTTCTATCACACTACAAAGTCACTTGCTCAACTATGGTCATAGCAGCTCTATGTATAATAACTGAAATTGGAAACATTCTGGAGATCAGTTTCTAAAAAACAAATAAGTAAAATGTGGCACAGTTACACAATTCTATATTATTCAACTATTTAAAACAAACAAAGACATGAAATTTGCAGGCACATAGATGGAAATAGAAAAAATCATTCTGAATAAGTAGCACGAACCCAAGAAGGCTCAAGGTGGGACGCATGGAAATTCCTAGAAATGAAAAAATCAGATAGATATTTCAGGTGAACTGGGAAATTGCAACAGGAGGGATCAAATTGAAAGAGGATGGACGGAGAGAGTATTTGAGAGAGACAACTGGAATCAGGGGTTAATTCTGGGCAAGGTAGAAACCTAGAGCAACAAAAACTCTCAGGATTCTATTAGGGTGGCCCTACCTAAGACTTGTAGTAATGGGGATTTCAGAACCTCATGCAATGAGAACCCTAATTCTAGTAATGAGGGACCAGACAACTCCTACAGATTGTCAGATTTCTACTGGAGGATTTGGGAGACCAAACCAGACACCAAAACTCTTACCTACAATTTGTCCTGCCAGGGATAAAGGTGGCACAGACATTGTGGATGTGACAAACCGACAACTAGCATAGCTTGATACGCAGGCCACAAAAGGAGCCCGTGCCCATCACTTCTTGGAGGACCAGAAACCAAAGGCAGATAGCACAGTGAAATAGCATAGAACTAATCATGACTGGCAAAAATATTTAATCGTTAATGAGAGTATTTCATACTCATAGATAGGTGCCTAACCCAATTCTCATCAGAGAGACCTCAGATAGAAACAGATGCAGAGACCTGTAGCGAAGTATTAGCTAGAGTTTGAGGGAATATGGCTGACGAAGGGGAGGGAGCGCTATAAGAGCCAGAAAGGTCAACAGCACCATAAGAAAATTCCCATATCGACAAACCTGTGTCCATAGTGGCTCACAAAGACTGAATGGACAAGCAGGGAGCCTGCATGGCTCTTTTACACATGAGTTTCAGTTTTGTTCATTTTTTGAGGGACACATAAAGAGGGAGAGAAAGAAATTTGAGGGGATAAAGGAAAAGTTAGAATTGAAGTATTTGGTAGTTGATGATTTCGAACTACATTATGTGGATCATGAAATTCTCAAACAAACACCCTTTCTCTTTATATTCAGTATCCAACATTAATTATCTTTATCTTCCTTTATAATTTCCATGTACTTGAATAATTGTAAAAAAAAATGATATTATTGGAGTAGAACACTCAAAACTCATGTCATTTGAGTACATTTATGGGTGTTGGCATTCATTATCCTTCATTATAAAGGAAAGTTTCCATGATTATGATGAAGACTGACATTTTCTATGTTTATAGATACTTATAAAAGGTAGTGCATTGACATTTCAGTTCAGTTCTATAACATTAATAGTTTTCCCTCAGGGTCTAAGACCTCTTCTGTCAATGATTTTTTTGGGGGGAGGGCTGGATTTTATTGATCTAGAAGTGAAAAATTGTATTAAAATTTTTTATAACTGGTTTTGGAAAGAACATCACAAGTTTGAATTTGTGAGAACACTAATAAATTTTCTAATTTATATTTTCTAGAACACTGATAAACATATTTTACCTATTAATGACATTTTACATTAAATATATTAATAATAAAACAAGCTCACCAAAATTTATTTCCATTTCTCTAAAAAAATGCAGCTGTTCACCCACAAAGCCTATAATTTCCAAAATGAAAATCAAAGAATTTTTCTATTATTTAATAAATTACCAGGTAGAAATAAGCCTGATTGTAGTACATTTTACATAATATTTTACAGCACTGCTAATGAGCATTTGAAATCCAAAGTGATCATTGAACTTATATATTCCTACATATGTTACCTAATTAACCTTTTGGCAAGATGAAGTTCTTCTGAATAAGGTTAGAACCTGTGCACTTCATTCTGAATGGATATATTCAATTCCTTGAAGAAATTTCATCATTTTCTATAATTTAATATCAAATAATTTTTTCAACAATAAAGATACAGAGTCAGATAGACCAGGAGGATACATGCCAAGAGGGAGAAACAATTAACACTAGGGCCCTTTTTAAAAAGTCATATGGAAACTTATAATGTAAAAAGTTTCTTTTTTTTTAATTAGATATTTTCTTTATTTACATGTAAATTTCTCCATTCCCAGTTTCCCCTCCAAAAAACAAAGAAACAAACAAAAACAACAAAAACAAACCCTTGTTGCCTCCCCCTTCCCCATGCCTGCCACCCCGCCCTCTCCCACTTTCTGGCCCTGGCATTCCCCTACACTGGGGCACAGAACCTTCACAGGGCCGAGGTCCTCTCCTCCTATTGATGATCAAATTTTCAATCCTCTACTATACACATGCTGCCAGAACAATCAGACCCCTCCATGTGCAGTCCTTGGTTGGTGGTTGAATATATGTACATGAATATAAAAAAAGCTTAAATGGAGTTAACCAATAATAGGGAAACAATGCCCTGATTAAATGCCAGAGAAAAATATATTTGAAGCTTATTTCCAGAAAGGTATTACTTTTTTTCCAGTTGTGGACCAATAGGTATTCTAGGCCACCCATTCCACATTGGAAGCTATTGCCACTGCACTTGGTTATATACCAGCAAGTTACCTTTGCTGAAGCTGCTATGTATGTGCATCATAGAACATGGAGAAATGAAGCTTGTGTTGACATGAAAACATTATTCATGTGGATAGCTCTTTTATAAGCTAGGAGATTCAATGTATTTTATAAGTGGAGGAAAGTAATCATTAATCTTACACAGCTATGAACAGTGCAAACTAGGGAAGGGCTAGTCAGGCAAAATATAACCACATGTTGAATCAGTGTTTATAAGACTAACCACTTTCTGGTGGATATAAAGCCTGTAACACAAAAGAAAACCTATATTTGGCCTTATTGAGACTAAGTACCCTTAGCAACACATGGGTAGGTCTTGGGTAGTACTTAGCACTATTATTCTGCTAAATGAAAACAGCATATAACTGACTAATAACTACTTATACTTATAGCCCCAGATTAACAAATTTCTTAACTCTCAACTGAGATTAATTTGTAGAAGATGGTGTTTAACACAGAAACTCACAACTGGTCAAGGTGCAGAGAATGAAAGACTTTGGAATGTTTAACTCTAAATGAGATCCATGTATCTGTATCACACCCTCTCCTCCTAAGCTTATTTTGAAAGGGGGTCTAGATAGACCATAACACATAGAGGTGAAACCAGGCAGTGGTGGTACATGCCTTTAATTCTAGCACTTGAGAGGCAGAGGCTGGCAGATTTCTGAGTTCAAGGCCAGCCTGGTCTACAGAGTGAGTTCCAGGACAGCCAGGGCTACACAGAGAAACCCTGTCAAAAAAAAAAAAAAGGTACAGAGGTGAAGGATGAATACAAGTAATCAGTTTTTTAGATACAATATGGTAATTATACATATTAACACACTGGTTATGACAGCAGGCACAACAACTGCATAAACTCAAGCTAGATAAAATACCAACATGTTGATTGAAGGTAGGCATGAAGTTCAACCATTACCTGAGAAGATATTGGCATCGACAACTGATGAAAGAGGTAGAGTCTTTTTCTTTAAAAGTATTGTTTTGGGTATGGTTTTAACCATGCTTCAGAGATTGGCACATACCCCAAAATATATGGGCAGTGATAAAAATAAAAAGAGCACATTCATAGGGTAAGGAAGATGGACTTATGAGGGATTTGAAGAGATAGGATAATATAATCAAAGTTCAATGTATAAAATTCACACAAAATAATAAAAGAGTTCTCAAACAACTACAAAAGGTTAAAAATAAATAGTATTGCCCTTCTGTCCAGTTCTTTCTGCTGGGACAAACTGCTAGCTAGTTTGCTTCACTGGTGCACTATATCCTCAGACACCCCAGAAGGTCCACTGCATTCAGAGCATTTGGTAAGAACCCTCCTAATGTCCCACAGATGTCACTGGAAGCCCAGTGGACTTGGGACCCATCACTCCCTAAAACCCCTGCCCTCTGAATACCACTCCCTTTCTACCCAGTCCTTTCTACTGGGGCAGAATGCTAGCTAGTTTTCTCCCCTGAAGACACCATATCCTGAGCCATCCCAGAGGAGCCACTGCACTCAGGGTAAATGACACCACAGCCTGAGGCATCCCAAGAGATGTGGTGCCCACTGGGCAACTGACATCCCAAGAGATCCGTTACACACTGGACAACTGATACCACAGCTTGAAGGTTTCCCAGGAGCTCCTGTGTACACAGGGCAACTGGGTAACAGACACCACAATCTGAAGACATCCGGGAGCTCTGTGGCAAGCAGGGCAACTGACCCAACAGACGGAAAGGGTCCCTGGATGTCTGCTTCACACCGGGGAACAGAAACCACAGTTCATAGCTCCACTTGGAGAACATCATCACACAGGATAACAGCTTGACTGCTCTTCTGAAGACCCAGTAGTCTGAAGGGTTCAGAGGAGATCTACTGTAGCCAGCACAACATATCAACAACTTATCTGCCCCTCTGAAGAACCCCTAGTTGAAAGACCCCACAGGTGATTTTCTACAGGAAGTGCCATAGCCTTACAAGGGGACCTGAAACAACCCAGGGAAAAAAGAGGCAGACTCCAGACAGAGTCACATAGATCAGCAAATACCAGCAATAATCAGATGGTGAGAGGCAAGGGCAAGACCATAAGTAACAGAAGCCAATATACATGTGCATCATTAGAATGCAGTTCTCCCACCACAGCAAGCCCTGAAAACACCAACACATTTGAAAATCAGAAAGCTGACCTAAAATTCTATCTCATGAAGATAATAGAGTCCTTTAAGGAGGATATAAGTAACTCACAGAAAGAAATACAGGAAAACAGACATAAACACGTAGAAACTCCTTAAGAAGAAACAAATAATTCCCTTAAAGAAATACAGGGAAACACAATCAAACAGGGGGAGGAATTGCATAAAGCTGTACAAGACCCAAAAGGGGAAGTAGAAACAACAACAACAACAACAACAACAATAATAATAATAATAATAATAATAATAAATAATAATAATAATAATGACAAATGGAAGCAACAAAGGAAATGGAAAACCTAGGAAGTGTTAATGAATTGCAGATGTAAGTATATCCAACAGAATACAAAAGATAGAAGAGAGAATCTCAGACATAGAAGATACTGTATAAGAGATAGACACAACTGTCAAAGCAAATTCAAAACATAAAAGTCTCCTACCTCAAAGGTTCCAGGAGATTCATAACACAATGTAAAGACTAAATCTAAGAATAACTGGAATAGAGGAGAACAAATATTCCCAGGTCAGAGGACCTGAGAATGTCTTCAACAAAATCATAGAAGAAAACTTCCCCAACCTAAAAAAAGAAATGGTCATAAAAGTACAGGAAGCCTATAGAACACCAAGTAAATGGAATCAGACAAGAAAATCCTCTTGTACCATCATAATCAAAACATTAAATGCACAGAACAAAGGAAGAATATTAAAAGCTTCAAGAGAAAAGGACCAAGTAACATATAAAAGTAGATCGATGAGGATTACACCAGACTTTTCAACAGAGTATGAAATCCAGAAAATCCTGGTCAGAGGTCATGTAAACTTTAAGAGAACACAAATAATGATAGACCAGGCTATATAACCCAGCAAAACTTTAAATCAATAGAGATGGAGAAGCCAAAATTTTGAAGGATAAAACCAAATTTAAAAAGTATCTATATACCACTCCAACCCACAAAAATCCTAGAAGGAAAGATCCAACACAAGGAAGGAACCTACACCAAAGAAAAGACAAGATACTAAGCACCTCACAACAAAGGCCAGAGAAGAAAATCACAAGTACATAAAGCCACCTACAAAAACAGACATATCAGTAATCAACAGTCACCTGTCCTTAATATATCTCAATATTGATCGTCTTAACTCACCTATAAAAAGACATAAGCTAACTGATTGTATATTCAACAAGATCCAGGATATTGCTGCATACAAGAAACACACCTCAATAACAAAGATAGCCACTATCTCAAAATAAAAGGATGAAAAATGGTTTTCCAAGGAAATGGTCACAGGAAACAAGCTGGAGTTGTCCTCCTAATACCAATAAAATAGATTTTCAACAAAAAGTAATCAAGAAAGATGAAGAAAGACACTTCATATTCATCAAAGAGAAAATCCACCAAGAGAAACCCACATTCATAAATGAAACTTTACTAAAGCTCAAAACACACATTGAACTTGATACAATAATAATGGGATCCTTCAACATCCCACTATCACCAATGGACATGTCATTGAAACAGAAAGTAAACAGAGACACAGTGAAACAAAGAGAGATTATGAACCAAATAGATTTAACAGATATCTACAGAGCATTTCTCCCTAAAGGAAAAGAATATACCTTCTTCTAAGCACCTCATGGTATCTTCTCCAAAATTAACCTTATAATTGGTCATAAAACAACTCTCAACTGATAAAAGATGATTGAAATAATCCCATATATTCTATCAGATCACTATTGCATAATGCTGGTCTTCAATAACAGCAAAACATCAGAAGGCCCACATACATATGGAAACTGAAAAACTCTCTACTCAATGATAACTTGGTCAGGGAAGAAATAAAGAAGGAAATTAAAGACTTCTTGGAATTTAATAAAAATGTTGACATATCATACCCTAACTTATAGGACACAATGAAAATAGTGCTAAGAGGAAAACTCATAGCACTAAACATTCTGGTAAAGAAACTGGAGAGATCTTATACTAGCAACTTAACAGCACAACTGAAAACTCTAGAACAAAAAGAATAAAACACACCCAAGAGAAGTAGAAGGCAGAAAATAGTCAAACTCAAGGATGAAATCAACCAAATAGAAACCAAGGGAACAATACAAAGAATCAACAAAACCAAAAGCTGTTTCTTTGAGAGAATCAACAAGATAGGTAAAACTCTAGCCAAACTAACTAAAGGTCCCAGAAGCAGTATCCAAATTAAAGAAAACCAGAAGTGAAAATGGAGACGTAACAACAGAAAGAGAGGACATTCAAAAATCCACCAGTTCCTACTACAAAAGCCTATACTCAACAAAACTGGAAAATCTAGATGAAATGGATGGTTTTCTAGATGGATATCATATACCAAAATAAAACCAAGAGCAGGTAAACTATCTAAATAGGACTACATCCCATAAGGAAAAAATAAGAAGTCATTAAAAACCTTCCAACCAATAAAAGTCTAGCGCCAAATGGATTTAGTGCAGAATTCTACCAGACTTTCAAAGAAGACCTGATACCAATGTTTCTCAAACTATTCCACAAAATAGAAACAGAAGGAATATTACCTACTTTATTCTATGAACCCTCAATTACTCTAATAAGTAAACCCAACAAGGACCCAACCCTAAAAAAAAAAAAATAGAACTTCAGACAAATCTCACTTAAGAATATCGATGCAAAAATACTCAATAAAATGCATGCAAACCAAATCCAAGAACAAATCAAAACTATAATTCACTGCAATCAAGTAGGCTTCAACCCAGGGATGCAAAGTTGGTTCAATATATGAGACTCCACTAACATAATCTACTATGTAAACAAACTCAAAGAAAAAATTCAGATGATCATTGCCATAGATGCAGAAAAAAAAATGTAACAAAACACAGTACCCCTCCATGTTAAAAGTATTGAAGAGATCAGGAATTCAAGGCCTATATCTAAACATAATAAAAGCAATCTAATACAAACCAAAAATCAATGTCAAATTCAATGGAGACATATATGAAACAATCTGACTAAAATGAGAGACAAGACAAGGATGCCCACTGTCCTCATATCTATTAAATATAGTACTAGAATTGCTAGTTAGACAACAAAAAGACAACAAAAAGAAATTAAGGGGATATAAATTGACAAAGAAGAAATAAATGTATTACTATTTGCAGATGATATGATAGTACACATAAGAGACCCCAAAAATTCTACCAGAGAAATTCTCCAGCTGATAAACAACTTCAGCAAAGTGTCTGGATATAAAATTAGCTCAAATAAATCAGTAGCCTTCTTTTATAAAATGATAAACAGACTGAGAAAGAAACTAGGGAAAGAGCTACCTTCACAGTGGCCACAATAATATAAAATATCTTGAGGTAACTCTAACCAAACAAATAAAAGATCTGTGTGACAATAACTTCAAGTCTCTGAAGAAAGAAATCGAAGATCATCTCAGAAAATGGAGAGATCTCCTATGATCATGGATTGGAAGAATTAACATAGTAAAAGTTGCCATCCTATGAAAGGCAATCTACAGATTCAATGCAATCCCCATCAAAATGCCAACACAATTCTTCAAAGACATGGGGAAAGAGCATTTCTCAAATTCATCTGGAAAGGCAAAACAAACAAATAAACAAACAAAAACAGAATAGCAAAAACAATTCTTAACAATAAAAGAATAGATGGGAGAATCACCATTCCTGACCTCAAGCTTTACTACATAGCAGTAGTGATAAAAACTCTACGGTATTATGGTATTGGTACAGAGACAGACAATTTGATCAATGGAATTGAATTGAAGACCCAGAAATAAAAACACACACTTATGGGTACTTGATCTTTGACAAAGAAGCCAAACACATATAATGGAAAAGAGAAAGCATCTTCAACAAATGGTGCCTTTCTAACTGGCTGTATGTGTGTAGAAAAGTGAAAATAAAACCATATTTGTTAACTTGCACAAAGCTCAAGTCCAATTGGATCAAGTACCTCAACATAAAACCAGATACACTGAATCTAATTGAAGAGAAAATGGAAAAGAGCCTTGAATTCATTGGCACAGGGGGAAATTTCCAAAAGAACTACAAAGGCTTGTGCTCTAAGATCAAGAATTGATAAATGGGACCTCATGGAACTGAAAAGCTTCTGTAAGGCAAAGGACATAGTCATTAAGACAAATTGGCAACTTACAGGTTATAAAAACTTCTTCACTAACACCACATTCAATAGAGGGCTAATATCCAAAATATATAAAGAAATCAATAAGCTAACCACCAAAAAACTAAACAAACCAATCAAAAATGGGGTATAGAACTAAATAGAGAATTCACAACTGAGGAATCTTGAATGGCTGAGAAGCACCTAAAGAAATGTTCACAGTCCTTAGTGATCAGAGAAATGCAAATCAAAATGACCCTAAGATTCTACCTTATAACAATCAGAGTGGTAAGATCCAAACCTCAGGTGACAAAACATGTTGGAGAGGATGCAGAGAAAGAGAAACACTCCTCCATTGCTGGTGGGATTGCAAACTGGTACAACCACTCTGGAAATCAATTTGGAGTTTCTTCAGATAACTGGAAATAGATCTACTGAAAGACCCAGTAGTACCACTCTTAGGAATTTATCCAAAAGATGCCCCACCATGCCACAGAGGCGCATGTTCCACTGTGTTCATAATGACCTTATTGGAGAAAGCCAGAAGCTGGAACCATCTCAGATGTCCAACAGAAGAATGGACACAGAAAATGTGGTTCATTTACACAATGGAATACTACTCAGCTATTAGGAATGAAGATATCCTGAGTTTTACAGTCAAATGGATGGAACTAGAAAATAACATGACTAGTTAGGTAACTCAGACCCAAAAACATGTGCATGGTATGCACTGACTAATAAGCAGATGTTAG
The DNA here is from genome assembly GCF_008632895.1 of Mastomys coucha. Classification (NCBI taxonomy): domain Eukaryota; kingdom Metazoa; phylum Chordata; class Mammalia; order Rodentia; family Muridae; genus Mastomys; species Mastomys coucha. Next base: position 8,113,208 of record NW_022196891.1, read on the forward strand.
CCAAAAGAAAGTACAGAATATCCAAGATATAGTCCATAGAACTCAAAAAGTTCAACAAGCTGAAGGACCCAAGTGAGGATGCCTCAGTCCACTTGCCAAGAAGAAGAAATCGATCACAAGGTGGGTGGGAGAGAAGGACCTGGGAGGAAAAGTAGACAGCAGGTTGCCAGGAATATGGGAACATGATATGTATTGAGTGGAGGGAAAAGACTGAATATTTGGTGGGGGAAAAAGACTGAAGCCCTGTGGGCCAGCAGAAAGAATGGAAACAGGCAACCTCAAGAGGTAGGAGGTCAGGGGAACCTCCAGAATGTATCGGAGACAGGGGAGGTGAAAGACTCTACAGACTCAAAGGCAGGGATCTTAGATGAAATGCCCTACAATAGGGAGAGGAAACTTGTGGAGGTCACCTCCAGCAGAAAGACAAGACATCAAGTGAGGGATGGGGTTGCTATCCCACAGTCAAAACTCTGACTCATATTTGTTCCTGTCTGAAAGAACTGAAAGGATGGAAATGGAGAGGATCCTGAGGAAAAGAAGGTCCAGTGACAGGCTTCAAGTTGATCCAGCTCAAGGGGAGGCTCCAAGACACTATTACTGAGGCTATGGGGTGCTCACAAAAAGGGACTTACAGTGACTTCCCTCTAAAGGATCCAAGAAGGAACTGAAAGAGGCAGATGCAGATATTTGCACCCAACCAATGGACAGAAGCTGCTGACCCTTGTGCTTGAATTAGGGGAAAGCTGGAAGAAGCTGAAAAGGAGGGTGACCCTGTAGGAGGACCAGCAGTCTTACTTAACCTAGATCCCTGAGATCACTCAAACTCTGGACCACCAATCTAACAGAATACTCCAGCTGATATGAGGTCCCTAATACATATACAACAGAAGACTGCTAGGTGTGGGTTTAGTCAGAGAAGATGCACCTAACCCTCAAGAGACTGAGACCCTTAAGGAGTTTAGAGGTCTTGTGTGGTAAGTCATGGGTAGTGGGGACATCCTTGAAGAGACAGGGGACTGGGAGGAGGTATGGGATGTGGAACAGTCAGAGGATGATGCAGGAGGGGAATAAAATCCGGAGTATAAATAAATGAGTAAATAAATAATTTGAAAAAAGAAAGTGTTTCAAGGAAGTGATGGCTATATGCTAGGGCATGTAATATAAATAAGGTCTGAGAAATTGCGGAACCTACAAAGCTGGAGAATGATGTGCTAGAGAGAAAGCTTGATGGTTAAAGCATTTGCTGGTCTTTCAGAGGAATAAAGATTGGATTCTAGCACTGATATCTAGTGGCTAATGGTCTTCTTTAACTCCAGATGTTGCCATCTTTTAGCCTCCATAGGATGCTGCACTTAAATGCAAATATACCTCCTTTTGACATATATTTGTAGTTTTGAAGTAAAATATAGAATATTGTTCTTAGTTTGTTTGAGAAAAATAAATGTTTTCAGTTATCCTAATTGTTTAACTTCTATAGCTATATAAGTTAAATGCTTAATACAGTAAAGATTTACATAAGTAAAAATACTTCTCATTCTATTACCCAGTTATATGTTTGTTGTAGCTAATTTGAATGTCTTAAAACAGCAATCACTATTAAAAACATCATTACAATGGAATTAAATTGACATAGTACTAATCATTTGGTTTCGGAAAAGCAGCATGTTAAAAAGATATAAATGACAATTAATACTTTAAATATTGTATTATTTCTTCCATTTTCTCTATGTTTGAGACTTCAATTCAGAGTCTTGTCAAAAAGCTATGTGGCAAACATGATCTAGTCTAATACTACTCAAGTTCCATTTTGAGGTCAAGGGAGTCTTTGAATAGTGATTTAATTGGAGCACCTTGAATTTAACTAACCTGAAAAGTTAGAACATATATATGTGGATTATAAAAGTAGAAAATTAATAATAGCAGCAAAATTATATACATTTTAAAAGTGGAACTTCTTTTAGACTATATATAGTTTAATATAAAAGAATCTTCTATTTATACTAGGTAGTTTACAAGTAATGGTAAAATATGACTACCACTCCCAAATAAGAAGTTTTTACTGCTTTATAAATTGAACCATTTTTCTGTCTACATTTACAATCACTAATCTGTATAAATTATGTACAAAATTTGCTCATAAATGTAACTATAAAAATGAAGTTTTTAAATCAGATTTTATTTCAATTATATAAGTGTACATATATGTATATATACACACACATATTTGTAAGAATATACCATGATTCAATGAATAAAGTATTTTGAAAGACTTTTGAAATGATTAATCAAATATTCTAAGTTTAAGCTTTTACAAATTCCTTTTGCCTGTTAAGTGATCCAGCTCTTACTGCAAAAATAGATGCAATCTAAAAAATTCACTTCCTTTTAAAACAATGAATATTTTGATTCATTTATTTTGTGTTAATTGTTATTCTTGTAACTTGTTTGTAAAATTTTATTTGAGAAATAAATTCACATATAGAGAAACAAAGGAATACTGTCATTAGAATCTGAAAATTGGGGTAAATTTTTCTGATATAGCAAAAGGAAAATAAAGATAAAATGTAAAAATAGAGGAAATGTGAGAAAATAAAACACTAAGAAGAGCAGCATAAGAGATGCCCTTGGTCCTGTGAATGCTCAGTTCCCCAGTGTCAGGGAAAGCCAGGGTGTTAAGGTCGGAGTGAGTGGGTGGGAGAGGGAGTGTTTTCATAGAAGCAGGTAGAGAGGGGGATAGGAGAAGGGGTTCCAGAGGCAAAACCAGGAAACGCGATAAGATTTGAAATGTAAATACGTAAAATATCTAATCAAATTTTTAAAAAGTGTCCATGGAACATGTAGACACCTGAGGAGGGATACGGATATGTAACTTATTTATATATACCCATGCACTGTACAAAAGCCAGGAGGGAAAGCTAAGGAGTTATAATTCAAAAGGAAGTCCCAGGGATACCCTTATTCTGAAAAATCACACAATTAATTTTGATTATCTTTTTCCCTCCTGCAATTCCTCTCAGAGCTGAATTAAAAATAAAAGACCTCAATGTTGTTTTTTATTTTTTACCAACTGATCAGGTTTATGTATGTGTATATATGTATTTATATATAGGTATATATATGTATATGTGTGTATACACACACACATATATATATGTGTATATATATATATATACATACTTATATATATATAAAGGCATATACACAACAGTTACAGGAAAACAAACCATGGATTTTAAAGAGAAAAAGTCAGGTACACAGGAGGATTAGAGGGAGAGAAGGGAAAGGAGGATGATATAGTTCTAACGGAATCTCAAAACCTTTTAAGAAATAAATGATTCAATTGTATTAAACAGTGATTATAAATTGTCACTGCTCTGACAGAGAACTTGAATTCAGTTCTCAGCAGTAATAAGGAACATCTCAGACCAACTATAATATAAACTCATGGGCATCCAATGTCTTTGAGCTCTATGTGAACATGAACTCACATGTACATATCAATATACACATATAAAAATCAGAAATTAAACAATTTAAAAAACAAGAAAAAATAAATGTTTTCATTGGTTCCAGATTGATTTACACATTTTAATATTTTTAATTATTAATATTTTTATAATTTTATATCTAACTACATTGTTATCTCAATTTAGTTTAATATTAAGAAAACATTTCAGTGACTTTCCCATTTAATCTTTCTTGATCATAAAAACTCTTCAAAAGATCATGACTTTTACTTGCTGAAAGCATGCCTTTCCTTTATCTACGGCAAAGGTTAAAATGTCTCGGAGAATCTCCTGTCTGTGGGAATATACCAATTTTGACATTTAAATTATTCCTTAAAACTTTCTCTCCTCCTGCCCTATCACTAAAAGGAAGAAAACTATGTAATACATAAAATTTGATATGCACAGCAGAGCTTATTTTAAAAAGCTAGAAATTCCATGTAACCAAAAGTAAAAATGAGAAGTAAAACTCAAGGTACTAAAAAGTTATTCACATTTGAATGTGATTTCAGTCTTGGTCACAGAGAAACAAGGGATTCAATGGCAGAATGAAGGCAGGTTATAGGCACAGAGGCAGCAGCTCCGGTTATGCATTGGAATTCAGAGTCTTCTAGTTATAGATATATATTTAATGCTGTAGTCATTTGTCATTGTGGTCTGTTTGTTCTTCTAGAGGATATAGGATGTTAGACCTATATTTATATATTTTTCTCAGATGATTTTCTGTTTTAAAAACACTTTTTTATATATCCTGTGTATTGTTGCAACTACCATATACCATGCAGATTTATTGAAGCAGCCCACAAATTATTGTTAGAAACATTTTTTTCAGATATAAACTTCATTTGTACCTTAACATCCAGTTTTGATTAATGGTTATTAATATTAATCCTCCAATTTATTATTTTTGTTTTTATCAAGTTATTTTATGACCTATTTATGAATTAATGTATTATAATTTAACCTATACTTTTTACAACTTTATCTTACCATTTTAAATCAAACTAAGTTATATATGTTTTCTGTAGTATATGGTAAGGATAGATATTTGTTCAGATAGATTTCAAACTTTTAAAGTAGGAATAGATGTAATTTTTTTACCCTGAAGATATATAATTTACTCATTTCCAAATGTTTTAAAAAATTAAACTTAGAATACTTTTGTTATTGTTCTCTCCCACATGATTAGGCCTTCAGCTGAGAATTGACCTATAGCACAAATTTCCAAAGAACATCTATGCTCTCATGTGGATATGACAACCAGCCCTAAGCAGTTACACTATGTTACTGCCTGCTCTGTCCCAGTCATTTAATGACACTTCTTCCATGGTGTGTAATTTACATGTAACTCCTCTGTGGTGGCTAAAGAAACTGCACATAGTGTCAGAAAGCCCTTAAAGCTGTTAAACTTCTCCTTGGAAAGTCTATGAAATCATAATGCCCTGCAAGTGAGAAAACAATGGGATTGTGTTGCTGCTTCTGTTTCTGTAAGTTCATTTATTGCTGTGGGACTCAGAGAAGTGCTCTTTGAATTACTATACAAAAGGAAAGAGACACAACTCTCATTAAGTAATACATTTTTCTTGTCTAGCTATATGTTTCATAGATAATTATAATGTCCATCTTTATAAACCATCTCTTTAGTCCTCTTTGACATGGCATACTGCCTGCCTCTAAGGCTCCTGTCCACTTGCCATTGGTAAGAATAAATTCATTTAATCTAAATTTGAATTGAACTTAAGTCTTTAGCCTTTCCCATTGGATCTGAATGCCACAAAAGAGTCCTAAGCAATCTATAGACATATCTTATAGACAGCAGGATATACCAAAACAGTAAACACAGTGCAGAAATGGAATTGTGTGTGTGTGTGTGTTTATTTGTGTGTGTATATGTGTATGGTGTAATATAAAGAAATGTCTCACCTATACGTGATTGTGGAGGCTGGGAAGCCCCATGATCTGTTAGCCAATGAGGAAATTCATTGGGCAGTCAGACAAAAGGGATCCATTGCTCAGCCCCATGTGATAGAGTGTCTTAGAAGTAAAACAGGATTCCTACAGGATTACAAATGACCTTCTTGGTCATCCTAAAAAGGAATCTTCTTCAGTTCAGCCTGTTTCTCCTGGGAATACAATCTCAGAATTGAGAGACAGAGGAGAAAACGTTAGCTACATGATGCAACAACTTTCTCATTCCTAAGTTTCTCACCTTCCTTCCAACCTTTGTCAAGGTTTTCTTCCTGACAGAGTCAATCAATCTTCCAGAGAAGAGAAGCTGTCCCTTGTTGTGCCACTAACAAATAATAGGAATAGGACAATCTGTTAGAGATCAGATTCCTATCTCTTTCAGCCTTGTATCTTTTTAGGCTGCCTCCGAAATCTTTCTATATTTGTTCTATTTGTTTTATTTAGCCACTCAATGAAATAAAGGTCACCATTATATTCTCTAATCTTTTTTTAAAAAAAAAAACATTTATACTATATGTATTCGAACATTGTTATATTTCAAATTCATTGCCCAAGACAGCTTTATGCATTTGGTTTTTGAGAGGCATTTCCCAAGGTAAAACATTTAATATTTTCTTGAGTTTGTATTTGAAACAAAATACATGTTACTCATATCAGGAAAGATGTCCAGTATCATGGCAAAAACTCTTGGCCATGGAGAAGTTTGAAGACTTTTCTCTGATAATATCATGGAACCAAATTTTACCCAAACAATTTGATTCATTAATATTTAATTTTGTAATACACTCATATAATATGTCCTATAAGAATGTATTACTTATATCTCATATCTTTAAAATTATATTATTCTCATTTGTTCTATTGTTATTAGTTCCTATCTCATCTCATAATCTTCAGAAATCTAATTTCTGAGTAAGAAAATTCATAAAGAATGACATTTTTTGTAGAGCAGCAGTAAACTTTTATTACTTATTTATAGTGTGAAAATCTTTGTGGAAAACGCAGTGTTTACTTCTCTTTAAAGATATTGAAATTTTGGTTGAGGCTTAGTTGATGTTTGAGTCAAGAAATCATTGTTAAAATAATGCTCTGTGGTTTTGCTAATGAGAAAAGTAGCACCATAGAAAGGGTGCAAATATACCTGTCAGGTCCAGAGGATACTCTAGTTCACCAAGCACCAAAGGCTATACATATCACCATACTGGACCACAGAAAGATTTCTGGTGGTCAGAGACAAAGCAACCTTCCTTAGGAACTTGTGAAATTGTTTCTGCTCAATCAAATCAAGTAAGCTCCCTTGTCTCCAACAGAACATACATATGGCTATTCACCTGACATATATTTGTGGTGCCTGATATCTGCATATCAGGTTCTATGTTAGTCTTCAGGCTCCCTTACTACCTATTCACAAGTACTTCTTATATATTGCAAAGCTCCAACCCCATTCTCTTAGCCCTTCCCTCCACCCAGTTCTCACCCTTCCTGTAACCCAGCTATCCTCACTACATCCTGCTCTTTGATTCTCCCTTTGCTTTCTCAATTCTTCATTCTCTGCTATTCTCCACTCCCCTTATTGAGATCAGGAAGAAACTTCTCTTATGATGACTTAGGAAGGCAGAAAAGTGTCACTAGAAGTCATTTTATTGCTATGTTTTGTTGTTGGTGTTTCCTTTTTTGCTAAGCTATCTAATCTCAGGTTCTTCAGTACCCAAGCAGTGTCAGACATAGTATCCTTCTTTTGGGGTGAGTCTTAAATCAAGTCAGATATTGATTTGGTTATTTCAACAAATTATATTTACCACGGTCCTAGCATATTTGTATTACAGGTGAAGGCTGCATAGGTGCACCAGCTTGACTTCTCCATGTTCAATGAGTAGTGCAGGTAAGCATTCAGCAATGGACTTAGTAATATACATGAAAAAAATCTTAGTAATAAAACATGAAAAAAATGAACTAACTTTTTTCTCTGTGTTTTTCAAGATTCATGTAAACAAGACCATCAATATAGTGGTATTCCATGAAATTTGATGTAAATTAATTTGAAATGGTTGAAATCAAGAAATTATATTACTGATAAAACATAGAAGGTGATAGAAAAGTTCACTTGTGTATGAGCAAATAATGATTGCTAAGAGAAAAAGAATTAATCTTTCTCAGAGGTAAGACCCCTTATTTACTATTCAATGAAGAGTAGTCAGAACTGAAGCAATATATACAAACAAGAAAAATAGTTATATATTTGTGGATATACACACAATCATATACATGCACACACATGTACATGCATAAAAAGTCTATCAACTTGTGAAAGGGGAAAGTTCTTAGTAGAAGCTAGATCAAGGAAATGAAATGGAAAAGGTGTAATAATTCTATAACATTTAAATAATTTTTAAATTTGATTAAAACATTTAATTTTAAAATATGAAAATAGAATAAATGTTGTCTCATTAAAAGCTAAATATTATAAAAACATATTAAATGACATCAGTCATATGTCCTAAGACAGCAAAGCCCAACATATTTGAATGTAAAGATGAAAAGAGGAATGTACACAGATACACTAGATAAAAGCATTTATACTTAAATCTACATCAAGAAATGTTTTAGGATTTAATTCAAATGTCAAAGAAATAACACAGAAATTTCTTTAGAAATTAAAAATCATAAGAATGTATGAGACAATGATATTATGCATATTAATATCTAGAATTAAATGTATGTGGGGGGTCATTGATCCTTTTGAAGTTGAATTTCATGCAAAGAGATAAGTACATATTTGTTGTATTCTTGTACATGCAGATGTTAATCTTGACCAGAGCCATTTGTTGAAGATTCTGCCTGTCTTCAATTGTGAATTTCTGACTTCTTTATTAAGAATTAGCTGTTCATAGATTTGTATATTTATATCTGGGTCTTAAAATCATATTTCTAGCCTCTGATCCAGCCTGCTCTTTCTTGAATGAAAATGGAGGAGAAGCAAAACTGGGGTAGAGGAGAAGAGTAAGGTAGGATAGATGTTAGAGAAGAGTAGGGTGGGATAGATGTTAGAGGAGAGTAAGGTGGGATAGATGTTAGAGGAGAGTAAGGTGGGATAGATGTTAGAGTGGAGTAAGGTGGGATAGATGTTAGAGAAGAGTAAGGTGGGATAGAAGTTAGAGTGGAGAGAAGCAAAACTGTGGTAGGGATGTATCGTATGAGAGACTAATAAATAAAAATAAGAATAAATAATTTTAAAAAGTTAAAAAAAAACAGAAAAAGAAATTTACAGTTAAAAGAATCTGAAAATTCAAATGTAAGAGACATGTATGAGACAAATGTATGAGACATCTTTAAATCCTAGTCTCAAACTTATAGCACAGGAATATATTCACCATAAATTAAGTAAGACATTTCCTACCTAAGAGTTTTTAATCCCTTTAGTAGAGATGTCATTTTCAAATATGATATTTTCAATTAAATAATCATACAAGGGCAGATCATTTTTAATCTCTTTCCAAGTATCTATTTATTAACATGACTTGAGGAATTATCCAAGAATATATATCATGGAAATAGACAAATATTGCAGGTTAGTATCTTTATCTGACTATCATCTACCTATCTATCTATCTATCTATCTATCTATCTATCTATCTATCTATCATCTCTCTATCCACCTTAAAACATGTACTATGATGGAATCATCACAATGATTTGTATACTATAAAAAGATTGTCTAGCCCTGGTGTTTATATGTGTGCAAAGTTTTAACTTTTTCCATCTAACTATACAACTGAATATCAAATGCTTGTTATATCAGCATACTTGTTAATAAAATATAGTAATCTCAACATTACATATGAAAAAATAAGAGCATTTGAGGTTCTATAGGCATATGGGAAATCGACTCTTTTGACCTCCACAGAAACACTAGTCAAGTAACGTTATGTTTGTCTGAAATCCTGGCTAAGTGTTTGTTATAATGATGGAAATGCATGAGGTCGAGGAAGAATATCTCTATAAGTGCACTCTCTTATTTTAGCAAGTGTTTCTTTAAGGTCATGAAAAAAACCAACTTGTACATAACTCTGATTCAAGGACCAAGCAAGACATAATTTGTGGCATTTAACAGATGTCAAGAAGGTTGTACAAACTGGCAGTTATCCAACTTATTTTGAAGTGGCATTTATTACCTGAGAACCCTTAAAGCAAGAAATTATGAAACATGATATTTTACCAACCAGCAACCTGCTTAAGCACAAGTGCTTGACATAATAGGAAACAGAACACAAAAATGAAGGTCAGATATAAACAAGGGAATGTAGCTCCTGCTCAGAGACAATTTGAGAGATGTACATTGCTGAAATAATTCTTTGGGGATTTAGCATATTTAATATCTGGGCTTCATTAGTGAATTAGCATATCAGACATTAGTTTGCAAGCCTTCCGCTTGATGTCTGTTTTCTTCATCTATGCTGTGTTCACTGTGGTTTGCCAGTGGTATTTCCCTTCACTAATTATTAAGTGGTCTGATGCTACTTTTTTTTAGTTTGACTCCATTTATTTCAGTGTTAATAAGATTTAGTATCAGGCAGTATCTAAGTTTTACTGCTTTCAGAACTGAGTTAGTTTTATAAATTTGATTTTTTGCATGATAAGTTGATGGGTATGCTGTGCCATATCTTTCATCATATATTTATGGAAAACATTTAAATAAATATTGAAAATTAAAATGACTGTTTTAAGGGTATTCTTTACATATTGGTAAACTAACTGGAATTGCTATAGTAAGTATGCATAGCTACCATTTACTCAATAGCTTCTCATTTTTTATAATCATGTATATGTATTCGGTTGTTTATTCTATTTTTCTGATTTTATATTCATTAATCCATTATGAGAATTTCAATATATATGTCAATATATAGATAGATTGTATAAATGCTTGCACGAAGCTAGATTACATTGGTACTAACAAGATCATCCAGAAAGCCATCAAAATTAGGTGTTTTTGGTTGACTCTGGCTCCTTCAGTGTTAATATGATTTAGTATCCGACAGTATCCAACCAAGTTTTATTGCTTTCAGAATTGAGTTAGTTTAACAAATATGATTTTTTTCCATGATAAATTGATGAGAATTCTTTGCCATTCCTTTTATCATCTATTCATGGAAATTGAATATTTAATAAGAAGTCAATATTTTCATCACTCATTTATTTCATCACCTTCAATTCAAACTTTGAAAGGTTCAATAATGCCATTACCACACTCTATATTACTACTCAAATAACAAGATGGTCATGAGTCATGATTCCTGTTTAGAACTAGGAAAGTTACTTTAAGAAACAAGTGAAGTGGACAAAATCTAAACAATGTGTTAAATTTTTACTTCAATCAACTACAGAATTACTAATGTAAAATAAGTTCAGAGTTTAAGAATCAGGAAATGTTAAAGTTTGAATCCATTTTCAAATAAATTGTTTATATAAATTCTGTAAATTGCATTAGTTTTATTGTTTGGAACTAAAGAATAAATAATATAATGCACCAAGGTATATACATTTGTATCTGATATAATTATATCAATATATGTTGTGGTTAACTTGGGGTATTTGTGGGATACTAACCATGGGAGTGGGGATGTAGCTGATTCTGTTTTCTGTTCTCGAACACTTTCGCTCCTACTATGTTGCCTAATCCATCCTTGAGATGAAGGACTCTGCCTCCTTTTCCTGCATCTTGTCTTGCTGTGCTTGGTTGAGATCCCTGAGAGGCCTGTCTTTTTCTGAGGGACATGGAGGAGGAGGAGTTTTATGTGTATAAATATTATATGTGCAATTTATTGAGTAGGAAGAAAAAGCTGCCACACTGCACTGTACCAGTTTAAAATATATTTAAATATATTTCCTAGTTTTTAAAATTTAATGCCTGGGTGTTATATCTACATTTTCTCAACCCTCCCTCTCCTCTTTATAAATTCTCCTCTTTCTCTTCATCCTGATTTCATGATCTCTTATTTATCTCTGTTACATGTATTGAAATTTTTTTACAGAAATACTGGACCAGCCATGTGGCATCATATATTTCCACTCCACATCACAGCAGCATGAGAGTAGACAAAACCATTTACTGAACATTTATTGTTTTGACCTTGAGTCCTTGCATATCATTTGCCAATTCTGTGATTGCTAAATTTGATTATCTCTTTTTTCTTTCTTTCTTTCTTTCTTTCTTTCTTTCTTCCTTCTTTTTTTTTGTTTTGTTTTGTTTTCTTTTCTTTTCTTTTCTTTTTTGAGTCAGGGTTTCTTTGTGTAGCCCTGGCTGTCCTGGAACTCAGTCTGTAGACCAGGCTGGCCTCAAACTCAGAAATCTGCCTGCCTCTGGCTTCCAAGTGTTGTAATTAAAGGTGTGCGCCACCAATGCCCAGCAGATCATATCTCTAAAAGCCCTTCAAAATCTTTATATAACTCTGTCTTTCTCTTGCTCTGTCTCTATTTGTAGTATTAATATTTTAATAAATTCTGGTATTGGTTACTACCTGCCTCAGTGGCTTATGTTTCAAAATAAAACACACACACACACACACACACACACACACACACACACACATGGCCTTTATATTTTAATATGCCTTAAGCAGCTCAATAGCTGGTCAACTGCATAACGTTCATGCTGTTAGAGTCTATCTCCCAGCAATAACTCCAAGTTATTCCATCTTGGGTATACATAATTACTTACTCCAATTAGGCAGGCCTCTGGGCCATGTTTCCTTGGCCTCAAGGCCATGGCTCCCTCTCCTTGCTTCTCAACTCCATGGCAGCTTTTATCTCTATCCTGGACGCGTGGCATCCTTCCTCTCAGTTCCAAGCCTGGGAACCATATGTTCCACCTGTCTGTCTTCCCCAGATACTGGCTCCTAGTATCTTTATTTACCCATCAATATTAACGTGGGGCAAGTTCCCAGAAGCTACACGCAGACCCTGTTCTGCTAATAGTTTTAGGAGACCCAATTAGCATTAGAACTCAAGTAGTTACACTGCCTCTTTCTCTTTTTCTCTTTCTAATTTTCTCTTTTCTTCCGTCTTATCCTAAGTGTGTGTGTGTGTGTGTGTGTGTGTTTTAAAATCTCCTTTTTATGCTTTTTCCAACACTGTGCACCAATAAACCACAACAGCACTAAGTCAGGGTACCTAACAACGTCAACTTTCAATAAATCAGTTTTTGACACTTGGTCTAGAAATCATGGTGACCTCGATACAGAATTCATGATATCTCAAAAGGATTTTTAGGTCAGCAACATTTCTTTCTGGGCAAGGGTTGACAAGAACTTTCAGGTCGTGTATGACAAGTGTCAGGAAGTCTCATTAGTCCAAGGGTCTTGATCATATTGTGGTCTAACTGATCACTATCTCAGAATAGCGATGCAGAAACTAAAGCTAAAAACATCGTGACAGCACCTAAGGGCTGTCATGTGGGACCTTGGCTTTTACATATCACAAGATGTCAGACCTGCTGTCGCTGTAATTCACAGTGGTTGTAAAAAAGTGTTATTCAAATAAAAGTAAGACATATTCCATACAATAGTAGTATAAATTCCATAGAAGACATTGAGAACATTAGTGAAACTGGTTCTTTATAATTTGATTACACTGATCCTGTGATTGCTGAAACAGCTTGGTTACCTGAAACAAAATGTTTACAAAATAAAATAATAGAGAAAGTTTCATACCTTAAGTGGACTCAGGAAGTACTATTTCTAGTTTTCTGGGGAATCGACAGAGTAATTTCCAGCCCCTGTCTAAACAAAATACAGGAACAAAGAGTGGAGCAGAAAGTGAAGGAAAAGCTATTCAGAGACTGCCCCATGTAGGGATTCATCCTATATGCAACCATCAAACCCAGTCACTACTGCTGATGCCAGCAAGTGCTTGCTGACCAGAGCCTAACATAGCTGTCTCCTGAGAGGTTCTGCCAGAGCCTTACTGATACAGATGCAGATGCTTGTAACCAACCATCAGGTTGAGCACAGGGACCTCAATGGAGGAGTTAGGGGAAGGACTGAAGGAATTGAAGGCGTTTGCAAACCCATAGGAAAAACAATAATATCAACCAACCAGACAACCCCCCCCCCGAGCTTCTAGGGACTAATCTATCAACCAAAGAATATACATTAAGGGAACCATGCCTCCAGCAGCATATGTAGCAGAGGATGGCCTTATCTGGCATCAATGAAAGGGGAGGCCCTTGGTCCTGTGAAGGCTCGATGCCCCAGCATAGGGGAATGCTATGGTGGTGAGGTAGGGGTGGGTTGGTGGGTGAGGGAGCACCCTCATAGATGCAGGGGATGGGGAGCAGGATAGGGAGGTTACAGAGGGGTCACCTGGAAGGGGGAAAACCTTTGAAACGTAAATAAATAACATGACCAATAAAAATTAAAAATAAGAAAAATGAAGGATTTTTGTGATAATATATTTTGATTAAGAGTTTCTTCACACGTTATTTTCTAACTTAATTTCGATTTTGCATGTGTTAGAAGAATGGTATGTTAGAGTCAACTTCCAAAATAAAAATTATAGTAAATCATAAAGAGACACATTTATTTCTCAATTTACTTATTGCAGAGAATATTACATTGTTAAATATACTATTGAAATGTTAATATTGATATATATTCATTAAAGTTGATTATTTTGTATATGTTGTTGGTCATCAATGTGACAGTTATGTGTGCCATCTTTCTATGTAGACATCAGACTGTAGTTTTAGGTAGTTGATTACCTCCTTGAACATTTATGTGGGTATATGGATTCAAGATGTGGCCAGGCTCGTGTGGGAAGCATCATTTAGGATTAGTCAGCTTACTGACTCCGCAGTATATTTTGAATGTTAAAACCTCACAAATATATTAGTAAAATAAGATAAAACATTCTATAAAATAAAGGTTATTAGTACTTGGATTATTCATACAAAATGCACTGACTGTATTAGCATAACTATAGATAAAAATTAGAACATATTTACTTATTTATTTATTTTTACTGAATTGGACACATTTATGAATATAGTATAATTTGGTACATTTATATACTTACTGTATGATAGTCAAACAGGGTAACAAGTATTTCTGCTTTAACAAATATTTATTATTCTTTGAATAGTGAAACTTCATTTGTTATATTCTTTATAAAAGATATCAAAAGTTAGAGCTGATGAAATGACTCATTAGGTAAATGTGCTTGTAATGAAAAAAAGCTGGTCACCTAAATTCAAACTATGGATCCCATGGAATCCATTTACAGGCCAGAGTAGAGAATCAATTCTAGAAAATTGTTTTTGATCTCCATAAATAATCTCCAATGTGTGCACACATGCACACACACACACAGACACTCATTCACACAGACATACACAGACACGTAAATTCAAATACACACTTCCATGCACAGATAGACACCCCCACAGATAGTTTCATGAACTCATTCACACAGTCCCAAAACAAACATTATAACTTGTTTGTAAGCTATGATCACCTAAATGTGTTACAGAACACAAAAAATTACTCTTCCTGCCCAACTGTATATTTTGTGTGTTTCACTGACTTCTATCTCATTCCCCTATATATTTCTTGTCCTCTGGTGACCACTATTTTATGTTCTCCATTCTACTCTCTACAAGATCCTTTTTTTTTTTTTTTTAGTCTTCACATGAGTCATTAAAGTCATTATACATAGGATTTTTATTGTTGTTTCTTTGTTTTTTACTGAGCAAAAATTTCCTGCAGCTGTTTCTGTCCATTAATGTTGAAGTAAATGTCAAATCATTATTTTTATAAAGGAATATTTATCCATTGTAAGAGTATTAATGTTTCCTATCAATTTTTTCATTCATGTAGGGATAGTCCAGGAGCCAGGAGACACAGGCCATAGAAGCAGCAGAGCAGCTGGAACAGGATCCTTTCTAACTCCATCTACAACCAGGAGGTGTGCCTCTTCAACAGCCCTCTGCATCTTTCCTGCCAAGGGAAAAACTGGTCTCTGGGGAGTGTTTTGATTCCAGGACTCAGGAAGGATCACCATTTTATCTCTGGTGACTTTCTAAAGGTGGGACTAGCCAGGAGGCACAGGCCTCAGAGCAACTGGGACAGGGTCCTTCATTCATCCATCTGCACACAGGAGGGAAGGCTGATCCACAACCCTCTGTGAACTAGTCTTACTAGGGGAGAACTGATCTCCCAGAAGTGCTGACACAGGCGTATAGGTCCACAGGAAGAACAAGCTCTAGCCAGAGACAGCAAGAACATCTAACACCAGAGATTAACAGATGAAAAAAGGCAAAGAGAAGAAACTTACCAACAGAAATCAAGACTACTTGACATCACCAGAACCCAGTACTCCCACCATAGCAAGTCCTGGATACCCCAACACACTGGAAAATCAAGATTTGGACCTGAAATCATATCTGATGATGTTGATAGAGGAATTAAAGAAGGAAATAAATAGCTTCCTTAAAGAAATACAGAAGAACACATGTAAACAGGTTCAAGCTTTTAAAGAGGAATCACAAAAATCCCTTAAAGAATTATAGGAGAACACAAGTAAACAAGTAGTAGTCCTTAAAGAGGAAACACAAAAATCCCTTAAAGAATTACAGGAGAACACAAATAAATAAGTAGAAGCCCTTAAAGAGGAAAAACAAAAATCCCTTAAAGAATTACAGGAAAGCACAACCAAACAGGTGAAGGAATTGAACAAAAGCATCCAGGATCTAAAAATGGAAGTAGAAACAATTAAGCAATCACAAAGGGAGACAACCCTGGAGATAAAAAAACCTACCTACGAGAGAAGTCAAGAGCCATAGAAGCAAGCATCACCAACAGAATATGAGAGATAGAAGAGAGAATCTCAGGTGCAGAAGATACATTGGCACAACAGTCAAAGAAAACACAAAATGAAAAAAGCTCCTAACCCAAAACATCCAGAAAATCCAAGACACAATGAGAAGACCAAACTTATGGATAATAGGTATAGAAGAGAGTGAAGACTTCCAACTTAAGGGGCCAGTAAATATGTTCAACAATATTATAGAAGAAAACTTCCCAAACCAAAAAAAAGAGATGCCCATGAACATACAAGAAGTCTACAGAAATCCAAATAGACTGGACCAGAAAGGAAATTCCTCCCGTCACATAATAATCAAAACACCAAATACACTAAACAAAGAAAGGATATTAAAAGCAGTAAAGGAAAAAGGTCAAGTAACATATAAAGGCAGACCTATCAGAGTTATACCAGACTTCTCGCCAGAGACTATGAAAGTCAGAAGATCCTGGTCTGATATCATACAGACCTTAAGAGAAGACAAATACCATCCCAGGCTATTATACCCAGCAAAACTCTCAATTACTATATATGGAGAAACCAAGGTATTCCAGGACAAAATGAAATTTACACAACATCTTTCCACAAATCCAGCCCTTCAAAGGTAATAAATGGAAAACTCCAACATGAGGAGGGAAACTACATCCTAGAAGAAGCAAGAAAATAAACTTTCAACAAAATTAAAAGAAGATGACCACATGAACAGAATTCCAACTCTAACAACAAAAATAACAGGAAGCAACAATTACTCTTCCTTGTTATTATGTTATATTATTATATTAGTATCAATGGATTCAATTCCCCAGTAAAAAGACATAGACTATCAGACTGGTTATGTAAACAGGACCTAACATTTTGTTGCATACAGGAAACCCACCTTAGCGACAAGGAGAGACACTACCTCAGAGTAAAAGGCTGGAAAACAATTTTCCAAGCAAATGGTCCCAAGAAACAAGCTGGAGTAGTCATTCTAATATCAAATAAAATCGACTTTCAATCAAAAGTGATCAAAAAAGATAAGGAGGGACATTTCATACTCATCAAAGGTAAAATCCAACAAGAGGAACTCTCAATTCTGAACCTCTATGCTCTAAATGCAAGTGAATCAACATTCATAAAAGTAACTTTACTAAAGCTCAAAATACATATTGCACAGCATATAATAATAGTGGGAGATTTCAACACCCCACTCTCTGCAATGGACAGATCATGGAAACAGAAACTAAACAAAGACACAGTGAGACTAACAGAAGATAGGAAACAGATGGATTTAACAGATATCTATAGAACATTTTATCCTAAAACAAAAGGATATGTCTTCTTCTCAGCACTTCATGGTACCTTCTCTAAAATTGACCATATAATTGGTTACAAAACTGGCCTCAACAGATACAAGAAGATTGAAATAATTCCTTGCATCCTATCAGACCACCATGGACTAAGTCTGCTCCTCAGAAAATTGTACATAGCATTACCTGAGGACCCAGCTATACTACTCCTGGGAATATACCCACAAGATGTTCCAACGTGTAATAAGGACACATGCTCCACTATGTTCATAGCATACTTATTTATAATAAGAAGTTGGAAACAACCCAGATGTCCCTGAACAGAGGAATGGATATAGAAAAATGTGGTACATCTACACACCGGAGTACTACTCAGTTGTTAAAAAAAATGAACTTATGAAATTCTTAGGGAAATGGATGGACCTGGAGAATATCATCCTGAGTGAGGTAACTCAATCACAAAAGAACACACATGGTATGCACTCTCTGATAAGTGGATATTAGCCCAGAGGCTTGGAATACCCAAAATACAATCCACAGACCACAAAAAATTCAAGAAGAAGGAACAGTAACATGTAGATACTTCGATCCTTCTTAGAAGGGGGAACACAATACCCATGGAAGGAGTTGCAGAGACAAACTATGGAGCAGAGACTGAAGAAAAAACAATCCAGAGACTGATCTAGCTGGGAATCCTTCCCATATTCAATCACCAAACCCAGACACTATTGTGGATGCCAGCAAGTGCTGGCTGACAAGAACCTGATATAGCTGTCTCCTGAAAGGCTCTGACAGCACCCAACTAATAAAGAAGTAGAGGCTCACAGGCATCCATGGAACTGAGCACAGGGTTCCCAATGAAGGAGCTAGAGAAGGGACCCAAGGAGCTGAAGAGTTTGCAGCCCCTTAGGATGAAGAACAATATGAACTAACCAGTACCCCCAGAGCTCCCAGGGACTAAACCACCTATCAAAGAATGCACATGGTGGGGCTTATGGCTCCAGCTGCATATGTAGCAGAGGATGGCCTAGTCAGTCATCAATAGGATTAGAGGCCTTTGATCCTGTGAAGTTTTTATACCCCAGTGTAGGGGAATGCCAGGGCCAGGAAGTAGAAGGTGGGTTGGTGAGCAGGAGGAGGGGGGAGGAAATAGGGTTTTATTTCAGATGGGAAACCATGAAAGAAGATATCATTTGAAATATAAATAAAGAAAATATCTAATATAAAAAGAAAATAAAAAAAGATAACTAGCATAAGCTCAAAAAAAGAGCCTTGTTTGAAGATTATATTAATTTCTGTACATATAGCCAACTGTTGAGTAGCAGAATCATGTGAAAATGTATTAGTGATTATTAAGAAATGTCTACATTTTCCCTATAATACCAGAAAATTTTGTATTCTTGACAGATTTCATTCTTTCTGTATGAGAGCTTTTTATTGTCTTTTTACTTTGACAGTCTAGTTGGGCTGACATGACGGCATAACGCTGATTTGAACTCTCATGATAGGTGATATTAAAAAATAGAAATTTTTACTTATATTAATTTTTCTTTATATATAATTTTGAGAATTTTCAATTCAAGTCAATTAAAATTCATTTTATAAATTTTAATAATATTTGAGGTCTTAATATGTAATAGACATTAATTCTTCTCAAGTTTAATTGTTTTAAAATATACCCCACCATTCTGTATATTATTTCTTTGTGCTGTGTTTTATTTAACCACTCAGAGGCTTCTCAGTTCACTAAAATCTTCTATGCTTACTTTTATTTTTTTCTGTCTTTTTTTTTAGGTTTTTTTTATTATATGTAAGTACACTATAACTGTCTTCAGACACACCAGAAAAGGGCATCAGATCTCATTATGGATGGTTGTGAGCCACCATGTGATTGCTGGGATTTGAACTCAGGACCTCTGAAAGAGCAGTTAGGGCTCTTAACTACTGAACCATCTCTCCAGCCCCTTGGTATTTTTTTTTTTTAATTAATCATTCCATTTACATACTTCCCTGTTTTCCCTCGGTAAGTTTCCCATCCAACAACCGGCCTCAACTCCCTCCCCTTTGCCTCTATGAGTGTGCTTTACCACCAACTCTCTCCTGCCCCAGCCCTACAGTATTCCCCCCAGGCTAGGGCATCAAATCTCCAGAGGACCAAAGGCCTCTCCTCCTATTGATGTCAGAGAAGACTATTCTCTGCTACCTATGTATCTGGAGCCATAGATCCCTCCCTATATACTCCTTAGTTGGTGGTCTAGTCTCTAGGTGCCCTCAGTGGTCCAGCCAGTTGATAGATGAATGCCAAACAAAAGACACAATCTCTAGATAGGAAAACCCACTAATCACTGAACTTCACACAGAAACCCACCAATCTAGGAGAACAAAAACCCACAAATTCCTGAACAGGGAAACCCATTATCCCTGAGTTCTGCCAAGCTCAGAACTTGAAATCACACCAATCCTCACCATGAAAGTCCACTTATTAGAGACTAACTTCAGTTTTCTCACATAAATATATTTAATAGATTGATTCTTTTGACATAAGACTTATAATATTTAGAATTTGAGAACACTGAACTGCTGGTCAGCTACACCTAAACCTAAAGTCAGTGTTTAGGATACTAATTTAAAGTATTCCTAGATATACTTGCAATGTTACCTTCTTTGTCTATCATAATATAATCTTTTTCTCTATTTCTATTGGTTGTGTTATTTCTTTATATTTCAAATGTAATCCCCCTTTCCAGTTTCCCCACCACAAACACCTTATCCCCTCCTTCCTCTCCTTGTGTCCATGAGGTTGCTGCCCCACATGACCATCCATTTCTGCCTCTGTACCATTGCATTTCCCTACCCACAGTCATTAAGCTTCCACAGGACCAAGGAGCTCCCTTCTTAGTGATGCCTAATAAGGGAACCCTCTGTAACATATACAGCTGGATCCATGGGTCCCCCCCATGTGTACTCTTTGGTTGATGGTTTAGACCCCGGGAGATTTGAGGTATCTGGTTGATATTGTTCCTCCTATGGAGTTGCAAAGCCCTTCAGGTCCTACAATCCTTGCCCTAACTTCTCCTCTGAGGTTCCCGAGCTCAATCCCACGTTTGACTGCATACATCCACATCTGTATTGGTCAGGCACTGGCGGAGCCTCACAGGGTACAACTATTTCAGGCTCCTGTCAGCAAGCACTTCTTGGCATCAGTAATAAAGTTTGGGTTTGGTGTCTACAGATGGGAGGTATCCCTAGGTGAAGCAGTCTCTGGATGGCTTTTCATTCAGTCTCTGCTCCACTCTTTGACACTGTGTTTTCTTTGGATAGGAGAAATTCTGGATTAATATTTTTGAGGTGGCTGGGTGGCCCCATCCCAGACCGGGGACAGTGCCTGTCCACTGGATATGGTTGCTACAGGTTTCTATCTCCCCTTTCTTGGATATTTTAGCTAATGTCCTCCCTGTTGGGTCCTGGGAACCTTTTGGATCCCTGGTATCTGGGACTTCTCATGGCTATCTCCAGTTCTCCTCCCCTACTGCTACACACCTCCTTTCAAATTCCTTACCCTCTATTATTCTCCACCATTTCCTCCAGTGTCTGAACTGCTCCCCCCTTTCCCCTTTCCCTCCTCTATCACTTCCAGATCCCTCTCTCCCTCTACTTCCCGGAGGTTTTTTTTCCCCCAGTCTGAATAAGACTGTAGCATCCAACTTTGTTGTGATCTTCTTACTTCTTGGGTTCCGTATGGTCTGAGAGTTGAATTCTGGATATTCAGAGCTTCTGTTTGGCTAGTATCTACTTATGAGTGATTACATACCAAGTGGGCTATTTGTGACCGGGTTATCTCACACAGGGTGATATTTTCAATTTCTATCCATTTGCCGGCGAATTTCATGAAGTCATTGTTTGTAATAGCTGAATTCATTGTATGACACCACAGTTATACAGTTATATTGATACCAAAGTCACACAAAGATCCAACAAAGAAACAGAATTTCAGACCAATTTCTCTTATAAATATTGATGCAAAAATCCTCAATAAAACTCTTGCAAACAAAATCCCAGAACACTTCACAAAGATCATTCAACATGATCAAGAAGGCTCCATCTAAGAGATGCAGAGATGGTTCAACATACAAAAATCCTTCAATGTAATTCACTATATAAATGAACTCAAAAGAAAAAATAACACATGATCATCTCAGATGCTGAAAAAGACTTTGACAAAATGTAACAATCTTTCATGCTAAAAGTATTGGTAGAATAGGAATTCAAGGTCCATACCTTAGTAAAAACAATATACAGCAAGCCAATAGCCAATATCCAACTAATTGGAGAAAATCTTAAAGCACTCACAATAAAGTCATGGACTAGACAAGGCTACTCACTCTTTCCCTATTTATTCAATAGAGTACTTGAATTTCTAGCTAGAACATTTAGGCAACAAAAGGATATTAAAAGAATACAAATTGAAAAGGAGGAAGTCAAGATATCCATATCTATGGATGATATGATAATATACATAAAAAAGACCCAAAAAATAAATCCACAGGAAAATTCCTAAAGCTGTTAAGCAACTTCAGCTAAGTGGCTGGATACAAAACTAATTCAAACAAATCAGTAGCTTTCCTCTTCGCGAAGGGTAAATTGGCTGAGAAAGAAATTAGGGGAACAACACCCTTTACAGTAGTCACAAATAATATGAAATATCTTGGTGTGATGCTAACCAAGCAAGTAAAAGATCGGTATGTCAAGAACTGCAAGTCTCTGAAGAAAAAAATTGAAGAAGACCTCAGGTAATGGAAAGTTCTCTCATGGATTGGTAGGATTAAAATAGTAAGTTGCCCATCTTACCAAAAGCAATGTACAGATTCAATGCAATATCTTTCAAAATCCCTATTCAATTCTTCAGAGACAGAAAGAACAATTCTCAAGGTGATCTGAAATAACACAAAGCCCAGGATAGCAAAAACCATTCTCATCAATAAGAGAACCTTTAGGGGAATCAGCATTCCTAACATCAAGCTATACTACTGAGCATTATTGATTAAAAAAAAAAAGCATGGTATTAGAACAGAGACAGGCAGGCTGATCAATGGAATATAATTGAATACCTAGAAATAAATCCACACCACTTTGGCCTCTTGATCTTTTACAAAGGAGCCAAAATTATCTAGTGGACAAAAGGAAAATTTTCAACAAATGTTGCTGGTTCAACTGGTGGTCAACATGTCGAAGAATGCAAATTGACCCACTCATCTCCTTGTGCAAAGCTCAAGTTCAAGTGCATCAAGAACATCCACATAAAACAAGATACACTGAATTTAATAAAGAGGAAGTGGGAAAGAACATAGAATACATTGGCAAAGGGAAAAAATTTCTGAAAAGAACACCAATGGCTTATGCTCTAAGATCAAGAATTGAGAAATGGAACCTCATAAAATTGAAAGGTTTCTGTAAGGAGAAGGATACGGTCAATAGGACAAAACAGGAAGCAATAGATTTGGAAAATACATCTGATAGAGGGCTAATAGATCCAATATATACAAAGAACTCAAGAAGTTAGACTCTAGGGAATCAAATAACCCTATTAAAAATGGGGTGCAGAACTAAACAAAAAATATCAACTGAGGAATCTTAAATGGCTGAGAAACACTTAAAGAAATGTTCAACATCCTTAGTCATCAGGGAAATGCAAATCAAAACAATCCCTAATATTCCACCTCACACCAGTTAGAATGGATAAGATTAAAACCTCAGGTGAAAGCAGATGTTGGTGAGGGTGTGGAGGAAGAGAAACACTCCTCCATTGCCGGTGGAATTGCAAGCTCGTACAACCACTCTGGGAATTAGTCTGTTGGTTCCTCAGAAAATTGAAAAGAGTTCTACCTGAGGACCCAGCAATACTACTCTAGAGCATATTCCCAAAAGATGCTCCAATATATATAAAAGAAACATGCTCCACTATGTTCAGAGCATCCCTATGTATAATAACCAGAAGTTGGAAACAACCCAGATGTCCCCCAACAAAGGAATAGATACAGAAAATGTGGTATGTAATTTATTCTTAATACAACAATAATTTGATTTGAATTTCACAAAAAAAAACATTTAATAGCAGTATTTAAATGAATGGCTCAAAACATCAATAAAATTTAAAATTTAATAAATTTTATTGTATAAATAAAATGTAAAAGTAATTTATTAATTTTATTTTTAAGGATATAACATAATTATATCATTTTCTTCTTCATTTCTGTCCATGCAAAATTTGCCATATACCACACCATACTTTTTCAAATTCTTTAATCTTTAAATGCCAAGTATTCTATTTCTTTTTTTGTTAACTTGTCAGTTACTTGGATGTATTTGAAAAGAGGGAATCTTAATTGAGAAAATACTTTTCTGAGGTTGGCCCATAGGCAAGTCTGTGGAGTATTGTTTTGTTTTATGACTGATGTGACAGGGTCCATTACACTGTGGAGAGTGCCACCAAGGAACATTTTCCTTAGTTGTCTAAGAAAGCAATTTGAACAAACCATGACGACAAAACCACTTACAGGTCCTTTTTAATGGGGTTATTTGGTTCTCTGTAGTCTAACTTCTTGAGTAATCTGTATATATTGGATATTAGGCCTCTATCAGATGTAGGATTGGTAAATATTTTTCCCAATCTCTTGGTTGTCATTTTGTCCTATCAACAGTGTCATTTGCAGTACAGAAGCTTTGCAATTTTATGAGGTCCCATTTGTTAATTCTGGATTGTAAAGCATAAGTCATTGGTGTTCTGTTCAGGAAATTTTCCCCTGTGCCCATGTGTTAGAGACTTTTCCCCACTTTCTCTTCTACTAAATTCAGTGTATCTGGTTTTCTGTGGAGGTCCTTGATCTACTTGGACTTGAGCTTTGTATAGGGAGATAAGAATTGATCAATTTGCATTCTTTGATGTGGACTCCTTCCCCCCTTTTTGCTTGGGAGCTACTCCCCGACAGGCTGGAAGCTGGGGCTAGACACCTGCTGTGTGGAACCCTGACTGCTGCTCCATAGATCAAAGACTTAGCAGGTCTCATGCTTATGTTAAAGGTTTGCCGGATCTTCCTTTCAAGATCTCCTTCTGGTCTGGAGTTAATGGATTTTCTCCTGTTTATGTTAGATGGGCAAGTTTCGAATTCCTCTGGGTCTGGTTCCTAGCGTAACTATAAATACTGAGTGAATTTCAGTAAAGCTCTCTCTCTTATCACATCTACCTAGCGTCTGTGTCCTTCCTTGTTAACCATTTGCCTTCCCAGGACTCAATTAACCCAGTTCGTGTATACCCACGGAGGAAGAGAGACCGCGGGCCGGTACCCTTCACTTTGACATGCTGACCACCATTTGAACCAACACCATTTGTTGAAAGTGCTGTCTTTTTCCACTGAATGGGTTTAGCTCATTTGTCAAAGATCAAATGGCCATAGGTTTGTGGGTTCATTTCTGGGTCTTCAAATCTATTCCATTGATCTACCTACCTGTCACTGTACCAATACCATCCAGTTTTGCTTTTGTTTTTGTTGTTGTTGTTTTAATCACAATTGCTCTGTAGTACAGCTTGAGGTCTGGAATAGTGATAGCTTCTTCCAAAAGCTCTTTTATTGTTGAGAAGAGTTTTAACTATCCTGGGTTTTTTGTTATCCCAAATGAATTTGCAACTTGTTCCTTCTAACACTATGAAGAATTGAGTTGAAATTTTGATGGGGATTGCATTAAATCTGTAGATTGCTTTCAGCAAGATGGTCATTTTTACTATATTAATCCTGTCAATTCACGAGCATGGGAGACCTTTCCATCTTCTGAGGTCTTTAATTTCTTTCTTCAGAGACTTGAAATTCTTGTCATACAGATCTTTCACTGGTTTTGTTACAGTCACACCAAGATTCTTAATATTGTTTGTGACTATTGTGAAGGGCTTCATTTCCTTAATTTCTTTCTCAGCCTGTTTATCCTTTGGATATAGAAAGGCTACTGATTTGTTTGACTTAATTTTATATCTGGTCACTTTGGTGAAGTTGTTTATTAGCTGTATGAGTTCTCTGGTGAATGTCTGGTGGAGACATTTATGTATACTACGATATCATCTCCATATAGTGATATTTTGACTTCTTCCTTTCAGTTTGTATCCCTAGACTGCCCCACCTAAACCACTAAACCTGGACACGATTATGGATGCTGGGAGGTACTTGCTGATGGAAGCTTGATATGGCTGTCTGGGATTTGCAGCCCCATGGAAGGAGCAACAGTGTCAACATGCTAGCCCCACCTCACATAGCTCCCAGGGAATGGACCACAAACCAAAGAATATACATGGAGCGACACATGGCACTGGCCACATATGTGGGAGAGGATGGCCTTGTTGTTCATCAGTTGGAGGAGAGTTCCTTGGGCCTGAGTGTTTTTGATGACCCAGTGTAGGGGAATGTCAGGGTGGGAGGACTGGAGTGGGTGGGTAGATGAGCACCCTCATAGAGGCATTGGGATAGGGGTTGGAATAGGGGATTCCCCAAGAGGAGACGTCAAAAGGGGAAAACATTTGAAATGTAAATAAAGAAAATATCCAATCCAAAAAATCAATTTTTAATACCTTTTGCTTTAGTTTCTGCCTTCAGAGTCTTGCCTTGAGTAGATGCTCTGACTTTACTTCAATGAAAAAGTATGGCCTGATAGTTGTAAGTCTTACAAAGAAATACTTTCCTCCTCAAGTTACTTTTGGTCATGGTGCTTAGCATGCAATAAAACCACAAATACCAAGACTTTTTAAAATGTTTATATCATGCGGCATATGTATGTCAGCATCAAAATGTGTCAGGAATATTTGTTTGTAATATTTTATCAATGCATACGTTTATCACATAAGGATGCCAAAAATAATGATCATACTCGGTGCTTTTAGATAATAATCTCCATGAGCAAGTTGCTGCATTATTTGTAGTCAGCCTGTTTGATCTGATAGGAAAAAGAAGAAAAGCAAAGGAGAGAGGAAGGGAAGAAGGGAAAGCAAAAACGTAATGGGGGACATGTGGTATCCCACATCCAATTGATTCTTAGCTGTGTTTCTCCATCTTAAAATTTCTCTTAGATTTGTCTTGACCTCATGAATTTCTTTTAGATTTCAATTTTCAGTACATCGAAATTTTTGTATAGTTTTAGGAATCCATGCAAGCCAAAATATTGGCACTGGGAAGACTTAAAGGAATAAAAATTATTTTTTCTTTAAAGTAGCACTTAGATTTATATTTATACTTGCATGGTGTTTAAATTATATCATTCGTAGGAATAAAATATAACTGACATTCAGGGGAATTTCATTTGAAATTACTGATTATCATTGATAAAATTGTATGCCAGTTTTAGAGCAGAACTTCTTAGATTATTTAAATGAAAAGCATTTTGCAGCTTACTTTATGAGATATAAATATGTATCTTTAGACTTTTTCTTTTATACATTTAAATATTCAATTTGTTTTAAGTTAAAGAATTAGTGTAGAAAGGGATTGTGACAAAGTACCGACAATAAGAAATTTTAAATTACATATAAGAGGATGTATTTTTTTCCTTTCTTGGCTTTCTGTAAAAGACACAGCTGAACCACAGATATTGAGAAGTACTTTATCCCCTAAAATGTATGTTTCCCATAGAATCTATAGGTGGTTAAATGGGCAAAAGAGAAAAAAAAGAAAGTTCATTAAAGTGTATTTCTAGTCCTGTTCTGAATAAAAAAGTTTTCTGTAAGAGCTATTTTTATTACTGACCTTAATAAAAAAATTATATTTGAAATATAAACTAGAAATAAATGTAAGCTAGACAAAAATGTTGATATAAAATTAAATATTATAATCTTTAAAGCTTCTACCTAAAAATAAACTATGAAAATTTTTACTGTTTTTACGAACCTTTTTACTTTAGATAATTATAGTACATTTTTTTAAGTCATTATAGAAACCAAATCTCAGAATGTGTCAGTAAAACGTTGGTCCTGCTTCCAAGTCTGTAAGTGAGAATACTCACATCTGGTATATAAAACCTATACGTCATTGTAAGGACCCAACTGAATGGCTAAGAATAAAACTCTGGCAACTCACATTGAAGTTCAGGATGAAGCTATGCTGTTTTGCAGACTTTCACGAACTCAGGATTAGAAAAGAGATGATCAAAGTTTCCAGAGAGGTTTGTTCATCTTCAGTGGCACTGTCTATCTAACCCATGGCCTAAAGCACAGGCATTCTATCTAACCCATGGCCTAAAGCACAGGCATCATTTTGCCAGAAAGTTCTGTTCCCAGCCCTAGAGCAGCTTCTTTTGCCCTGTTCATCAATCAGCATACTAATCAATCCATTTTTTTTTTCCATTTTCCTACTCATATTTTGACAAGGGCTGTGACTAGATTTCCTTTTAGGGGTTTTCTAGACCTTTGTTTCATCTTTATGACTGACCTTTGACTCACTGTAGCTCTCAGTCTTCACTCATAAAATAAAGTGTTTCCTCATTTTATAATAAAATCAAGTAATATATTCAAATGGTTGTGAATTTTTTAACCATAGCTCTTCTTTGTCTTTGACAACTTACCTCAAGTGTTCTACCTCTCCCCTGAATCTTCCATTGAACTTCATCCCTTTGTATACTCAACTTCAAATTTTCCTCTCTTTCTCATGCAATTCATTATGAATTGGAATTTGTGGAATTAATGTTGTAGTGGGTGCTATGCTTTTTTCATAGGTACGGCAACACATTTCCTGGTTTTGGAGAAATGCTAAAAATGGGAAGTTAAAATGTTTCTTCCCATATTAGCTTAGTATGGATATTGAACACTCCCGAATGCTGAATACATATTTTCGAGAGAATACAGCCATGGGTTGGGAACCATGAGAGCCCTGAGATAAATATCCTGGCCCAGCTAATTGAGAACCCGGAGATTAGCAT